>NW_024543073.1:11992500-12505000 GCF_018167655.1 Microtus oregoni
TTAAGTTGTGTAAACTGTGAATGTTTTAACCACAAATAGATATGCCTTGACCTCTTACTTTACTGTTTCCTATTTTCATGATTCAAATTCGCCTGGCCTTTTTTTATCCAGCCCCTATTTTAGCTGACTTCCTATTATGATTTCTTCTTTTAAAGGATGATTGTTTAGATAAGGAAGTGCTGTTCAGATTCTGATAGAATTATGCTGTCATAATTTTGGAATTTGTTTTAAGGTAGAGGGAGCTAGAGTCTGGAAATTTGTAATGCATTAGTTAATCAGAAAACTCTTAGATTTCCTTGGAGTTCATTTGCCCCTTAAAGTACCTTACCATAGGTATACATGAATATAATGTACTCACATCTCAAATTAGAAAATGTAGTGTTTGGGGGCTGGAAAGTGGGATCAGCAGGTAAAGGAGCTTACCACCAAGTCTGATGACTTAAGTTTGATCCCTGTAATTCACTTGATGGAAGGAGATAACTGATTCTCTTATTCTCCAACCTTCATTCTCATGCAATTAATAAAACTAAGAGAAAAAATTACAGTAGTGTTATCAAGAGGATGATGAACCTTTGAACTTCCAGGAAATGTTTTTCTTTATCTCAGTACCTCTAAGAAACAGATAACTCATATGGTGAATATTACTGTTCAGTTGTACCTTTATGCCAGCTTGAGAGGAATTGTGTTCACTTTGTTAAACTGAATTTAATCTGGTTTTGTCATCCTGTGAAACAGGTGCTATTAGAGCTAAGTAAAACCACTTGCCTTTCAGAATCGAAAGGTGTATAATGATGAGAGAATTTGAAAGACTAGGAATGAGAATGTCAGTCTAGGTTGAGGAATTAGTATTTTTTTTGAGAAAATGTTTCACTTTGTAGCCATGACTTACCTAGAATTCTTTAAATTCAAAGAGAATCACCTACATCTGCCTCCTGAGTGCTGGGATTAAAGGTGTGTACTACCATGTCTGGCCTAGTGGAATTAGACTTAAGCAGGGAGAAGGGAATGTATGATTGTTTTTAAAATTACCTCTATTCTGTTATTTAGGTACATATTGTATATGAAATATAGAGAACTCGGAAAACAGCCTGGTGGGGTAATATCAATCTGAAGTACCTCTCTAAGAGTTTTTACCCCCCTCCCCCAATAGTGACATGAAGGGTAACAGTAATGTGAAAGAAATTAGCTTCTGGTGGTTCAGAAAGGACATTTGAAGGAAGTGATAGGGTATCATGAAATGGAAAACATCATTAACGAAGGAAGTAAAACCTAGAGTGGTTTTGCATGTTAGAAAAGAAAGATGGCTAAAAATGTAAGCATTTACCAACAATCAGGGCGTGACTTAATATTTAGCAGGAGGGTACAGTGACAGAAGTGGGAATGTTTTGAATATGACTATGGTTATGAATCCCTTATCTGATTTGAAGATTAACTTTGGCATTGAAGATGTCTAGCAACTAAGATTACACAGTAGGGTGGCATCATCAGACATTCCCATTACTCAGGATATAGCAAATCTTTTTTTTTTTTTTTTTCGAGACAGGGTTTCTCTGTGGCTTTGGAGCCTGTCCTGGAACTAGCTCTGTAGACCAGGTTGGTCTCGAACTCACTGAGATCCGCCTGCCTCTGCCTCCTGAGTGCTGGGATTAAAGGCGTGCGCCACCACCGCCCGGTTATAGCAAATCTTGAAAACAATCTGTAGTCAGATACAGGAGTGTTGAATGAATTCGCCTCAACATTCAGATTTGTGAGACTGTAA
Source organism: Microtus oregoni (assembly GCF_018167655.1). Lineage (NCBI taxonomy): Eukaryota > Metazoa > Chordata > Mammalia > Rodentia > Cricetidae > Microtus > Microtus oregoni. Next base: position 11,994,260 of record NW_024543073.1, read on the forward strand.
AGTAAGAGTAGGAAATCATATTGCCTGGTACCCTGAAGTTAGAAAGGTAAGGAATTTATTCAAAATACTAAGAAACGTAATTCACCAGTAGCTATTGAGAGTGAGAGCCGTGGTCAGAGTTACAAACTCTGGGATTCTTGTATAAAATTGCTTTAATTCTTAAGCATTTGGAGGCTGGCTGGTGATTGCAGGTGCTACCCAAGGACTCTCAATGACTCAGGAGTCAAAGTACTTGCCAACCAAGCATGGTAATTATCTTCAGAATCCATGTAAAGGTAGAAGGGGGAAAATAACCCAGAAAATCGCCTACATACACACACGCGCACACACACATGCATGCATGCACATGCTCTAATGGCAAGAAAGAATTTTAAAGATTACTACCTAACTTAAGTGAGTTAATTTCATGAATCCTAGAAGTAGACTGTTAAAAACTGCCTGGCTCTGATTGCCTCTCTTTGTCTTCTGGACCTGGGTCTCCCGTAGACCTGGTTGACCTCCAACCCACCATGTATGTGAGGATGAACTTGAACATATAATATTATGCCTCTCCCTCCTCAGTGCTGTGATTAAAGGCATAGTGCTACTCTACCTGGCGTGTGGGTTCATTTAGTGCTTGAAATTGAACTCAGGGAGTCATTTTACTGAAGTATATCTGTTGACAGAGATTTCTGTCCCACTAGGTCCCGCAGTCGTTCAGTTCCAAAGAAACACACAGGGGTCTACATAAATCATAAACTGGTTGGACTATTAGTTCAGGGTTCTCGTTAATTAATGCTTACCTCTTAACCCATAATTCTTGCCTGCGTTAGCCACATGGCTTGGTACCTTTCATGAGTGAGGCATTCTCATCTACGTCCTTTATGTCTGGGTGACAACTGCAGAACTGAGCTTTCCTCTTCCCAGAATTCTCCTGTTCTCATCGCCTCCACTACCTGCCTGGCTACTGGCCAATCAGTGTTTTATTAAAAATAATATAAGTGACATGATAAAAGACCATTGTCCCACAGCATACATCTCTTACCTTTTTTATGATACCATGGAGATTTCAACAGTTTGAACCATATTCCACATTAGTTTAACAGAAATAGTCTGTTAAGTAAATACTAAACAACTCACCAAAATAGTTAAAATAAAAATCTCAAACTAAGTCATGAGAATAAAAGCATATGTATAATTTCAACACTCAGAAAACCAAAGCAGGGGATTCAGAGTTAGAGAGGTCAGCACAGGCTGTATCATGAGATCCTGTTTTAAAACTAGCACACAGTGGTCTGGAATTGGAACTCAGTGGTAGAATACTTGTCTAGCATACAAGAAACCCTGCATTAAGCCCTCAGCCTGTAATCTCAGCATTTGGGGAGTGGAGATGGGAGAATCAGAAAGTCAAGATCTTCCTCAGCTACATAAGGAACTGGAGGCCCTGTGTAGGAACACATAACAAGAAATAAAACTACACACACACACACACACAATGTCATTCTTATTGTTCCTGTTTATTTTATGTCACTTTTAGTGTGGACAGGTACTTCACAAAGGAAAAGAAAATCCAAATAAGTCATAATTTGGAATTTTTGGTATTAATGTTGTTTCAACACACATATTTAAGATGGCCATACTTGGGTGCTTGAGATTCTTCAGGGTTAGTTCTTTGGTTTTTGGTGGTTTGTGCTGGGGTGGTGTGTGTGTTGGCATATATTTGCTTTTACTCCCCCATTCTATAATTTCTTTTGTTCTGAATACAAATCCTTTTTTATGGGCAAAAATCTTGACTTCAGGGCTGGAGAGATGGCTCAGTGGTTAAGAGCATTGCCTGCTCTTCTAAAGGTCCTGAGTTCAATTCCCGGCAACCACATGGTGGCTCACAACCATCTGTAATGGGATCTTGTGCCCTCTTCTGGCCTGCAGGCATACCTACAGACAGAATATTGTATACATAATAAATAAATAAAATAAATATTTAAAAAAAAATCTTGACTTCATTTTATATGTATAACTTTTGTCTAATTGTTTTTTGTATTTTTTATTAAATTTATTTTTCAAAACAATCTTTTCTCATTTTACATAATTGTTGAATGAATTTTTTTGGTTGGTTGGTTGAGTTTCTCAGTGTAACAGCCCTGGCTGTCCTGGAACTTACTTTGTAGACCAGAGATCTGCCTGCCTCTGCCTCCCAAGTACTGGGATTTAAGGTGCACGTACCACACCCAGCTTGATTCTTTTAATTAACTAATTAACTTAATTAATTATTTTAAGCCATTCCAGAAAACTTACATAAGTCTTTGAAGATTTAATATTATATCTGATTGGGTAAAAATGATTTGATTTACATTAAATTTAAAATTTTTTTACATTTTTGTGTAGAAACCATATTTACTTAATGTAATCTATATTGCATATAATGTTTAATACAAGGAAATAATCATCACTGAAGTAATTTTATTTTTTAACAAGATATTTTATTTTGCCATTGGGCTAACTCTTCCCATGCTTATTGGACTGTTAATGTTAAAAAGAATTCCAGAATTGGAAGATGTGGTAGCTTTACTGTCTACAAATTTTTAGGGTCCTACACAAAAGCTATGTCATGACTCCTTCTAGTAACAAAAGCCTGATCAGCTTCTGGGTAACTAAAGTTGCATTGGTTATGGTAAAGAAATCTTAAAACCAGTGCCTGTTTCTTAATACTGGAATTTGTTACTGTTTATCCTGGACCAGTTTTAACTGCCACAGACTTGTTTTTATAATGCAGATTATGACTAAGTAATAGTTTCTGTGTTTATTGTAAAATACAGAAATTTTTCTTCTACTTTGCTATAGTTATGTTCATATCAGATAATGAAAGTTTTAATCCTGCACTGTGGGAAGAACAGAGGAAACAACGGGCCCAAGTGGCATTTGAATGTGATGAAGACAAAGATGAAAGAGAGGCACCCCCCAGGGTAAGTCTGTCAGCCATAACTTCAGATGTGCTGTGTACCTGTATGATGCTATTTCTGGCTCCAAGTATTGGATTCATTGCGTACCCTCAAAGCACTTACTAAACCAAAATATTTCACCTATGAAAAAATTTGAGAACAGTACAAAATTTCCATTAAAAGTACATTTTGAGGAGAGATATAACTCATTGGTGGAGTTCTTGTCATGTAAAGGCCCAGAGTTTCATCCCCAGCACTGGGAGAAAGAAAGGGAAAAAAAACAAACAAAGCAACTGAATTTGAAATATATATATTATATTTATATATAGATAGAGAGAAATATATATTTTATATTTAGATATAAATCTAATATATGTAAAGAGAAAACAGAATTTTGTGACTCTGTTATCTGTCTGCACTATTCTATGAGTCAGATGTCCAGAAGTTCTGGTGGATTCTTACATATTAAGTTGAGATTGATGTTAGAAATACTAATACTTCATATTTCTCTTACTTTTCTAGGAGGGAAACTTAAAGAGATATCCAACACCATACCCAGATGAGCTTAAGAATATGGTCAAGACTGTTCAAACCATTGTACATAGATTAAAAGATGAAGAGACTAATGAGGAGTCTGGGAGAGATATGAAACATGAAGATCAGCAAGTTGTAAATAAGGATATGGGTGTGAAGGTTAGAAACTCAGCTCCAAGAAATGATGTCAAGTGTTGGAAGTTACCTAAAAATTGAGAGAATTGATCTTAATTTTATACTACTTAACTTACAGTTTTGTTCTTAGATGCCTAAAGTAAACCTTTGAATTTCCCAGTTGCTTGTCTTCTAGTTCTCTGGCTACAGAATGTCTAGTTTATCAGGATAGTGTCAAGATAGCCTTTAAAAAGTTGTTACCTGAACACTTAATAAGATATAATGATTGTCTGAGAGTCATTCTGGAAATACTCTTACCTCCTACTTCGATGATCCTGATCCACTTTATTCTGATTTTCAGTCAGTTGTTATTGCAGACATTGACGTTTCCTTGGAATGCTTCAGAACTTTCCTCAGTGCCACCCATCTCCAAATCAAAGATTTGTCATGTCATTAGAGTCACTGTGCATTCCATAGCAGACAAAAAGATTTATGACCCTGGGCCATCTGCCTTCCAAATGGACATTTTATCTTCAGGTCTTAATGTACATGTCCTCAGTTTTTGGTTTTTTGAGACAGGGTTTCTTTGTGTAGTCCTGACTGTCCTGGAACTCACTCTGTAGACCAGGCTAGCCTCAGAATCACAGATGTTTGCCTGACTCTGCCTCCAGAGTACTGGCATTTGTAGCACAAATAATAAAACTCAGAGACAGATATTGGGGTTCAAGCTGAAGATCAAAAAAGCAAAGTAGTCAGTCAACCACTGGAGAGCTCTTACCTCTACCAACGCTCAGACAAAGGGACGATCCTGCAATGCTCTCCATCAACCTCAGACTCCAATCCACTGAGTTACTGTCTTCTCCCCTTTATATTCCTCCCTCTGCACAGCCATATTGCTCTTGTCTCCACCTCCCCTAGTGCAGGGATTGAACGTTTGTGATCCTAAATGCCGGGAATCTTCTTTGTGTGAGCTCTGTTTCTCTTTTAGACAGATTTGGTCTAGTACAGCCCAGGGTGGCCTTGAACTCAGAGAAATCAGTCTGCCTCTGTCTCCCAAGTCCTGGGATTAAAGGTGTGTACTCCCTGACCTGTATGGCTAACTAGTTTAGCTACTTTGCCCTCTGATCTCAGGCAAACTTTATTTATTAAAACACAAATAATATAACACTAAAGGGATTAAAGATGTGTGGCATCACTGTTTGGCAACAGTTTGTTTAGGACTAATTTAGAATTGGAGGTTGATGGATTGCTTAAATTTTATATAACACTTAATAAAAAAATAAACACAAAACATATAATCTGAGGTCTTTATCTTTTATGTAGACTTCAGAAAGTACTACAATGAAAAGCAAACTTGATGAAAGAGAAAAGTATATAAATTCTGTACAGAAGATGAGTGAACCTGAAGCTGAGACCAGTCCTGGAAATTTACCAGTGACTGCAAATATGAAAGTGTCTGGGAACCTGAAGCATATTAACCATGATGATGTTTTTGAGGTATGACTTCATTCTGACATAATCAGAGTTTCCAGTTTAATATTTCATTGATGTTAACATTAGAAGCATAATATGATTCAGAAAATATTACAATCCTTAAAAAATTTCACACTGCTAAAATACCACTCATCACTTTAAGCTTAAATTTTTGTTTTTGTTATTAAATGACTAGTTGGTAAATTAGATTATGATATGTTACATAAAATTAATAATTACAAGTGCTTTTATTTATTTTTGTGGTAATGAGTATCAAACTGAAGTTCATTGTCCATAACAGGTCCATGATATCTTACTCCATCCCCAGACCTTGCTTTTATTTCTGTAGTGTCAAAATGAAAAGCTAAAGATGTAGATCAGTAGTAGAGCAATGTTCTAGCTTGCGCACAGCACTGGATTTCGTCCCTAGCACTGTATAGGAAAAACAGAACAACAGAAAATGGCTGTTATGGCTATACTCAATCATTATGTAAATTTTCATCATTGAATTGTTTAGTGTCTAAGAATGTATAATTTCTCATATTGAATAAGTAAAAGCTAGAGATCTTTTTAAAAGACTTTATTGAGAGGTATCTCAAAACTACGCAGTTTAATACTTCAAAGTATATAATTCAGCAGCTTAAACAGTTTACAATGTTGTAAAGGCATTCCACAATTACTTGCAGAATATTTTTGACAACCACAAAAGAAAAAGAAATCTCATATGTTTTGTACCTTTGCTTCCCCCTCAACTCTAAGCAGTTAAACCTACTTTGCCTGTATAGATTTGCCTATTTTGTATAAACAAAATCATACACTTAATGTGTTTTGTTTTGTGTTTTTGTTTAATACTGCCTACTGCCCACTGAGCCATCTCACTTGTCTTTTGTATTTTCTTTCACTTACCATAATTGTCTTGAATTTCATTTTGTGATATCTCTCAGTACTGCATCTTATTCCTATTGCTGAATAGTATTCTATTGAATATATATATAATATATATATGAATATATATATATATATGTCTTAGGTGTAGATGAGATTGCTAAACATATGGAACTCTAACCTTTTTGGAACTACATCTCAGTTTGTGGCCTCAGATGGTCTAGACCTCACTGTGTAGCCCATGTTGGTATAACTTGTGGTATTCCTCCTATATTAGCCTCTTTCATGCTAGGTCTATAGGTGTGAACTACCATGCCTAGCTGGAACTCCATGGTGGTTTTGGTTATCTTTTAACTCCAGTCCCAGAGGCTCCAACACCCTCTTCTGGCCTCCATGGGTATTGTACACACATGGTACACAGACATACAAACAGGCAAAACACTCATACATACACAATAAAAATAAACACATCTTTAAAGATATTAATAGAAGTTAGCCAGCTATTTCATTAAAATTATAGCATTTTTGTGTGCCAAAAACTGGAGCTTCTATGTGGGTGTTGGAAAATAAACCTTTGTTCTTTGCAAGAACAACAAGAGCTCTTATTTGCTGAGCCATCTCCACTATTCACACCTTTCTTATGGCACTTAGGAAGAAATAAAGTATTTTTTTTTCTTTTTCAGGGGAACAAGTTTTGTAAAGAATTTGCTTTAGTTTCATTTTTCTGCCTAGGAATGAATTAGCCAGCAAGAGTTCTGTTTTCATGTATACTATATGATATTAAACTCTCTGCTAATAGTTGTTGGCAAGTCATTTTCTTTGCTGACACTATTCAGTAGTCGGTAATCTGGAACAACTGTGGTATATTGGTTGTAATAAACATGGACAATCACATTTTCAAAATAAATGAGAATTTCTAAGTTCACATTGATAGCAGTCTATCCTAGAAGATATCTTAGAAGCTAAGCATACTGAAGAGACCAGACTTGACAATTAGGGAGAGACTCTGTTGAGGGACTCTCTATAAATTGAATCTTTCAAAGCTAGTACTGTGTTTTGGTCATTTTTATTTACCTGTAACCTCACATAGCTCTGGCACGTAATAACTATTAATATAGCTCCAAAATGATAGAGTAAATATTTTAATATGTTGTTAATAACTGCTACAGTTTTATTATTGTACTTGAAAAGATTAAGTCATGCAGATTTTTATTAACTATTGCCATTAAAAGCTGTTTTGTACATGTTCTTAGTTATATACTTTGTCTTCCCTGTGATGTTTTTCTGGTGTATTTACTCAAGTCCAAAATTAAATTTTTATATCCCCCCCCCTTTTTTAAACTAGGAATCCGAAGACCTTTCTTCTGATGAAGAAATGAAAATGGCGGAGATGCGGCCCCCATTAATTGAAACCTCGATTAGCCAGCCCAAAGTTGTAGCACTTAGTAATAACAAAAAAGGTTAGATGTTGGAGGGTAAAGCATTAAGACCAGAAATTACCTAAATGTGGGAGTAAATTTTATTGAATGACAAATTATTGAAACATTTTAAAAACTGCTGTTCCAAAATGTTATTTCCTTTTCACAGGAAGATATCAGTGGGTCCTCCCTACCCCCACACAGACTTTGTTTGTAAGGTCATGGACATTAGAGGGATATAGTTACAGATTACAATTCCATTTCTGTTGCTTATGTTCTAAATACATTATCCTTGTGTGCTTAATTTTATTCATAAATACATGAAAAATTTGAATTGCAGTGAGGCCTGTTAAAGATTATGCATAAAATATATAGCCTAGTACCTGATATATGCTAGGTGCTCACATTACTTTAGTCTGATCTGTTCCAGAATGATATTAAGGCCTCTTCCCTAGTTTTTGCCAACTAATTTTTATGTAAGAAAATAATAAACTCTTAGAAATGAAGTTGTAGCAAACACCTCTCTTGTCACACACCTTTTACTACTAGTGCCTGATTAACTTTGCATTATCTCTACCAAATATCTGTCCAGACCTTTGCCTTCACTGTACTAATGATACTACATGGTGGTTTATAATGATACTTAGAAACTATTGAGTACTTTGTTTACCAGTTGCTTAGGTACTACTTTGCTAAATAGTTGGTTGTCATAATCGCCCTATAAAAAGAACTTCAAAGGCAATCTAATGGTATTTTTATAAATGAAGAAACCAAGACTCAAGTAACTTGAGGTTGGGATTTCTAGACCATTTGAGCCTAGCTTATAAGAACAACAAACATACCTTTAATTCATATGCTGCACTACAGCTATGTCTGGGCATACTAGTTCCTTGATTTGCCTAGAATTGAGCTTTTCAAAAAGAGCTTTTTTTTATGGACTGTTTTCAAAACTGCTTTTTACATTTCTGCCTTAGCGGAATGTAAATACTGACTTGTTTGCTTGTTTTTTCATTGTTAGATAAACAGGCACATCACATATTAAGAGATTACCACTTTATAAGCAGTTCTTTGAAGTTGGAGAAATACAGAAGACCCATGTTGGTTCCCAGCACTCACAATGGGTGGCTCATTTGTAACCTCAACTCCAGAGGAAGTGATACCTCTGACTTCGGTAGACATTTCACCCAAATGCACATACATATATAAACATACATATTAAAAATAAGTCTTTAAACATTCATAAAAAGTGAGGGAGATGACCTTTGAAAATCATTAATTTTGTTTATGTATTGACTACGTTGCTCAATTTTATTATAAAAATAAATTGAAAAAATTCCATGTGCATAGGACATAATTTCTTACCCAGATAAACTAAACTGTAGGAAGGTTGTGAATGATTAAGTATGTTTTATTATATGAGTTCTTAAAATGAAAAACATTCACCAAAATGAATGGGTAGGCTTTGAAAACTACCCATCATTTTATCAGTAAGCTAAATCAAATCTTGAGTACCTTTAAATTTGATTGCATTATAAAATGATACCACAACTTTAAAGTTCTTGAATTTCTGTATATATTTAGGATTTAATTTTCATAAATGCCTCTGATTATCTTATCTGCTTACCACCTTGTACATGGAATCAATACAAAAGCTTTCCATAAATTCTTAGTGAATTTATTATTGCTCTTAAATATTTTGTTGTTTCAGATGATGCAAAGGATACAGATTCTTTGTCAGATGAAGTCACACACAATAGCAATCAGAATAACAGCAATTGTTCTTCTCCATCTCGGATGTCTGACTCAGTTTCTCTTAATACTGACAGTAGTCAAGACAACTCACTCTGTTCTCCAGTGAAACAAATTCCTACTGGTAGTAACTCCAAAATAAGGTTTGTGAACATTTTAATAATATTATTTACTTGTATAATAAATAGAAATAGTAATACAAATAATAAATACAGGACTAAACATAAGCATTTTCAGAAATATTATACAAATTGCTTAGGCAATATATTTCTTTCCATTTTGAAACTTGTTGATTATTAGTTACTTACAATTCTGATTCTTTTGGTTTTGATTTTTTCTAGACAAGGTTTCTCTGTGTAACAGTCTGACTGTCCTGGAACTCACAGAGATCCACCTGCCTCTGCCTCCCAAGTGCTGGGATTAAAGGTATGCACCACCACTGCCAAGCACAGTTCTGTTTTAGAATAGCTTTTTTTTTAGTTGAGAAAGAAACAACAAAATATAGTGGATTTTTAATTTCTAGGTAAAATGAACAAACATAAATATTTCTAGATGCTAGAATATATAAACAGCCATTTTAAAGAAATTTATATTGAAAGTTATTTTTATTCTTATAAATCATGTTAATTCCTTTCTCTTACTATGATAAAATGCCATGACCAAAGCAACTTATGGAAGAGATAGTTTATTTTGGCTTGCAGTTCCCAGAGGGAGAGTTTATAATGGTGAGGAAGAAATGGCAGCAGGCAGCTAACGTAGGAAGCTAAGAGATCATACCTCTAACCACATGAAGAAAGTAAAGAGGGCAAACTGGAAGTGGGGTGAGACTGTAAATCCTCAAGTCCACTCCAAGTGATATACTCCCTCCAGCAAGGTTCCATTCCCTGTCTCCCATAGGCTCATGGCCATATCATAAGGTACAATGCATTTAAGTCTGTATTAAAAGTTCCCATGGTTTTTAAGTCTTAACACCGTTCAAAAGTCTGAAGTCTCTTCTGAGACTCAATACAGTCTCTTAACTGTGACCTCCCAACCTTTAAACCTCTCATGGCCCTTTCTCAGCAACTCCAACCAAAAAAAAAAAAAAAAAAAAAAAACTCCTTGCTGGACTTTACCTGTCCTCAGTGGCTCTGAAACCATATAGGAGGAATCCACCTTACTCTTACATTTTCCCATAAATGTCATTGACAAGTTAAACTGACAGCTCAAGTGGGCCCTTGATATTCTCCCTACATTAGTAGCATCTTTTGTAAACTGAAGACACCTTGTCATTGTTTTAGTGCAGAGCAGGGCACTGTCCTTAATGGTGATATCTCTAGAACATATCCCTTTTCTAGCACTTGCATTGGCTGTAGTATTAAGTTTTCTAGTGTTTTATTCTCTCCAAACTACATTTTTCATTTCTTTTGTTCTACTTGCTGTTTTTCATTATAGACTTGTATAAAGAGTAATCGATAGTAACTATGCCAAACTCTACATTATACTGTATTGAAATTTCATGCCCCAAAGAAATTAGTTCATTACTTTTTGTTTTGTTTTTAGACAGAGTCTCACCACATAACCCTGACTAGCCTTGAACTCACAGAGATGCTCCTGTCTCAGCCTTTCATGTACTGGAATAAAAGGAGTATGTAGCCACAGCTGGCTATTATTATTTTAGCATCAGGCAAGTTCTTAGGAAAGAGAAGGCAGCCAAATTTTTTGCCAACATATCAACAAATGGCCTGTAGCACAGTTGCTAAGACAGTTATTGCTTCCCTCAAACCTCTTGAGCAGGACCTCTCCCATCTTCAGTACTCTCAGCGCTACTGTCTCCAGGTTTCTACTGTAATGTAAACTCGGCTTAATTTTTAGTACGACCTTCAACAGTCCTCCACATTCCTCCAGAAACAACCTGGTCAGATTCTTTACAGCAACAACCCATTCCCTGGTGCCAACTTCTGTTTTAGCTTCTTTTTCTTGACCAAACATGATGTATGGGGAAAAGAGTTTGTGTTTATGGTTCCTAAAGGAGAGTTTTTAATGGTGGGAGGGTCATGGCAGCAGGCAGCTGAGAGATCACATTTAGACAGACTGCTCCTTTGTTCCAGGCTGACCAAACCCGAATAATCACACAGAAACTCTTATTAATTACAACACTGGTTGGCCAATAGCTTAGGTGTATTTCTACCTAGCTCTTATTTCTTAAATTAATCCATTTCTTTTAATCTGTGTATCACCATGAGGCTGTGGCTTACTGGAAAAGTTCTCGTGGTCGCAATGTCTTCCTCTTTCAACAGCTATGAGGTGTCTCCTTGACTCAACCTTCTCTCTGTATCTCTTCCAGCCTGGCTATATTCTACCCTGCCATAGGTCAAAGGAGCTTTTTTCGTTAACCAGTAAAAGCAATACCTATACAGAAGGAAATTCCACATCAATCACATCTCCAACCATAGCTAGAAAGAGAGAGCAAATTGGAAATGAGGCTCTTAAAGCTGGTCCCTAGCAATGTGTTGCTTTTTTCAGCAAGGCCCCATGCTCTAAAAAGTTCCCCCACACAGCATCATCAACTAGAGACCCAAGTGTCCCTACACATGAGCCTGTGTGAGGCATTTCTCATTCAGACCACCATGGAAATGTGGATCATACTAGTGAGGTGCCATTGAAGGGTTCATTCAGATACTCTTGTTTGGTGCTTTATATTGTCCTCAATATTGTAAGAAATATCTAACAAAGTAAGGGTGGTAAGCAAGGAGTAAAGCAGTACCTTTTACATGCTTTTTTTTTTTTTTTTTGGTTTTTCGAGACAGGGTTTCTCTGTGGCTTTGGAGCCTGTCCTGGAACTAGCTCTGTAGACCAGGCTGGTCTCGAACTCACAGAGATCCGCCTGCCTCTGCCTCCCGAGTGCTGGGATTAAAGGCGTGCGCCACCATCGCCCGGCTTTTACATGCTTTTTTAATAATGAACTGTAGTTTTAATGTAGTGACTATAGTTTTAGAATGGCACATTTATGAAATATTTGCCAAATACATTATATTACAGAGTAATGGTTATATAGTTTCTCTTTTGATCCCTTTTTGAACTTAGGTGTTTATACGGTTATTTAACTTAATTGTTTATATATTTGGATTTAATAACCACTTATTATTAATGACGTTAATGTAAAGCTTCAGAATTTACTTGTAAAATAGTCCTATGCCATTTACTTAATCACTCAAGTTACTGTCTGACTCTCAATGTAGCTTTCCCACTTTGAAGCATTTAAAGTTTTAGCACATTTGTGAAATGACAGAAGATACCATTCTGTTCTTGTTCTTGACTTAGCCCTGGTAATCTATTTTGTAATAAGTTAAATTGAACATGTTGATTAAAATTAATCTGTAAGCGGAGTTTTCCTGTGTCCCAGCAGTTGCTTCCCAGATAACTAACACGTAGATTTAATACTAATTATAAATGCTTGGCCAATTGCTCAGGCTTGTTACTAGCTAACTCTTACATTTTAAATTAACCCATATTTCTTACCTTATTCTCTGTCTTGAGGCTCATGGCTTGTTACCTCATTTTCTGCACATCCTGCCACATCCTACTTCATCTGCATCTGCTGGCATCTTCCCTGACTCTACTTCAACCCAGCATCTTTAGTTTGGTTGTCCTGCCTGCATTTCCTGCTTGGCTACCAGCCAGTCAGCTTTTTATTAAACCAATTTGAGTGACAAATCTTTATGGTACACAAAAGGATTATTCCACAGCATTAATCTTGATATTATTGATGATTTTTAACTGTTTTACTTTTCTCTCACTTAATAAAAATCTCCACTACTTGACATTTTTTATTTAACTTTAATGTTAACTGATATAAAAACATAAAATTTGTACATATCAGTAGGTTATAGTGATGTTTTGATACTTGTATATTATAATTAAAGTCTTTATCTGGCGCTCCATCAATTCTTTTAATGTGTGTTATCTACAGATCAAATAGTTATTAATGACTCTGTTACCAAGAAAACTTGTCTTTATTACTTTCTCATAAAATTCTTTTATTTTAGGCAAGAAGATGAAAATTTTAATAGTCTTTTACAAAATGGAGATATTTTAAACAATTCACCAGAAGAAAAATTCAAAGTTAATGATAAAAAGGATTTTAAGTTGCCTGAGTATGATTTGAATATTGAAGAACGATTAGTTCTGATTGAAAAAGATGACTCAAAATCCACATATGATGAATCTCACCAATTAGACCGTATCAACATGAATCTTAATAAACTTGTGACAAATGATACACGCCAGCCAGAAATCACGGAAAGATCAAAGGCACAAGATGTAGTGCTCGGAACAAGCTTTTTAAGTGTTCATCCTAAAAGTGAAGCTCAACATACAGAAAATGGAAATAAGTATCCGAATTTGGAATCCATAAATAAAATAAATGGTCTTCCTGAGGAAGTCCCACAGTCTTCTGGTAGGATAGAACCCCAGAATTCTACTTCTTCTGCTGACATGGGTGTTTCTAAAAGCACTGAAGATCTCTCCCCTCAAAGAAGCGGTCCAGTCGGGTCTGTCATGAAGTCGCATAGTATAACTAACATGGAGACTGGAGGCTTAAAGATCTATGACATTCTTAGTGATGATGATCCTCAGCCACCAAGTGCAGCAGTTAAAATGACATCCTCCGTGGATGGGAAGAACATAGTCAGGAGCAAGTCTGCTACACTGCTGTATGACCAGCCACTGCAGGTCTTCACTGCTTCTTCCTCCTCTTCTGATTTAATGTCAGGTACAAAGGCAGTTTTCAAGTTTGATTCAAATCATAACCCTGAAGATCCAAATATAATAAGAGGCCCCATAGTAACTGGCCCACAGTCTACGCCTCAACTGTATGGTCCTCCACAGTATAACGTCCAGTACAGTGGCAGTGCTGCAGTCAAAGACACCTTGTGGCACCCTAAACAAAATTCACAACTAGATCCTGTCAGTTTTCCTCCTCAGCGCCTTCCTAGATCAGAGAGTGCCGAAAATCATAGTTACACAAAGCATTCTGCCAATATGAATTTCTCTAACCATAACAACGTCAGAGCCAATACTGCATACCATTTACACCAGAGACTTGCTCCAGCCAGGCATGGAGAAATGTGGGCTGTCTCTCCAAATGACCGGCTAATTGCAACAGGAGCTCGAACTGCAGTTCAGCGACAGAGTAGTGTGTCTTCAACAGCTTCTATGAATCTTGGTGATCCTGGTCTCACAAGGCGTGCTCAAATTTCTGAAGGAGATTATTTGTCATACAGAGACTTACATTCAGTGGGAAGGACGCCAGTGATGTCAGGATCACAGAGACCGCTTTCTGCGCGAGCATACAGCATTGATGGCCCAAATACTTCAAGGCCTCAGAGTGCCCGTCCCTCTATTAATGAGATACCAGAGAGAACTATGTCAGTTAGTGATTTCAATTACTCACGGACTAGTCCTTCAAAAAGACCAAATGCAAGGGTTGGTTCTGAACATTCTTTATTAGATCCTCCAGGAAAAAGTAAAGTTCCTCATGACTGGCGAGAACAAGTACTTCGACATATTGAGGCCAAAAAGTTAGAAAAGGTAATTGAACGTGAGTTTTTTTTAATTCTTTATGAATTTATTTATTTTCCTTAGAAATGGTTTTTAATCAGTGAAATAACATAGTCCAAATTATTATCTACTTACAATGTAAGTGTTTTTTCCTGTTGCTAGAACCAGAGTTCTATATTTAAACTTAAGCCAGGACAAGTGAGGTGATTGTACAAACTGCTTTTTTACTCCTCAAAGTCTCTGATGGCCATGCAGTCTCCTTATGCTTATGTGTCTCTTTTAGCTTGTATCATAAACTGGATACAATATATATATACACAGCCATGCTCAGCATTTTCTGAACTGATTACTACCAATGATGATTGTATAAATATTTTAAGAAAAATACCGGTTTACTGTATAATTACTAAGATAATAAGAATATATTTGTAAATGTAAATCTTTTCTGCAGTCTATATTAAATGAACTAACCTCACTGACACAGATGACTGGCAGCATGGCATTTATTTTTTACTTTGCTGCATTACATTTCTGTTGTTCTTGAACAACTCAGTTGAGTGTTTTTTTTAAAATATTTATTTATTATTTATTATGTATACAATAGTCTATCTGTGTGTATGCCGAAGGCCAGAAGAGGGCACCAGACCTTATTATAGATGGTTGTGAGCCACCATGTGGTTGCTGGGAATTGAACTCAGGACCTTTGGAAGAGCAGGCAATGCTCTTAACCACTGAGCCATCTCTCCAGCCCCCAGTTGAGTGTTTTTGTGCCTGTATTGCAACTCGGAAAAGTTGGTATAATAACTAATGCTTGTGTTCATCTCATAACCGTATTTATAAATCTGTGTCTTTTGAAAGGATACATTGTTATGTGGCCCAAAAATATAAAATACAATCCTTAAGCCAGGCATGGTATCATAGGCCTGTAACTGCAGTACTTAGCCGTCTGCAGGAGGAGTTTTGAAGCCAGCCTGGGCTACAAAGAGAGATCTTATTTCCCCTTCCGACTCCCAGCCAAAGATTTTTTGTTATTAAGACTCAGCTTTATATATCTCTCTAGGTTTTCTTTTAAAAATTATTGTTTCTCTATTTATTAAAGCTATAATATATTTTAAATACAGCTGAACATATGTAGTCTGTTGCTTTATAAATTCCTTAATTTATTGGAAAAATACAAAGTATGATTATTTCTTTATAGCTAATTGTATTAAATTTATTTTTTAGCTAACATCTGTCAACTGTAGCTAACTTCATCTTCATCTTTTCTGTTTGCTATAACTGTAACACACTGTTGAGGCTGTTTGAATTTGTGTTCATTTTGTTGGGAATTTGAAAATTTCTTCAGCTGAGATGAGGAACATGGCTCCAGCTTATAATAAACTTGTGTTGCACATGTAGAAGTAGATTTTAGAAGAAAAGGTTGTTGACCAGGTGATGGTGGCGCACGCCTTTAATCCCAGCACTCGGGAGGCAGAGGCAGGCGGATCTCTGTGAGTTCGAGACCAGCCTGGTCTACAAGAGCTAGTTCCAGGACAGGCTCCAAAACTACAGAGAAAGCCTGTCTCGAAAAACAAACAAAAGAAGAAGAAGAAGAAGAAAAGGTTGTTGTCAAAGAGGCTTTTTCAGAGACTTGAATGAGAGCAAATGAAGTGTTTATTAATGGGCCGGAGATACAGGAATGAATTTCAAGAGAGCCTCAAAGTTTGATTGTAGTTGAATACTCCTGTACTTAGTTACTGTGGATAAGGGACAAAACTTGAGAGTTTGTGCTTTGCATAGGTGACTATTGGGAATTCCGGATTATCAGAGATAAGGGAGGGATTGCTGGTACAGATGAAGGTTTTTATTTGGTATAGTTTACATCATAAGTGGCTTATTCTCCCACTATTCTGTTTGATAGAGAAGTGTCTGGACTTCAGTTAATAGGAAGCAAGCACAGTTTTGCTCATTGTTGAATGTGCATTGTCGTTTTTTTCTTTCCATTGCATAAATTATGTATTTTTAAATTTGATACACAGTTTCTTAGAAAATATATGACAGTGGTTTTATAGTTGTATTCTGAAAGTCAATTTAATCAGTGGATTTATGAAATAGAACACTTGTAAGAAAGAAAATTTAAAGGCTAGATGCAAATTCATTGCTGATTGGAAGGAGGGAGAAGGAGAGAGGAAAAGTTTTCTCCTCAGCTATGCACCTCTGTAATCTTAGCACTAGGTGCCGTAGAGACAGTAATTCAAGGTCTGCCTTGTCTCAGAAACAAACAGTATTTTTCTGGTAAGAATACCGAGAATAGGGAGAGACAATTGACCTTGGCTGAATTAAGGATTTATTTATTTTTGAAATAATTTGATAGTGTGTAGGTTGAGTTAGGAGAAACAGAATATTCTAACAGTTAATTTTACATAAGATAGCATAGTGTAAAATAGTTCTAAACTTAAACAGAACCTTAAGATACTCTTATCACCACATTTTTTTGAGATTGCTAGGTGGTGGTGGCACAGGTCTTTAACCCCAGCACTCTGGAGGCCGAGGCAGGCGCGACCTCTGTGAGTTCGAGGCCAGCCTGGTTTACAGAGCTAGTTCCAGGACTGGCTTCAAAAGCTACAGAGAAATCCTGTCTCAAAAAATAAACAAACAAAATAAAAAAAAAAGTGTATGTATGTGTGTGTGTGTGTGTATATATAATTTTTTCATTCCTGCTCCTCCCTTCAAACCTTCCCATATATTCCTCTTTCAAATTCAAGTCCTTTTTAATTTTATTATTGCATGCATATAATGTATGCACATGTTTATTCATAAATAGAACCTTCTTAGTTCATAATAATGTTACTTGTAGGTATGTTTTCGGGACTGTTGGTGCTGGACAGCCAGTTGGTGTGCTCTTCCCTGGGGAAGACCACTTCCCAACCCCCTTCTTTCTTCCTTCATATCACCACATTTTATGAAGGAAATTGAGGGTCAAAACAGCTAAGTAATTGGCCCAGGATAATCTATATTATATTGCAGGAACAGAATAATTTTAAAAAATTCAGGAGGAAATTTTCTGTGTGAATATCACAGGAAACCATTTTTTTTTGTTGTGATCTGACGATTGATAATGATGAAAGAGGCATTTTAGGGTTTCCCAAGCACGTGTCTTCAGCATGAATTGATGATTCATACAGTATCCAAGATTATGGATTCTGTAGAGATCAATTTGAAATATACTTTAATGTCATTTTTAAAAATGTTTAAGTTACATTGTGTGTGTGTGTACATGTGTACATTTATCCATAAAAACTGTACTAGGAATTCAAACACACAGATACGGTAGTCAGAGGAAAACTTGCAGGGATCCCAGGGGTAATGCTTGGTGGTACCCTATCCTCACTAACCTAAAATATATTTTAGTCCTGAGTGAAAGAAAGAAAATTAAAAACTTTACTTGATCATAACTTTGTGTTTTTTTAATTCTAAAAAATTTGAGAATGGAGTTTTTAAAGCATTGTGACACTGTGGAGATTTGGCAAGATATAACTTACTTGGTTTTGAGTTAATTGAATTTGATGTGATAATAGGGCATAAAATTACTTCTAACCTTTATTATAGTACAGAGACTTAACTTATTTTCTTGTGTTCAGAAATGTTCCAAAAGTATTATATAAGATTCTGAAAGTTGACATTTTTAACTGTAGAAACTACTTTATGCTTTAGTCTGGCAGTTTTTCATTAGGTGTGAAATGGTAGCATGCATAGGCAATACAAGTACTTCATAATGATGCTACTAAATAGCTACTTTAATAGCAGCAAGATTTAAACTGTAAACTCAAACAATTGCTTCAAGATATTGGTAGATATTAAAGGACCCCGTTCCTTCCTTGGCACTGTGCATGTGGACATGCACACATGCATAATTGACGGTGGTGGAGGAGGCAGCATGGGAAAATGCTTCCCTTACCTTTTGAGGTACTCGAATTTTTTGCTTTGCATAGTAGTTTATTGAAGCATATGCATTTATGACCTTTTAGTTATAACCCTCTCCTTTATCCATAAAATAACTGTACTAAGAATTCAAACACATAAAATAGATTTTACTTTGAAGATCTTACCACTGACTTAAGTAAATTAACAAAATTTGAAAAGGAATTAAGCTGGGTGGTGATGGTACACCTTTAACCCCAGGACTCTGGAGGCAGAAGCAGGTAGATCTCTGTGAGTCCAAGGCTAGTCAAACCATTTCCTTTCAGAGTTGAATTATCACTAATACTAGTATTTGCTGATATCCCTACCTGTATAAAAAATCAGATATAAAGTACTCTAAACCATATTAATACAAAGTGGCCATTGTCTCATTTACTTGTTCTTGTTAGATAATAGGCACTGATAACCTGTGGTTACAACCCCTAGGAGGTTACATATCAGATATTTACATTATGATTTATAATAGCAAAATTACAGTTACGAAGTAGCAGTGAAAATATTTTTATGGCTGGGAGTCACCACAACATGAGGAACTATCCTAAATGGTTGCAGCATTAGGAAGGTTGAACAGCACTCTTCCGGGGCATGGCTAACACGGAGGTTTGTACTCACCACAACATGAGGAACTATCCTAAATGGTTGCAGCATTAGGGAGGTTGAACAGCACTCTTCCAGGGCATGGCTAACACGGAGGTTTGTACTCAGCCCTGTTTCCTCTCTACATGATAACAACAGTGCCTAGTACCTAAGGAGTAGTAACTTTACAGATCTTTTTTTCTTTTGGAAGTCTGTTATTTTGTGGTATTAGTTACCAGCTTCAAAATCAAGAGAATATATTTCTGAAGAGTAATATGTAAATGCTTGCTATTTCATTTCTCTATTTTAGTAACGGGTTTTGCCTAAAATGTGGTTTCCCTATCTTAGCCATCAAGCCCCATCCACATTGAAAGTCTAGGAATGATGAAAACCAGAAGTGTATTTATTAAGGTGCATCTTTAATTCTTGGGTCAAATACAAGGGTCTTCATGAAAACCCAAACTATAGAAGGATACTATTATTGAGCTACCACTAACTCCAAAATGCAATAACCATCTACTTGAATGGGAAATGTTTGTCAACATAAAGCTTTTCTAGGATTGTTTTGATGATTATAGAATGACAGACACTCTACAGAGGACTCCCCTTTGTTTCCAGCGCCTAATGTAAGGTGGCTCACAAGCTCCAGGTGACCTGATAACTCTCTTCTGGTCTCCATGGGCACTCATATACTGGACATACATACATGTGTGCACAGACACATGTACATAAATAAAAATAATAAAATATTTTTTTAACTTTTTTTTTATTGAGAAAAGAAAAAAAAATTTCCTCCTCCTCCCAGCCTCCCATTTCCCTCCCCCTCCTCCCACCCTTCTCCCCCTCCTCCCACTCCTCTCCCCCTCCCTCTCCAGCCCAAAGAGCAGTCAGATTTCCCTGCCCTGTGGTAAGTCCTAGGTCCTCCCCCCTCCGTGCATTTCTAGGAAGGTGAACATCCAAACTGGCTAGGCTCCCACAAAGCCAGCACATTACGTAGGTTCAAAACCCCGTGCCATTGTCCTTGGGTTCTCATCAGCCCTCATTGTTCGCCATGCTCAGAGAGTCCAGTTTTATCCCATGCTTTTTCAGTCACAGTTCAGCTGGCCTTGGTGAGCTCCCAATAGATCAGCTCCACTGTCTCAGTGGGTGGGTGCTCCCCTCGTGGTCCCGACTTCTTTGCTCATGTTCTCCCTCCTTCTGCTCCTCATCGGGACTTTGGGAGCTCAGTCCAGTGCTCCAGTGTGGGTCTCGGTCTCTGTCTCCATCCATCACCAGATGAAGGTTCTATGATGATATGCAAGATATTCGTCAGTATTGCTCTAGGATAGGGTCATTTCAGGTTCCCCATCCTCAGCTGCCCAAGGAACTAACTGGGGACCTCGGCTTGGGTATCTGGGAGCCACTCTAGGTTCAAATCTCTTGCCAACCCTAAGGTGGCTCCCTTAACTAAGAATCGTGCTTCCGTGCTCCCCCATCCAACCTTCCTTCATCCCAATCCTCCCCCTTCCCCAAGCTCCCCCCATTCTCCCCCTCTCCCCCCTCTCTCCCCATCTCCCCTTACCCCCATCCCACCCCACCCCCAAGATCTCAATTTTCTCCCCGGCAATTTTGTCTACTTCCCATAGCCAAGAGGACAAGTATATGCTTTTCCTTTGGTTCACCTTCTTACTTAGCTTCTTTGGGATCACCAAGTGTAGACTCCGTGACCCTTGTTTATGGCTAGAAACCAATTATGAGTGAGTACATCCCATGTTCATCTTTTTGGGTCTGGGATACCTCACTCAGGATAGTGTTTTCTATTTCCATCCATTTGCATGCAAAATTTGAGAAGTCATTGTTTTTTAACGCAGCATAGTACTCTAATGTGTAGATATTCCACACTTTCTTCATCCATTCTTCCATTGAAGGGCATCTAGGTTGTTTCCAGGTTCTGGCTATTACAAATAATACTGCTATGAACATAGTTGAACAAATGCTCTTGTCATGTGATAGGGCATCTCTTGGGTATATTCCCAGGAGTGGTATTGCTGGGTCCAGGGGTAAGTTGATCCCGAATTTCCTGAGAAACCGAAACACCGATTTAAAAGTTACATTGTACAATTTAAAATATTTTTCAAAATGTGGAAAATAAGTTTTTGAAAGAATGAAAATGACTGGTAACCAGGTGATTATCACAATGACATTTTGCTGTAGCATATATGTTTAAATGTTGATATTATTTAATAGTAGAATTCCCGTAGAATTAAATAGATCCTTTAGAAACTTCTTTGACTTAGAATTACTGGTTGCTGGTAAATTCATCTGATGTTGAAAAATTTGCTCATATACAACTTTATATAAATAAACACATACCTGGGTGTGTGCTCAGTTTCTGTTTCAGACATACTAATAGACATAAAGGAAATGGTAGTGTCTAATAAACAAAAGCAACTATATGTTTGTACTTCTTTGATTCTTAAGCATGTGATTAAACATGATTATACCTGTTTTTTATGTATGTATGTGTTATGTAACTGTATGTATCAGTTTCTTTCTGGCTCTGAATTCAGTGTTGCATGATACTTGTTCGTGGTATGGGTGGGGTTACTTGTAAATAAATCTGTGTACATAACACGTCTTGTGGAATTTGCATGCTACACTAATCTTCTGTAAATCTACCCTTTCTTTATTCAGAGTATGCTGTCAAGGTCCTTTAATTCCACTCTCACTGCTGTAAGCAGCTCTCACTATGGCAGCTCTAGGGATCTGCATGGCAGCCAGGGCAGCCTTGCCCTGAGTGTTGCAGACGGAAGAGGTTCTGGTGGGCACATTTTTCGAGTGAGTACCGATAGTAGGCTAGTACTTTTTGCACACACGAGAACATTCAGATCTTAAGTGTTTTGACATTTCTGGGGGAAAAGGTTCTCTAAAAGTTAGAAATCTTTATATTTTCTGGGTTTTTTATGGCTTAGATCTACAACTTCTGTCTTTAATTTCTTTGGTCATAAGTTAATGATTTTAGCCAGGTGTTATGTAAACTTAGTAACTAAGAATCAGCTAATAAAAAGCACTATATGCACCAGAGTTTAATCCCATTTCACTGAATATGACTAAACATGAGACTGAAGAAGTTGTGAGAGTATAGCAGAAAGGAAAAATCCAACTCTTAATTGAACACATTTCATCATGGTCATTAGTGGAGAAAGATTATTATCTAGTGATTGTTTAAGAGTCAGTTATAAGGACTGCCAAGAATGAACAAAAACAAGGCTGTCATGGCTTGGTAAGGACTCACAGCCTCTAAATAAATCTCCCCTTCTGCCCCGAATGACCTTTCTTCTCTACAACCTTCTTTTATTCCTTCTCATAGTTTATTTCCATTTTGACTCCTTGATTGTTCCAGGCTCTTTACTTGTTCCCCAGACCCCTTTCACCTTCATCCCTGGCTGTTGTCTGTTATGTTCTAGAGCAGAAGCACTTTTCTGGTTTCAGTTTGCTGTGGCTGCTCTGAGCTGGTCTTGCCCTGTGCTCCGCCATCTGCCATTACTTGGTGTCTTTGCTGTGAGCCAACAGCGGTCATCAAGCTTCTTAGTTTAGAAGAACAAACAGGCTGATGACTGCTGAGTCAGCCTTTTACTTCAGCATACCCGGAGTGGATTTATTAACTCGGCAATCTTTGCCATTCATAGTCACCTAGACAGCTGTTCTTTCTAAATTTGTTTTACAAAAATATTTTGTCCTTATTTTCCTTAGATTTAAAGTCTATACAGACTTTGAATTTTAGTTTTTCATTCACAGTATGCTTTTGTATATGATGCATAAGTGTAGTTGTCTATTCAGGCTTGAGTATAAGTTTCTAGCTTTGAGCTGTGTTGATTATATATTCTAAATGTATATCACAAAAAGAGAAGAAAACTGAAATACATACTGTTAGTAGACAAAATTAAATCAATTCACACCGGAAAATGCTAAGCCATGCTTTGAACTGGCAACTAACTGGACATGATATGTCAGTTTGCAACTATTACTTTTTAAGATTAAATTACAAATTCTTAAAACTGTATGTGTTCGGGCTGGAGAGATGGCTCAGTGGTTAAGCGCATTGCCTGCTCTTCCAAAGGTCCTGAGTTCAATTCCCGGCAACCACATGGTGGCTCACAACCATCTGTAAAGAGGTCTGGTGCCCTCTTCTGGCACCAGAATATTGTATATAATAAATAAATAAATAAATATTAAAAAAACTGTATGTGTTCCATGGTACATTATAATGGATTGTATTTTGAGTTATTTTTCAATATAAAATTTAATTTTTTTTGCTGCTAGGCATGCTTTGAAAGAGTGAAAGCAATGGTGAAACATACTGTGCTTTATTTTCCACATTAGGTGTGTTTAGAATTAACTTAAGGTGAATAGAGATGTTTTATTCTTACCATATTTATAAAAACAATCAGGGATAATGACATTTAGCTTTTTTTCTTTAAGGTTATCATTAAGTTAAACTATAATTTAGCATATGTAGGTATGAATTAGTTGAGTATGAAATAGTTAATGTTAAAGCATTTCTTTAAAACAGTGCCTTTAAAGTATTGAGCCAATGTTAATATGACAGAATTACAGCCCAGCAAGTTTTATACGGTGGATTTAGGGCACTGCACATCATTGTAATCAAGGGGGGTTCTTGGTGGTATCATGAGATCAAAACAATACCAGTTCATTTTCTTTTAATGAAAAACACTTCGTTAGTGCTTTACGATAATTTATTAGTTGCTCCTAAAATTGGAGAGAATTAGCTAGCTTTAACCACTATGCTTATTGAGTAAAGATATTAAGTTATAAGTATAAATGAAAGTAAAAGGAAAAAACATAAAATGGTGTGTATATATATATATATATATTACAAAGATTAAAAATGTCTGTCTTTATAAATTTTTTTACACATTACAGGAACAAATATTTTGCCATGTACCTTTGAAGGAAGCTAAAAGACCTGATGGCAGTGGTGATGCTAGTATCTGAGTTGAGTCTTCTGTGTCTCCAGTCTAGCAGCATTTCTTAAGCTTCTTTCATGCATCTCATTGTTTTGTTTCACATCTTAAAGTATATTATTTGTTTACTTTTTCCTCCCTCATTTGAAGCATCCTCAGACATCCAGTCCAGGAGATTCTTGCCAAGATGATAGATTGATTTCAGGAGAGCAGAGCTACTCGTCAGGTGCACTTGGTCACAAAGACCTTCCAGACAGCTTGATGAAAGTAGGTGCTCACAGCAGTAAACAAAGCAGTGTCTGTAGCTTACTGTCTTCAGTGTTTTAGTTTGAAATCTCATATGTACTTTGAAAATATTTTATAAGTCTTGCTTTCATTATGTAAGATTATTTTAAATGATTCGTAAATACAAGAGAATTTGACTCTGCTGTTTCTTGGTTTATTCCGTGATTTTTCACACTAGAGAATCGATTTATAGTTACATTTCTTGCTATAGTTCCACCTGCTTATTTTAGCATTTGAATCAAGAACTTTTTGGCATTCTTGACAATAAACCTACTTGGAGAGTTAGACAATGACTTTGTCTTAAATTGTGCATTCTAGAATATTTTACTGTTAATTAAAAACATTTGAAAATCTTTAGATAGAATTAGAAATCATCTTTGAAAGACCTTGTATATAGTAGAAGAGGTGATCATTTTGTCTTTTTTAGTGTTTTGTAGGAAAAACCTTACAGATAAATTATTTGTAGCAGTGCCAGAGATCATTCTTGTTCTCTCTCAGCTATTTTTGTTTTACCCAATTGCATGCCTCTAGTGTAACCGATATAATAATTATGACTCACGTTTATTATCTACAACTCTTAAGTTGCTCTGGAGAATAGGCATCCAGCCATCTGATATATAAGCTCATACATGCTTACTTATTTTATCCCTTTCCTTTTATTCAAAGCTGTCATTCAATTTTTTTAACATGCACCTTACAGTTCAGTTCTTAACACTTTTTTTTATTTCATGAGGAATTGACTAAACATAGCTTAATATATTTCTTATGTTTAATACTGATTTAGACAAAACTGAATATCCAGGTGTCAGCAGCTTTTAAGAATAGGAGAGGCTCAATTTAATAGCAGTGTCTGTGTTCTAGCACTTGAAACCCGCGGCTGGAAGGTCAAGAGTTTGAGGCCAGCATGGGCTACAAGGTCAGGGAGGTTGAAGCAAGAAAGATGGCTCAGTGAATAAAGGCAGCAGCTGTCTTGAGTCTGACAGCATGAAGTCAATCTCTGGAAACTACAGGGTGGAAAAAGAACAGACCTCTGAAAGTAGTCTGACCGTCACATATGCCATGGCATGCATGTACTGGCTATAGTCAGAAGAAACTATACTATATATATGTATTCTTTCTAAACAACAAACCTTTTTGTGTCTTTAGCAAGGTAGAAGTTCACAGCATACAATTCTGAAACTTTTGCCAAACTTCTATGTTTGGATAATTTTCAGGGAAATTTTAGTTTTCTTCTAATGTCCTTTGGACAGAAATTCTTTTCGGTTACCTACAAGGAAATTTAAATGATGAATAACAGAAACAGGCTTTCTTTAGCTAGATTCTTTGTAGAATAAAATAAGCTATCACTACAAATGTAATCCTAAGTCTAAAATTCAGGTTCAGTTTCCTAATACATGGGGGTTATTAAAGGTAGTTAGTTCATTAGCAAACTAATAATCTCACAAAATTTGTGGTGGGTTTATTTTGTTGTAAATAAGGTAGACTATCAGTGTTTTAACTCTTGTGTTTTTAAGTATTCCATAGAATTAATATTTAGAGAGCTTGAAAATTACTGATAGTACATGCAGGCATAAAGAATAAATCACTTAATTTCTGTAGAGATAGCTGAACTTTTATTTCTGAAAAGTAAGAAATAAAGTTAAAATATATTCAAATTAAGAAAAAAATTACACTCAATTAGTTTTTTTTTCTTGAGGAAAAACATAACTACACTCACCTTTTGTGTATGTATGTTATGATTTGGTATGAGAAAAGGATAACCTTCTACTAGGATACCTTAAGTTTAATTTTTTAGTATATAAAAAATTTGTTTTATGTATATCAGTAGTTAAAGTTTTCCAGTATACTCGTTTCCTACTTTAACATTGGTAAGTGTAACAGTAGATTTATATATAACAAAAGCAATTTAAAATATAGATCGAGGCCTTCTTTTAGAAGTTTGCTGATAGATTCGATCAGTAAATATTCAAGAAAGTTTAATATCTAGATATTAATAACTTTCTTTTGGAAGTTTTGAAATTAGAAGAATAAATGAGAGTAACTCAGTATTTAATGATGTACAATATTAAAACTCTAGTGCTTTTGTATTGCTCCAAGAAGAATGTCCAAATACTTGTAATAAGACATTATTACTGGTCATTTTAAAGATAATTCATGTTTTTCTTAGATGCCTTTGAGTAATGGACAGATGGGCCAGCCTCTCAGGCCTCAGGCAAATTATAGTCAAATACATCATCCCCCTCAGGCATCTGTGGCAAGGCATCCCTCTAGAGAACAACTCATTGATTATTTGATGCTGAAAGTGGCCCACCAGCCTCCATATACACATCCCCATTGTTCTCCTAGACAAGGCCATGAGCTGGCAAAGCAAGAGGTAAGAATTATCAATACTGTTTGAAATATGAAATTAAACTTTCCATATATTCTTATAGGTTAATAGCAATATATCCATATAGAATTTTAACAGTAGTTTTTAACATTTTAAGTTTATAAAGTTTAGTTTTCTAAAGTGTTAGACTTTGTAGTTTTTAGCTTGACTTTATGATCATGTAACATAGGATTTAGTGTTGGAGGTGTGTTTGTTTTTGTTTTTGTTTTTTTTTAAATTCTAAGGCAACTGCTTGTCCAAAATGGATTAATGGTGCTCCGGTAGATTTTCTTCTGAGACTATAAATAGTAGGCCAGTAAACTGAAGTGGTCCTATTCTATAGCAGAGTCTGAGCTTTTAGATTAGAAAATTCAGCCATCGTCTCCAGACCATGTTGAGGGTTTGATCTTCAAAACATATAGGTCATAATTTCTTATACCTTAATGGTTTATTCATGAAGTAATAACCTTGAAACCCTTGGTATTGATCACATTTTGTTTTGAGCAAGTCTGTGGTAAACAGGAGTATCCTTTAACAGAACTTTAGCTTCTATAACCTGCTATGCCAGCACCTTGAAGCCTGAGGCTGGAAAGTAGTGTGTTCAAGGTTCGCTTGGATGCATCAGACAATCCAGGCTAGCCTAGGCTGTTTAGTGAGACCCTGTGGTAACAAAACAAGCCAGCATTTAGGACGCAGAGGCAGGAGGATCTCTGTGAGTTCAAGCCCACCTGTTCTACACAGCAGGTTCCAGGACAGCCAGAGTGAGCCTGTCTCAAGAAAAGAAAACATTTCTATACCTTTTATTTTACAATAGTTTATTAAAACTGCTGTTAGTCAGTCTGATCTTACAGCCCTAATTCCCCTGAACCTTATAAACATAGGGAATGAAGGGTTGAGTTCTAAAGCCAGTTCTCAATGTTAAGTACCTTATGGCACAAGACAGTAAGCATATAATTTAAGTAGTCTGTAAGTGAAGACTGTTGGGAATGTGCATATGTGTTCTGTAGATGTTAAAAATTCAGGCTGGCTAAAAAGTAAAATAGAGCCAATGTCAGTTGATTGACTGAAGTCATAAGTAATGTTAGGAGCCACACTTTGTAATTCCGCTGTGCCTTTCCCTCACTAACTCATTAACATGAATAATGGTGTTATGTGTTGTTGTGTCACCTCATCTGCTTAAACTTAATTCACCAGTATTTAAATATGAATATTATTGTATATTTTTCTTGTATAGTGATATTTCCTTTATTTTCATATTAAATCAGATTCGAGTAAAAGTAGAAAAGGATCCAGAACTTGGATTTAGCATATCAGGAGGTGTTGGGGGTAGAGGAAACCCTTTCAGACCTGATGATGATGTAAGTTTTTTCTAAAAAAAAAAAATACCTTGAACATTCATAGTGTCTCATTTATTAATCTCATACTTATTGAGTAAAAATCTAATGTAAATTTTCTGGATCTCTCACCTCTTTTCTTTCTTTATTATCTTTGTTTTTTGAAATTTGCTTATTTCATGTTGTTAGAAGTAAAGAATTTGACCTGAAATATGATTATTGATATTACCAAGTGATTTTTAGTTTTGGTACTGCTTCTGCAAAAGTCCATAGAAGTGATTTCATTGCATTGCTAAAGTCAGGATTACTAGAGGGAGAAATGATCCTCTGAAAAGTCAGGAGACAGCTTCCACCATGTTCAAGTATTTACATGGTATTGAAAAGGTTTTCCCCCTTGCTCCTGAGTCATGCTTTCAGTTTGTGGTTTGGCCTTAAATAATATTTTTTGTGGTTATTCATTAAAGGGTATATTTGTAACAAGGGTACAGCCTGAAGGACCAGCATCAAAAATACTACAGCCAGGTGATAAAATTATTCAGGTAATCAAGTCAACCTTTTTTATTTCCTTTCATTTTGCAATAATTTTATTTTACAGTACTTTCTAATGTTTTAGGGTTTAAAATGTTTTTACTTTTTGAAAGTCATGTTTACATATTGATAAATCATTTTAAGTTTAGAAATGTTTTTACTAATTTAAGAGGATCTACTTGAATGCTAGTTGTCATTATATCAGATAGTAAAATTTTAAAATCTGAGAAACATTTTGGTATTTCCACTCCTTCTCTCTATTACTTCAGTAACTTCATTTTACCTAAGTTCAGGCAGTATGACAGTCTCTTAGTTCGCAAGCATAGTCCACTTCCTCCTTCATACGTGAACTACTGTTAGTTCAGATAATATTACGAAGAAGCCTTCAAACCAAAAATGATAGAGACATTATAGAGTTTAGTAGTTGAAAGTAAATACCACGTCAGAACAAATTCCTGCCCAGCCGTTTATAATGTTAGCTCAGTGCCTACTTCAGCAACACATACACTAAAATTGCAGTGATTAAAGGATTACATGCAAATTCATGATGATAAAATTTTTAATGGTTTTGACTTTTAAATAATTTCAAACTCAGAAAACTCACAGGAACTATGTAACAAAAGTGATCATGCTTTGCCACACTATCTTTAGTAATCCATTTTTTCTTATTTTGTAACAGGCTTTCTTTTGGGCCACCAACCAACTCTCAAATCATGACACAGAGATTTATTAGTTAAGAATGATCAGCCTTAGTTTACATTTGTTTCTTGCTAGTTCTTATAACTTATTCTAACCTGTTTCTCTTCATCCATGTTTTGTCTTGGGACTTTTTACCTTTCTTTCATTCTGTATGGCTGGTCCTGGGCGTCTCCCTCTTTTTCCATTGTTCTCTCTCTCTCTCCTCCCTGGAGCCTCGATTCCTCCTCCTACTTACTCTCTCTGCCTGCTAGCCCTGCCTATCCCTCTACTCCCTAGCTATTGACTGTTCAGCTTTTATTAGACCAATCAGGTGCTTTAAGCAGACAAGGCGAAACAGCAGTACATCTATACATAATTAAACAAATACAGCGTAAACAAATGTAACACGCCTTTACATAGTTGATCAAATGCGTTATAAACAAATGTAACAACGTCTTTGCCTAGTCAAACAAATATTCCACAGTATTATTTTTCCTCTATAAATACCCCCACACAAATATTCACACATATACTTTTCTGAATAACATTGGAATTCATGCTTTCAGTTTTATGGCAGGAAATTATTATTTCTGTTCAGACATTCCTGGGTTTTCAGTCTTCTGAAATAAGATGAGTCTATAGTATTACTTTTAATCTATAGTGTTCTTTTTAAGAATGAAAGGATTTAATTCATATGAAACATTTCAACATGTATGTCTGTCTGGTCCAGAGTGAGAATTCAGTAAATGCTAGCTATCTTTTATATAACCTGTTTGCTGATCTTGAACCAATGGCTCCAATGAATAATAAGTCTAGACACTGCCTTCCGTTACCCTTGAAGTTTGGTAAGCCTGGATCTACCTTAACACATACATAAAACACCCTGTCTGATCTTGTCTTGACAAGTACTTCCCAACATTGGAACAGTGTATTAGAATTATATGAGGGTCTGAAGAGATGGCTCAGTGGTTAAGAGTACTTGCTGTTCTTCCAGAGGACCCAGGTGGGTTCCTGGAAACAACAATCTGTAACTCCAGTCCAAGGCATCTAATACCCTCTTCTGGCCTTCTTGAATACCAGGCACAGACACACATGCAGGCAAACATCCATACACCTAACTTAATAAAATAAAATTTGTTTTAAAAGAAGCATCTGATAACCTGAACAAAATACAAGTTCCTGGGTTATTTCTATAGAGATTTTATTTCTGCTAAGTATGGAATGTAGGGACTGTTAGTCTGTATGTGTCTTTAATTGTATGTATGTGTGTACAGCACACATGTGCTGCACTTCATGAGTGTAGAGGTCAGAAAACAACTTGAAGGGGTCAGTTTTCTCCTTCTGCGCTGATGGTTCCCCAGATTCAAAATCAGGGCTTCCAGCGTGTAGTCAGATGGAATTATCCCATCAGCTAGTGTGTTGTTTTAAATTGCTGGACTGGTTCTTTTTTCTAATAGGTTATGAACTGGCTGTCAGAAATTTACAACTAGAAGTACAAATATTTTTCTGAGATTTTTTTTTTCTAAAAGTTGTTTTTCCTCTTTCTTCTAGGCTAATGGCTACAGTTTTATCAACATTGAACATGGACAAGCAGTGTCCTTGTTAAAAACTTTCCAGAACACAGTCGAACTCATCATTGTACGAGAAGTTTCTTCATAAGTACTATAGACAAAAAAAAAAAAAAAAAAAGAAGAAGAAGGAAAAAAGGAAAAAGAAAAAAAATGGGGAAGATAGCAAGATTTATTGGAAGACACTTGGAGGGGAAATGACTATTTTGCTTATTTTTATATATAAAGAAGAACTCAGACAGTTGGCTTGGAACTTGTACATTACTGAAATAATAATGGAGCTTGTGGTTAGAGGGAAAGAACCACTGTACAGAAGATAAAAAGAGACTGTTGAATTCATATCATATGAAATTTGTTGTTAGGTTTTTAAACTTAGCAAATCAAGGCTACAAAAACAAAATTATGTTGTTTTTGTATAGAATGTAGGTTTATTTTTGGATTTCATACACATGACTGACTGTATGCAAGGCAATAGTTAGCCTTGATTGTAGCCCAGAGACAGATGGCAGAGCTATCTATCTCATAGCTTTTGTGCCCTTATTTTTATCCAACTGGTATTAATGTTTTTTCTGCCGAACTACTTTTTTCCAGGTGGGTAAGAGATTTGAAGTGTTGGCTTTTGCTATGTGCATACTGAAGAGTGACTAGATGAAGTTGGTGCTGGTGGGTTCACTTTCCGAGGCCAGAATAAAACATTATTTCCTATAAAAATCTGAGGCTAACAGTGAAAAAAAAAGTTATCTGATAATGTATTTTTATTAATAGAATAATGCAATAAAATACATAATGTCTTTTTAAAAGACAATAATTGCATTTTATGAGCTCTACAAGATGGATTCTTGTCATAGCTGTTGATTATACATTTGCTACTGGTGATTCAATTTTTAATTTTTTTAGTTACTGAAGTTTTTAACTCTAATGTAGATGCATGTCCACACATTTCCCATACTACGAAGTTCTCTGATATTTTTTTTATTTAGCAAATGGTGGTACTTGCAATCTAATTTTTATAATTAGTACTCCATAATTAATTTATAATTTTTGTTTTAAGAAGCAAATTAAAAGGCCAGTTTTAAGATTGTGTCTGTTGCCTGTAATATGAAGTGTCAGAAGGTTTAGGAAAGCCTCTTGATTTTGTTTGGCCTGGTGTTGCCTTGGTAAAGTGAAAGAAACTGTGGCGTGAGTGCGCATGGAGCTAGGAAACCAAAGCAAGTCTGTGAGACTGCGCAGTGATAGAGAAGTGCTGTGGAGAACGGTAGAGCAAGGGATGGTCCCTGGGGCCTACCAGTGTAGAAAGGGTTCAAGTCAAGGGCTGTTCCTCCAGATCACGTTAAATGTGAACTCCACACTTAAGAGTCTTTAAAGGGTTTCTAAGTGTACAGTGTAATAGTGTTTTACCACCAACTGCCTTTGTTCCTAGTTACTGTAACAAATATTGGATGGTAGAGGTTATTAATTTTGTTTATCCAATCCATTAATTTTATTTGCTTTTGTTTTATGTAATCAGATAAAATTCAAATGCCATGCATGGTTATTTGGACCAGAGTAAAGTGCCATAGGAGACCAGCAACTGTTTTTAGTTGAGGCTAGTCTGAAAACTTTTATTAGAGCAATATTCATTTCTCAAATTCATTTTTAAATTTCTGATATGCATAATTTGGGTATTTTTAATGTGATATGCTTTTTTCTTCAACCTTGACTTAGCTGAGAATCTTGGACTAGCTAAAACAGCACCTGCATTATTTTTACAGAGCGAGTTGAAGCATTTCCATTCTAGTCAGAATAGTCAGCACTTTTAAAACATTTGAACTCAGAGATTGCACTTCTTTCAGGCTGTTATCAATTGGGTATTGTATAGTTTTCATAATTTTGATTGAAACCCTTTAACAACTCTTTGTAAATTTTAACTCATTTTAGTTGATTTTTCAGTACTATTTACATAGGAATTGATTTTTATGAATATAGTAGAAGAAATGTGCTGTATTTTGATAAAATTCACTTGTATGTGTTGTAATCTCTAAAACAAAGAATGACAAACCGCTTCTTTAATATAAGTCTCGGTGTTCCCTTTGTTCTTCATGGCGGCATTGTAAGACAGTCACACTCTCCCTTTCTTGACTTCACATTTTAACAGCCACTTTAATTAGAAATAAGTAAAACAGATATAATTGCACAGTTCTCAGTGGCCTTACCTTAAGCCAGAATTGTTGATTATAATTTTGCAAAGGAAATTAGGCTTCCCAGAATCAGGGCTTCTATACTGATTAGTCTGCATATTCCTGTTGAACTATTATGAGTACAACAGATGTTATATATGCTGTCATTTTATTGAGCTGTAGTTCCTTTTCATTTTGGAGTATTTATTTATTTATTTTGGTTTTTCGAGGCAGGGTTTCTCTGTAGCTTTGGATCCTGTCCTGGAACTAGCTCTTGTAGACCAGGCTGGCCTCGAACTCACAGAGATCTGCCTGCCTCCGACTCCTGAATGCTGAGATTAAAGGTGTGTGCCAACACCGCCTGGTTAATTTTGGAGTATTCTTGAAAATTGGATAAGAAAGTTTGTTGCCAAAGTTTGGGATAGCGTATGATATAGAGTAAAAGTAAAAAAAAAAAAATTAAATAGTGAAATTTTGTCCTTAAACTAATATGCAAAGTTTTCTTGCAGAATATTGGGGGTTTGTGGGGCTTAAAATTACTCTTTGTGAGAATTTTGTTAGGATAACAGAATTACAGAGTTTGAATAATAATCCGTATCTTTTGAAGAAACACAGAAACCGCTTTTAGTTTCTGTTGTTTACTAAATTGTAGTAATGGCCACACTCAAAACTGACCACTACTGTGCAACAGGTTTTCAAAACCAGAGCCATCTTGTTTGTAGTAACTGTTTAAATGTGGTGCCCAGTTAGTAGACAGTTGTACCAGTCGGGATGGTCAGTGAGTGACTTAGGGGATACTCAGTCTGGAAGGTACTTTCCACACAAACAGGAGAGCCTAGGAGTGGATCTCTAGGACCCACATAAAAAGCCCAAGTGTGGCAGCACGTGCCTGTAATTCCAGCACTGAGGAGACAGACCTGACCAACCAGTGGAGCAGAATCTCAACTTCGGGTTCAGTGAAAGACCCTGTCTCAAAAAATGAAAAATGTAAGGTGAAGTGCTGTTGAGAAGATAGCCAGTACCAGCCTCCACCCACAACTAGTGCATGCACATTGCATACATGAACACGTACACATCGTATTGTGGTGTTCGTTAAACTCGGTTCCTCTGCTTCTGGAGCATGCCTAATTAGTTACCTCTCCTGGTTGTAACACTTAAGGGCTTGTTTTGGCTCTGCAGTTGAGGTGCATTCCAGTCTCTCCTGGCAGAAATTCTCAGCTGGAATTTGAGGCGGCCGGCTGTCACATTGCTGCTGCACTCCAGAATGCTGGCATTCCACTTACTTTATACTTTCTATTCCATACAGAACCCTCCCCTGTGGGCTGGTGCCCCACCCCCAGGACTGTATCTTCCCTCCCTAGTTAAACTCTTCTGGAATCCTCAAAGACACACCTAGGGGTCATTCTAAATCCAGCCAAGTTGGCAGTAGGGATTTTGCCCATCATGGTGCCTATTAAGATTTAGCATTTTGGAAATTTCTTACTCTTTTTGGCCTTTTTGACTTTTTTTCTACCTCTCTGAAGTTTTAAAGACAAAATTGCAGGAGTTTCTTACAGGTTTTAAATACGAATTTCTTAAATTTTGTCATAGGAGTGCTTGAGACAGAGTTCTGCTATATAGCCCAGGAATCTTCAAACTCAGTCTACAGCTAGAGCTCTCAGTACTGCCACAGATTTCCTCGTGTTGGAATTGCAGGTTTGCACCTCAGTGCCTGAATTTCTTACTATATTCTTATATTACAAACAGTGCCCAGTCCACAATATAGTCACCATTGTTGATACTATCTTGGGTTTTGTGGGGGGTTTTTTTGGTTTTAAAGATTTAACATGCATATGATGAAACCTCATTTATGCTTCATTATTCTTAATAAAATCTTCATGCCCAAGTCACAAAGCTCTTCCATATTTACTTTTGTTAATGGTATAAATTTTTCTTTACCATATAGATCCTTAGTTCCTCTTGTATTTATCACTGACTGTTGTGTCCAAAAGCAGATCCATCTACATAGTCCCTCTGAATCAACTATACAAGACTAGTTTTTAAAACATTTATGTGTATGGGTGTTTTGACTGCATATATGCCTGTGCATCACATGTGTGCAGTGACCACCGAGACAGAACTAAAGTTAGAGATGATTGTGAGTCACCATGTAAATGCTGGGAATTGAACCCAGGCCCCATGGAAGAGTAGTCAGTTCTCATAACCTCCAAACCATCTCTCCAGCCCCAAACCTACTTTTCTTACAATCTGCAATGTAAACTTTTAACATGTATCAAGTACCTGTATGTACAGGACTTCTGAGCATCCACAAAAGTTGTAAAGTTTGTAGTGAATACCTGTCCGTGTTCCATAAATTACTTATGTAGTACCTGTTTTTATGTGTCATGTAAAACCTGCATGAATCTTAATATTTTATGCCAGCATCTCTCCTATGGCATCTGTCTGAGTCACCTGCACAGGGCCCAGGAATGTACATCTCTAGTGAGATCTCAGGAGCTGCTGATGCTTACAGTCTGAGGATACCAAACTGCACTGCTTTAACCATAATTCCTCTTTGTTCCTGCTTTTGGTTGTTTTGGTTTTTTTCCGTGTTTCATGGTAAGTTTTTGATATTTCATTTTCTGGTCATGACTGATTCATCCTTCTGAAAATAGCTAAAATTAGGCAAAATATAAAATACTGACTTTTACACTACTGAACATAGGCTAGACAGTGGAGAATGGTGGTGCTAAGGGAAGGGGTAGAGAGTGGATGGCCTATAATTATCCCTAAATTAACTACCTTGAGAAAATGTCTAGGTTGTGGAGCAGAAAAGAGGAGGAGTAGAGACAACTTTTTTTTTTAAATGAAACTCTTAAGAATTTTGCCTATTTTGTGTCTTAGAAATGTCAGTTTTGGCATACCTGCACTTTTGGTTATCCTATGAGAGTATAGACAATCAGTTCCTTTTGATACTGTTGCTTAACTTAGAGGTAGGTTTTTTTCAAACTCCCTTAAATTATACTTCTATAAAATGTTGACACTAATAATTGCATCACTTAAAAACCATTTAAGGAGAAATTATATTAGCTATTTATTTTGGTTATTTCAAACTATCTGTGAAGCCATGTCTAATGTGGAACTCATTGCAGTCCTGTCTCAGCCTCCCAAGTGCTGGCAGTACAGGCATATCCTACCATGCCCAGCCATTGATACTTTAAAGTTTATGTGTTCAGGAAAGAATAGAAATGATTGAATATAAATAACTTTTTTTGTTTTTGAGAGAAGGACTCTCTTTAACCCAGGTTATTCTAGAACTCAGTATGGTGCCCAGACTGGTCTTCAATTCATGGCAGTGCTCCTGTCTTAAGTTGCTGAGCTAGAATCACAGATGTGGCAACAAACTTTATGAGTAGTATCAGCTATAAAATTACCTGGCCCAATTGAGAAGGAAGCACACAACAAGCCCACTTAGGAGTTTATTAGAGGAAACCTGTACAGACCTGGGGAAGTCAGTGTGCAGAAAGGCTGAAGATGGCATGTCCAGCTTTTAAAGGCTGCCTAGCTCATGCACACAGGGGGAATGACATAGCTACATCATATGTAGGTGATGCAACCATGCCGCACATGGGTCACACAGGACCTTTTAAGGTCCCTGGGGCAG
Organism: Microtus oregoni; assembly: GCF_018167655.1. Lineage (NCBI taxonomy): Eukaryota > Metazoa > Chordata > Mammalia > Rodentia > Cricetidae > Microtus > Microtus oregoni. Next base: position 12,030,952 of record NW_024543073.1, read on the forward strand.
CTAGGTATTTTTGCCTGAGGGCTTGTCTGCACGTGCGTGGCCCTGGAATCTGGAAGTGCCAGCTATGCTGGTTGACTAAAATCATAACATTCCATCCTTTGGTTTATTCTAAATATTTGGGGAATTTGGGGTTCTTTAGTGGGTGGGAATGGGGCATTGTAAGGGTCTCTTGTGACTGCTTCCTGCTGATTTTGTGGACATTGGATGGTTGAAGTGCTTGGCCACATCCTGGGGTTGCTGATTACTTTTTGTTTTTTCGGGCTCTGTGGAACTGGCTGACTTGCAGCTTGGACCTCGCAAGATGCTGGAAAGGCAGAAATTTATGTCTGGAAAAAAATTAAATCTTAGAGATTGAGGGAGGAGAGTCCCAAGATAGAAGATGGGGGAGGAGGTTGGGGTGGAGGAGGGAATTTCCCAGGGGTTCCCTAGACCAGGAATGATAAGGGAAGAATTAAGCGATACTTATTCTGGGCAAGTCTGGTCCATTTAGATAGGTCCAATTGGCTCCCTGGAGCTTATGAAAAAATGTTTGAAAAGAAATTTTAGACATATTAAAAGCTTATGGTAATAATAGTATAGTGTTGGAATAGAAGACAATGGGGAGGAGGGAAGAAGAGAAGGGGAAATTATTAGAAAGGGGAATTATTAGGCCCCTCAATGTTTTACCTAAAGCAAATCTTGGCATTACCTTAACATCCAAGAGACATTGCTACAGTCAGTGATAAACCTGTTACGTTAAAGTCTGTTTTGTGAGTTTTTGAAGTCTGGGGCTGCGAATGTCCCCAAACTCGTTATTGTTTCTTATCACCTGGGCTCTTAGCAGTCCTTGTACCTCCGACTCTATGTTTAATGATGGTCCCTGTGATAACAGATTAGTGGTTAACTAGAAATTTAAGTTATGACATTGGAGATACAGAGAAGTTGGTAAAGCAGAAGAGGAAGAGGGAGAATATATGGAGTTTTGGGCGCAGGAGAATTGAGTATGGTGATGAGACTTATTCTTCTGGAACTGACGAAAAAGTGGCTGACCTTGGTGTCCTCTGGAACTTAAGGGAGCAGGACCCTGTTTAACTTACCACATACAGGGAGTATCTTGAGCTGGAAGAGTAAAAATTTTAAGATGAGACAGGTGGATCCAATGAGAGAGTTCCTCCACCTTGGCAGCTGTGGGAGTTACAAGAATTACTTTAAAGGAGCCTTGTCATTTAGGGGAAAGGGTTAAGGCATGTTGGTCTGGAGGGCAAATAATACTTGCTCTCCTATTCTAATCGGCAGTGGCATGGATTGGCACATGGTTGAGGTAATGAGTAGTTGGTAAAATCCCATAATAGGGAGCAAAGATGGGATAACAATGGAGTAAGCAGGTGATCAAGAAGGGAGAGGTTTTAGGTGAGAGGCCGGGGGTTAAAACCGCCTGCCCATACATGAATCCAAAGGACAAGATGGAAAGGGGGCTTTTGGGGAGAGCCCTAAGCCTAAGAAGGGCCAGAGGTAAAAGTTTTACCCAGTCAAGGTGAAATTCCTGTGACATCTTAACAAGGACATATTTTAAGGAATGGGTAGTTCGTCCTACCTTTCCTGAAGACTGAGGGTGGTATGGGATATGAAAATGCCAGGGAATGTTAAGAACCTTAGACAAAGTTTGAGAAATTTGGGGAGTAAACTCTGGGCCATTATCCGACTGAAGAGAGGTTGGGATTCCAAACCATGGGATAATTTCTCAGAGAACAACATCGGAAAATATCTGGGCCCTCTTGTTAATGGTGCAGAACGCTTCAATCCACTCAGACATGGTGTCCACCAAGAGCAGGAGATATTTAACTCGTCAGACTGTGGGCATATGAGTAAAATCAAGCTGCCATTCAGTTCCTGGAAGGGAGCCCCTGGCCTGGTGAGTGGGAAAAGGGAAGCTATGGTATTTGGTCTTGGGATCTGACTTTTGACAGATTTTACAAGAGGCAGTGATAGCTTTTAAGAACTCTTAAGTCCTCGGGGGTGGGTTGGAGATGAACCTTGATAAAATGAAGCAGAGCTTTGCTATAAAGGATGAAAAAGGTGATGTAGGTAGGATAAAATTTGCCGGGTGTCAGGGGGTGCCTGCAAGAATTTGGGCTGTACTATATTAACCCCCTGAGGTGATGAGGTAGGTTTGGGCCCTGGAATGCTGCTGTTTTAGCTGCTTGGTCAGCCCCATTATTTCACCTGGAAATAATGTAACTGTTGGTCTGATGAGACCAACAGTGAATAATTCCTATAGCTTTTGGGAGATGGGAGGCCTTTAACAAGTTCATAATGAAACCTGAGTTAGTTATGGATCCTCCTTTCATTGTTGTAAGAAGCCCACACTCCTTCCAGATAGCTGCATGGAACAGGAGGATATGAAAGGCATATATTACATATTTAAATGTAAACATTTAAAGATTGTTGTGGGAGTCCTTTTTGTGTGTTGCTTGTACTGGTTAATGAATAAAGAAACTGCCTTCGCCTGATAGGGCAGAATTTAGGTAGGTAGAGAAGACAGAACTGAATTCTGGGAGGAAGAAAGCAGAGTAAGGAGATGCCGTGAATCCACCAAAGACAGATGCTGGGAATTTACCCAGTAAGCCACTGCCATGTGGCAATATACAGATTAATAGAAATGAGTTAAATTAATATGTAAGAGTTAGCCAATAAGAAAGTAGAGCTAACAGGCCAAGAAGTGATTTAATTAATACAGTTCCTGTGTGATTATTTCAGGGCTAAGCTAGCTAGGCGGCTGAGACGAACAAGTGGGCCCCCCTGCAACATTTGGCACCCAACATGGGGGCATTGTCCCTTTGATTAACTGGAAGATATGGGTAAGGGCTATTAATTCAGCCTGCTGATTAGTTGTATGGGCAGGGAGTGCCTTGCCTCCACCACCCCAGTATCTGACACTATGGCATAGCCTGCTCTATGGGTCCCCTCATATAAAAAGGAGCTGCCATCTGTGTACCAGCTATAAGTGCCCGGGACAGTTTGCCCTCCTGTATATGTGAGGAGTGGGGCAGTAGATCCTTTAAGGTCTCTGTGCAGGAGTGGGATGGGGAATAATGTTAGGTTGAGGTAGGAAATTTGAGATATTAAGGGGTGGGCAGCATTGAAAAGTGAGTGTGGCATCTTCTACTAGTGCCACTTAGAGGGAAAGAACTCAGGAAGGGGGTAAGGTTTGTAAGCCTTTGTAAGTTAAGAGATGGGACTGATTGTGGTGGAGAAGACAGTGGTGGGCAACCCAAAAGTTAGTGTCTTTGATTCACCAATAAGAAGCTCAGCAGCTGCTAAAGCATGTTTGCAAGGTACCCAGCCCTGAGTGGTGAGATCCAACTTCTTTGACATGTATGCTACAGGTGCAAAGGAAGGTCCCAGATGATGTCCTAGGACCCCAAGGGCATATCCCTCCTCTGTTACATGGAGAAAGGACAAGTTAAATCTGGGAGATGAAGAGCTGGAGCCTGTATAAGGGCCTGCTGGAGTCTCTGGAAGGGTTTAGTAATGGGATAGGGAAGGAGCTCATGCAGAGAGCTGAGAGCTGCCTTGTATAAGAGGTGCGGGAGGAGAGAGAAAGAGGGGATCCAGGAATGCAGGAAGCCAACTATTCCTAGGAACGATAAAACCTCTTCTTTTGTAGAAGGAACTGCAAGGGACTGAATTAGCTTTTTTCTATCTAGAGTAATAGCTTTTTGGATTGGGGTAATAGTTAATCCCAAGTAAATTACCTGGGAGGTAGATAGTTGGATCTTAGAAGGTGAGATTCTATAACCCTTTTTGGATAGGAAATTTAAAAAGGCGGAGGTACCAGTTTTGCTAATCTCCAAGGATGGACTGCAAAGTAAGATATCATTCACATACTGTATGAGTTTAGACTTAGAGAGAGACAGTGAGAGTAGATCAGAAGCTAAAGCCTGACCAAATAGATGTGGGCTGTCCTGGAATCCCTGGGGGAGGACAGGCCAGGTGAGCTATATGGAGAGGTGAGTGTCAGGGTCCGTCCAGGTGAAGGCAAAGATTTTGAGATTGAGAACTTCGAGAAATAGAGAATAAAAGCATCCCTGAGATCTAGAACTGAGAAGTGGGAGATTCCTGGAGGGATAGTGGAAAGAAGTGTGTAAGGGTTAGGCACTACAGAATGAAGAGGAACCACTGTGGAGTTAATGAGCCGGAGGTTTTGAACCAGGCAATTGGTTCCGTTAGGTTTTTTAAGAGCAAGTATAGGGGTGTTAAAGGGAGAAGAGGTGGGGCGAAGTAGTTTTCTTAGAAGGTCAGAGATAATAGGCTTAAGTCCCCCAAGGCTCTGGAGAGAGAGGAGGTACTGAGCTTGGGTAATGTACTTAGTAGGATCTTGTAATTGGATAATGATGGGGGAATGGTGTTTAGCCACAGAGGGGTTTGGGGTGTCCCAGACTTGGGGGTCTACCTGAGAGGCTGGTAGAGGAAAAGACACATTGGAGCTGGGAGGTTGGGAGGGTAGAAGGAAGAGGAGGGGAGCTGATGGCAAATCTGGGGTAAGGTGAAGAGAAGGAACAAATGAGATGGAAGGTCCTACTTTGCTAAAAAATAAAAAAAATCTCTTCCCATAAGAGGTACCAGGTAGGTTGGCATGACTAAAAATGAATGAGTGAGATAAATACCCTTAAAAATACAGTCAAGTGGTGGGGTCTGCTGAGGTAGATAAGGCTTTATTGTTTCCCGACAATAGGGAAACTAGGAGAGGTAGGCCCCCAGAATTCCCTTAGTACCAAATGAGAAAGGAGATGGGCCGCCCTGATACTGTGAAGTTTACCCGTGGCTCCCATTATAGATGACAGTTGTGGTCGGGTCAAAGGAGTCCGGGAAGCCTCACTTGTCCATGGCTAGAACTGGAAGGCCAACTTGGGAATTTTCTGGGTTTGATGTCTCTATGCCACGATGTGCACGAGGACAATCAACTACCCAGTGTTCTTCTCTATGGCGTTTTAGACAAGGTCTCACAGGACCAAGATGAGAATTAGGGCATGCTCAGGCCCAGTGACCAGTTTTAACACATTTGAAACATGGGCTTGGCAGTTCTTGAGCCCTGGGGGGGGGGGGGGGGGGGGGCAAGGGAGTAGCACAGACAGCATAGATGGGGCGGTCTGTCACCTCAGCCAGTTGGGGGGCCATGATTAGCATGTGACAATGATTGTGGGCTTTGTCATTCCTTATATGGTACACCTTAAAAGTCAACTCTAAGACTTCTGCCTGTGGGGTCAAGGGCCTTTCTCCAAACATCTTAAGTTTAGGCTTAATGTCGGGGTAGCACTGGGAAAAAAATGAGTCATGAGTAGCTGTCTGCCTTCCATGGTTTCTGGATCTAAGTTAGTATATTGTAACAGAGCTTTAGTGCAGAAAGTTGCACTAAATTCCAAAAATGCAGAAGGATTTTCCTTCATGTCCTGAACAACATTTGAGAGCTTATTATAGTTTACTAGCTTGAGGGCAGCCTTATGGAGACCTGTCAGAAGGCAAGTCAAAAACTGGTCCCTCTACTCCCTGGGGGAGAGGGGGAGTGTTGCATGAGTTTGGTGAACCTCATCTGCATGTAGTCAGCCTGCTCCCAAACCAGTCTGTGCTCTTCAGGAAGTAGGTTATTAGATAGGATCATATAAATATCATGAAAGATGAGATTACAAGACTGGGTAATATATTGTAATTGCCTTATGAAAGAGCTAGAATTAGACGTATAGGACCCCAGTTTTTGTTCTGTATGGGAGAGTTTTGAAAGGGAGAAGGGGACGTGTATCCTAACCAACCCATCAATACTGGCCACCTGTCGCAACGGAAGAACTGCAGCTGGCTTGGCTTAGTCAGGGTTGGGTTCTATAGCATCATGAGAGCATGCGAGAGGAGGGGTAAAGGTGGGTGCCAGAGCCAGGCAGCTGCTGTAGCCTGGCACTGAAAAGGGGGAATTATCCAGTGGGGCTGATGGAGTAGTTAGTGGGGAGAAAGAGAGAGCTGAAGAGGGCAGCGGAGCCTGCAGCAGCGCGGTTGCTAATGGAGAGAGGTGGTGAGGCAAGCTGCGAACCAGTGGGAAGTGGAAGAAGTGGAAGTATCTGTCTGTTGAGGTTGGAAAGGTGTGGGTTCCTTAGCGGGGTCCAGAGCAGAAGCTGAAGAAGCAGAAGTAGCTGCCTACTGAGGTCAGAAAGGTGGGGGTTTGTTGGCTGGGTCCAGAGTGGAAGTGGAGTGTTCTTCCGTCTCAGATGGCATAGCCAGGAACATGTGAGCAGGTAAACAATTTGCAAGGACAGAAGGCTTAGACTTAGAGCTTAGCTAGTAAAAGGCTGGGATGTAAAAAAATTCCTTCCATCTGCCTGTGTGCTGACAGTAGTTAGAAAGCTCCCATAGAATATTGGGATCAAAGGCGCCATTAGGCAGTCACTTTAAATTGTTATCTAAATGGTAATGAGGCCGTTTTTTCAAGCAAAGATGGACAAGTGTGGGAATCTGTAAGTAGGTCAATTTCTGGGGGTTTGGGGCCTCTAAAGAGCATGGCAGGGTGGATTGACAGTCTTCAATGTCTTGTTTTCCATAGCTGAAACCGTGAAAACCCACGAGAATGACACCACAAGGCGTGCGATAGGAGGATATCTCCTTTCTATAGGCAGGGTGTGAAATGGCAACACTGCAAAGCCTATAAGAAGGAAGACATCTCTTCTCTACAGGAGGGCTGTTGTGTCCTGACTGGCTCCGGTCCTGGTGACTCAGAAGCCAGAGAGGCTATAGGCTGCTCCAATTGGTCTCTCATGGCAGGGACCACTTAATGAGTGGCCCAAAAGAAAAGAAAAAGAAAAATCTGAGGGACCCTGGGCCCCAAGGTAAACACACTCCTCAGCATGTGCAGTGCTAGCACAGTAGAGTACCCTGGGTTGTCTGACCACGTTTTTAGTTATGAAAAGCAACCAGGGATGGATGTCAGTGAAGGGCTCAGCCGTAGCTGTGATGGCTGTGGTTGGGGGCTTTCCCCCCATTTCTAAGAACATCAGAAGATTGCCAGGAGCTCAAAGGTCAATTCCTTGGGTTTGGAGAAACAGTTAAGCTGACCAGAATAGGGAAACTCACCAATTGAAGTCGGTGGTATGTGTACAGGTCGCACTCAGGCAGATGGAACACATTGTTGTGGAAAACATACCCGGTTCCGGATCCCTACCCCAGGAGAGGGGCAGGAAAGCCTTCGAGTCTCACAGCACCAATGAAATTACCTGGCGCGAGTGAGAAGGAAGCGCGCAGCATGCAAGATGTGTACAGGCCTGGGGAGTCAGTGTGCAGAAAGGGCTGAAGATGGCATGTCCAGCTTTTAAAGGCTGCCTCGCTCATGCACACAGGGGGATGACATAGCTACATCATATGTAGGTGATGCAACCATGCCGCACAGGGGGATGACATAGCTAAGTCATATGCAGATGACGGTGCTCATGCATGGGAGCAAGGGCCTAGTAGCTGCATCATACGTAGGTGATGCAACCATGCCGCACATGGGTCACACAGGACCTTTTAAGGTCCCTGGGGCAGCTAGGTATTTTTGCCTGAGGGCTTGTCTGCACGTTCGTGGCCCTGGAATCTGGAAGTGCCAGCCATGCCTGTTGGCTAAAATCATAACAAGCTAGAGAATAGAAAAGTCAGAAGTGTTCATGTTTGATATCCATCTAACAGATTTTGTTTAATTGAATAACCCAGTGACTCAATAGTGTTGACTACCTCCCCATAATCTCTTAGGATAAGAGTGTATATGCAAACGTAGGAAGTTCAAATAACTCCAACTAAAAAAAAGAAAAACACCAACAAGAAGACATGCCATAATAAAGAATTACAAAGAGATTATCAAATTAGTTGGCAGAATGCTCACCTAGGATGCAGAGGCTGAGTTCAATCCCTAGACCTCACAAAGCATGGGGGCACATGAGGATCAGGAGTTCAAAGTCGTTCTCTGTTACATAGAAAATGGGGAGTCCAGCCTGGGTTACATAACATTCTGTCGCCGAAATAATGAGGAGAAAACTAAACCATTGTAGCCAGGCATGGTGGTGAATACCCTTAATCTCAGCACTGGGGAGGCAGCAAAAGGAAGATCTCTGAATTTAAGCCCTGCTGGTCTATAGAATTCCAGGATAGCCAAGGTCACACAGAGAAACCCTGACTCAAAAAAAAAAAAAAAAAACAACAACAACAAAAACCGCATCATTATGTACAAGGCACGTACTATTAAATAATCATCTGATTTCTTAATGAAAAACTCTTCAAAAATGAAGTTGAAATTCAAATTTACCCAGATAAAAGTAAAAGTGTATCACTACTAAACCTATCCTCCAAGGAATGCTCAACAGAGTTCAGAAGAGTTTTTAAAACAGCAATACAAAACCAGATTAAAATACTGAACTCAATACAGGTAAGTGTACAGGTAAATATAGAACTGGTAGTGTCATAATTATGTAGTTCATTTGTAAATGAGAGAAAGAATTTTAAAGTAATTATAAGGCCATCTCAATGTATATGCAGTGAAGCAAAACATTTAAGTGCAGAGGTATACAGGAATAAGATTATTTGTGGTTGAAGTTATTAATTCAAACTATATTACTATAACTTTAAGGTGTAGTGATAATTATAAAGGCCAGTCTGGGCTACATAATGCAACTGTCTTAAAGAGCCAAATAAGAATTTTAAAAAGTTCCATATGCCCTAGTATCATTCTCATATTGCCATGTGTGTTGTTGAGTCTCAGAAAGGTATTGGGGAATCCTTTTAGGTCTGCTCTGACACAATGGATGTGTACTAGGTTTTCTCTGAAGGACTTTGTTCCCAGACAAGGGACTTTTACACTTCACCTCTGTAGTCAAGGCAGAAGGTGGTGGGAGAGAGAAGAGAGGAGAGGTCATATCAGATACTTAGAGGGATTGATATATATTGGCTTTTAGGCCATTGTAAGAATGGCAAGAATATAAAAGGAAAATGATAAAAGGAGAAAGGCAGGAAGAAGTGCTGTGGGCTTTCACAAAGAGCCCTATGCTAACTTGCTTTCAAAACAAAATTTGTGATATACATGCTAAAGTACTCAGCATCTGCATTCAGTACAATTTGTGAATGAATGAACAAATTATGCATGTGCTCTTTGGTCTGCACACTACCATAGGCAACAGCACTGTGCTCACAAGAGCAATGTTTGTAGGCAGGAACTTGTAAATTCATTGTAAACTGACATCAGCAAATCAGAAAGTGAATCCCAAACTGGCTGGCTGGCCTCACAGGTTATAAAAGAGCTATTCTTGGCTTCCGAGGAGGTAGTTAAGATGTCTCCTCACTGGCAGACTCCAGGTGACACTTTCTTAATTGCTTGAGGTATTTTGAGCACCGTATGCTAGAGCACTAGGTAGCTCCCACTGCCAACAGTCAGGCTTGCCTAATGGCTGCCAAGAATCCCATCTGCTCCCCATCCTCAGTTTCCTCACAAATCAGTACCATGTTCATTAATTCTAGGAACAAAGGCAAAAAAAATCCCTGCTTTAATTACACTTTTTTTTTTAATTTTGAAATGAATGTGTGTTTCCATGCAGTTTGTTGATCAACGAGGCAGCCACACATATGTCAGGGCATAGAACTACCCTACCTAAATATTGCTGACGTCCCTGCTACTGTGCTGAGGAATGTATGCAGCTGTAATTTCTTCTCTTCCACTCTTATTATTTACACTATGCCTTGGATGTGTTGCTAACAAGCTAAGAATTTCATTTATCAGGCATTTGTTTGCATTATAAAATACCTTGACAAAGGCTCCAAAGCCACAGAGAAACCCTGTCTCGAAAAAACAAAAAAAAAAAAAAAAAAAATACTTGACAGGAGCCAAGGAAATAGCTCAGTTGGTAGAAGGTTTGCCTTGCAAGAACAAGGACCTGAATTTGATCCCCAGAAACCACATGAAAAAAATAAATGTATGGTACTTGTCTTAGGGTTTCTATTGCTGTGCAGAGACACCATGACCACAACTCTTTCAAAGGAAAACATTTAATGGGGTAGCAAGGTTCAGTCCATTATTATCTTGGTGAGACATGGCAGTGTGCAGGCAGACGTGGTGCTAGAGAAGTAGCTGAGGATTGTACAACTTGCAGGCAACAGGAAGTGAACTGAGGCACCAGGTGTGACTTGAGCATAAATGAAACCTCAAAGCCTGCCTCCACAGTAATACACTTTCTTTAACAAATCCAAACCTATGCCAGCAAAGCCACACCTCCCAAAAGTGCCATTCTCTCTGGGCTTATGGTGCTAGTTACATTCAGACTATCAAATTGGTGAATACTTGTAATCTCAGTACTGGAAATAACAAAAACAAATTTTAAAAAAGAGAAAGAGGCAGATCCTGGGTCTTACTAGCCAGCCAGCCTAGCCTAGATGGTGAGCTGCAGGCCTGTGAGAAACCCTGTCTCAAAAGCAAATTTCAAAAGATGAACTATGCCTAAGGAATGATACCTGGATTGCCCTGGACTCCACATTCACATGTACACAAGTGCACAAATAAATCGGATGGTATGCCCAGGTCATGGGGATCCCCAAAAGACAACCACAGAGACAAAATCCCATACATAAAAATGAGAAGAACCTTTAGTCAAGCTTGAGCTTGGACTCTCTGTCTGCCCAACTCAGCTGCTGAGAACAGAGAGTGCCCAGCCCAGGCAGGGTAGGGTTTTGGGCTGACATTTGTCTAGGGGTATCTTAGCAAAAGGGGAGTAGGGGAGTCCTGGGCTCAGGGACATCTGGTGATCTTATCTAATCTTATCTGATGGTTGGAATGTCAGGTACTCCTCTTTAGATGCTGGCCCTCCTTGGTGGTATCTGTTAAACACTTTTCCTGGAACCAGGGGCTGCCTGTCGTCAGTAAACTGAGAAATTCAGGCCTATTTTTTAGCCTATCAAACCTGCCATGGCAGCTGTGTGGCTTGGGCCCCATATGTGTGGCCAGGATGCCCTGGGACCCACAGGAAAAAGTCAATTTCTGCCGAAACTCTTAAAAGAGGGAAGGGTTCCACTGAATTAATATATTGGGAAAATTAAATACTAACTTATTATTTGACCTTACTAATGGCCAGGCAACTTTTATTTTGCTCAGTAACAAAACTTATAGAAATTTCCTTCATCTGAAAATCTTAAAGAGGCTTTAGAAAATAATATTCTATATATTTAGAACTAGTCAAATTTTAAAATCTCGTGTTGTCAAAATTATTTTTAAACTCTACTAAGTATAAAAAAGATGAGGTGAGGTGTATGTTAGAATTTTGGATTTTTTTTAAATTTTGCAGTTCTGGGAGATAGAACCTAGTGTTCTAGTTCTTGTCACACAGCTCTGTGGCCAGCACTTCTGTGTTCCAGGGCCCCACATGCACTGACAAACGCTCAGGCAAATTACATAGCAACCTAGGGTTCTCAGGCCCTATGTGACCTACGTGCAACATGGTCATGTCACCTACACATGACGCAGCTATGTAAGTTCTTGTGCACATGTGTGTGGGCTCTGTCACCTACGTATGACCCAGCTCTCCAGGCAGATTCTATACTGTTGTTATAACTTGTCTAGACCCGATAAACAGCCCACAACTGCTCAGAGATTGGGGAATTTGGCATTTAAATGTTTAATTATTAAAAGACTTTTCATAACAGAGACAGGTTGGCTCCTAGCAACACTCTACTTCCTCCAAAGAAGACAGAAGACAGGTTGGCACAGAACAACGTCCATTCGCAATTAGCCTCATCAACTGCCAAGCACTGACCACTGGAAAAACTGTCTTTTGTCTAAACTGAAGATCTTCAGACAATGAACAGAATCGCTGGAATCAACAGCCTAGCTGCTCAGGTTAAGGTAGGCTTGTCTTCCTACAGATTTCTTAGACACAGGATCTTCTGGAGTCTGTCAGGCCCTGCACTAAACAGCAAAAGGCAAATACAACCCTCAGCGATCACGAAGGATCCTGAGGAGTGGCTCTAGGTAGCCAACCAACTCTAAAGAATGACTCTAGATAGCCAACCAACTCTAAAGAATGACTCTAGATAGCCAACCAAGTAAGTTTCTTCTTGTTTTTTAACCAATAACTCAAGTAAAATTTTATCCTTCTTAAAGATCTCTGATGCAGTTTGACAGCTGAGGTTTTGTCAGTTTAAAAGGACATCTTCACCAAACGAATTTCAGTAAAATACAAATACAAGTTATTAAGGTGTGTGCCTGCAAGTTATAAAGGTGTGAGGATAAATACAAGTTATCAAATTTCTCTCTCACTCTGCCTTTCATAGTCTTAAACATACTTTTCATTATGCAAAAATATCTGTCACAATCATTCTGATATAAACATGCTGCCGTTTCAAGCTTATGATTTCACAAACCCAAAGAATTCTTGTGAGCTCCAGGTAGCTTAATTGAAGGATCCACCTTAAACAGGTCAGATACACCCTTCTCAGTACCCTGGTCCCAAAAACTTTTTCTTCCTAAACTTAACTTTGTCCTCTGTTCTGCCAACACCTTACCAGGTCCAAGTGACACCGGACAGTTCCATACCACAAACCCTGGACAGGAGTAAAGAGACCAGCTACCCCAGGATGTGACCAGCACCAAGCTTTCTCAGGTCCCACCCCCAGGTCAATGCCCACAAATAAGCAGGAAGCAGTCTTGAGAAACTGCCATCCCAATTCCTTTAATCTGTTGTTCCTAACTTCCCTCCTTTTTATTATAAGAGATGGGAATGTTATGGTCTGGCAGCCTATCACCTGGGTACGCTGTTCCTTTAAGAGACAAGCCACACCTACTCCCAACCCTCCCTTTCTGCCTAGGCAAGTGGATAAGTGGATCTTCCAACCTCTTCCAGCCTGCCAGCTCCCTCCCTCCCTCCCTCCCTCCCTCCCTCTTCTGAAGAGGTGGCTGCTGCCTTTCTCTCTCCCCTTCTCTCTCTACACCCACTCCCCCTCTGCCTCTCTCCCTCTTCTCCTTCTCCCCTTCCCCTTCCCTTTCCCTTCAATAACCCACTAAATAAACTCTATACCCAAACTCTCTCGCTCTTTCTGCATGGCATATCTGTCTGTCTCCGATGGGCTGTGGTCTCCCGCCAGCTGACCCCCTGAGGCCTAAAGTGACCCACCACTACTTGGGTTACCTGCCACAGCCCTACCAAAATTTCCAGTGACCTACCATGGCCCCTTGTGGGACCCGCCTTCCCCACACCTTATCTTAAAAAAAAAAATTAACACCTAGGGCCTTGTCTATGTTCAACAAGCAGTCTACCATTTACCATTGAGCTACACAACTAGCCTAGAACATTGACTTTTGAATTGGTTATAACCAAAAGAAATAAAAGGATTTCTGTTTTCTTTAAGCCTTATATTTTAATACTTCCAAACTGGTAGCCTCACAAATAGATAATGATATGAGTATAGTTAATGAAATAAGCCAGATATTTGGGAAGCTCATAAAATTCTAAATGGAAATTAAGAAAGTAAGAAGGCAATGTAGAACAATGCTTGTGGGAAATCACGAGGCCAAATGGAAACCGCATCCTGTTTATATATTCTTTGTGTGTTATGCTGTGTTTGTGTTCATGGATGGCGTACACATGACACAGCATACCCCTGGAGGCCAAATGACAAGCCTGGGTGTCAGTCTTCACCTTCTACCTTGAGACAGATTCCGTCTTGCTGTTCACTCATGCGTCAGGTAGCTGCCCCCTGAGATTCCCAGGACTCTCTTGTCTTTGTCTCCCAGCCAAAGAGAACATGTGAAATTATAGATGCATGCTTCTAAATTATCTTTATGTGGGCTATGAAGGGCCAAGTCCAGGTCTCAAGGAGTTTATCCACAGACGAATCTCACCAGTCTAAAAACAGCATTTAATACAAGCATAAGTACACTGAGGTTCATTCATTCTCTCTCTCTCTCTCTCTCTCTGTCATTTTCTCTCTCCCTACCCTCACTCACAGGGTCTTGTTATAGACTCCAGACTAGTGTTAAACTCCTGATCTGCCTGCTTCAGGCTCCCAAGTGCTGGGATTACAGGTGTGCACTTTCATGCAGGGCTCCTGGACTTTATTTATATGACATGTTTTCTAAATTTTAAGGAAAAGAAGTCATCTTAAGTCAGTCATTCTTGAATATGATAGCAGATAATTATGTCCTGGCAACCACTAGGGATGTTTATTTTTTTAAAAACACATACACATTCCACAGCATGCATGTAAAGATCAGAGAACTTTCTCTCCTTTCTGCTTAGACTGTGGAGCATGGCAGCCAGGGCTTTTAGCCACTGAGCTGTCTTGCTGGTGCCAGCAGGAAAGTTTAGATGCAGACCTTGTACATAATCAAAACCAAATATGACATTGAAAAAGCTTGAAGTATTCTATAAGTACACCTACCTCTGGATTCACTACACCGTGAAAGTTATTTTTCATCCTAAATGGTTTCACTTGATTTTGACAGTCTTATATTTTTACTTTTGTCTGCAGGACAATCATTATGTCTGTTCTGAAATTTAACATGATCATCTTGAATGCTTGTATAAACACACTCTGTGAGGTATAAGGTGACCCTCAGTCTCTTGCCATTTAATTGGACGCTTGAGGAGGTTTTGCCATATGTCATTGCAAAGTTGTTTCTTCCTTGATTTTCATGAGATCCAGAGTCTATGGATCTGATGGTTAAGTGTAAAATGTTATGCGGAAATTTCTAAACAGTAAAAGGTAATTTAGTTTGATTTAATCATGATTGCACTGGAATCTGTAACATGGTCAGATACTAAACTCTAAAAAAGGCTCAAGTTAACAGTTGGGTTTTTTTTCTCATTGTAAAGTGTGGTACTGTTCTGTCTCTTCACACTGGGGTCAGCATGTGTGCACAATAACCATGACCTTCACAGGTACAGTGAGAACGTGAACTCTACTTTCATTTCATGTCAAGAATAAGAGTGTGACCACTTCCTGGAGAATAGTGGTGAAGACATTTCTGGGGTTTTCTTACCTTTCACTGTGGTAGATGATCTTCAGATGTAACAAACACCCCCTTCCAACAGATCTACTGAAGTTAGTTAGGACATAATCATGAAAGGAAAAAGTACCGAATGGCGAGTTCCGTGATGTCAGAGACTTAACTTCCTCTTGTCTTATTTCCTGAAAGGATTAATTAATCATGTTGGAGTGTGTCCTTGACAAAGGTTTATCTCCTCAAGGACCATGTTTCTGGGGCTAAAGAGATGGCTCAGCAGTTGAGAGGGTTTGCTGCTCTTGCAGGGAATCCAAGGTCAGTTGCCATTACCTTTATCTGTGGCCCACAACTATGTTACCTTCAGCTCTAGGGGATGTGACCCAATATCCTGGTTTCCTAGAGCCCTTGCACCCAAGGGACACCCACTCACTCACACCTGTATGCATAAACAAAACTGTTTGAAGGCATATTACTATCTAGCCTGACACCCTCTGGTAGGAATTGCTGAATTATGTACAGGTTCTCTGCCTGTGCTGTACAATACCATAGCTTGCAGCTGCACATCACAATTGAACCTTGAAATGTGGCTAGTGTGAGAACTACATTTTAAAATTACATTCATATGAATTAATTTCAATTTAAACAGTCATGGGTGGCTAGTGGTAACTATATTAGATGGTACAGATCTCATGAACAGATTTCTCCCAAGTGCTGTGTCTGATTGGAAAAGTGCTATATGGTGGTTTAAATGAGAACGGACCTCATAGGCTTATATATTTAACTGTTTGGGAAGAATTAGATGGCATGGCAGAGGTGTGCCACTGGGAATGGTCTTTGAGGTTTCAAAAGCCCATACCATTCCCAGTTAGTTCTTGCTGCTTGGTGGTTATTGTCTCAAGATCTGAGCTCTCACCTTCTGCTATACTCTCCACCGTGAACTCTTTCATGAAGCAGGAACCCCAAAGGATCATCTTACCTTTAGACAAGTTCAGCAGTTATCTCTCTGTGGGTACTGCATGTCTAGTGAATCAGTCCAGGCAAGAGCAGTTTCTTGCCCAAATGGCTAAGGAGCCTCTTCGATGCCCATCTTCCTCTCAAAGTAATTGGTGCTGCCAGAAGCTGACATGTCTCATTGCCATGAAAAGTCCTAAGTTATTAAAACATTTTAAATGCTATATTCTGAAGGTCTGTGAAAGATTTGAAGAATACCTATATCACTATACATCTAGAAAACCTAACTAACATGACTACAAGATAGGCATTCTTCATATCTTTCAAAGACTACAGAATATGGCATTTTAAATGTTTTAATAACTTAGGGCTTTTCATGACAATGACACATGTCTGCTACTGACAATACCAATCTACCTCAAGAAGAAGATGGGCATGCCAGGCGATGGTGGTGCATGCCTTTAATCCAAGCACTTGAGAGGCAGAGGCAGGCGGATCTCTGTGAGTTCAAGTCCAGCCTGGTCTACAGAGCTAGTTCCAGGACAGGCTCCAAAGCCACAGAGAAACCTTGTCTCGAAAAACAAAACAAAAAACAAACAAACACAAAAGAAGAAGAAGAAGAAGAAGAAGAAGAAGAAGAAGAAGAAGAGGAAGAGGAAGAGGAAGAGGAAGAGGAAGAAGAAGAAGAAGAAGAAGAAGAAGAAGGGCATCAAAGAGGCTTTTTATGGAGTTTGATAGCCATTTGGGCAAGAAACTGCTCTTGCCTGGACTGTTGCATAAACTGTACACAAAGAACCCGCAGAGAGAGGACTGCTGAACTTGCTTAAAGGTGAGATGGTCTTTCAGGGTTCCTGCTTCATGAAGGAGTCTGCAAGACAATTTGTAGGACACAGCAGATAGTGACTGAACTGTCTTTGGACTCTCCTGCTTCATGGAAATGTCTGCTGGATACTATGGGCCTCTAGGCTGAAGATGGATGCCCCAACGGTACAGAGGAACTTTGGGTGACTGTCCAGGCAGCAAGATGTCTCTGTCATTTCTAGAGTTTTGGAAGTTGCTTATTTCTTGTTTGCTTAAACAATATTATATCCTTCTGGAGTCTTTGATGGAGTTGAAGAATGGTTAGTTATAGTTTTCCTTAGTTATGATAAAAGATAAAATAGATATAAATATTGTATCTGTAATTCTTGCATGATAACTGTTTTGTTATATGTAATTTTACTATGTTAAAGTGAAAGCCTTTCTTTTTGTTTAAACAGAAAAAGAGGAAATGATGGAGGAGGGTCATCTATCTATGTGTTACTCTCATTGGTTAATAAAGAAACTGCCTTGGCTGTTTGATAGGGCAGGATTTAGATAGGTGGAGTAGACAGAACAGAATGCTGGGACAAAGAAAGCATAGTTGGTCAGACGCCATGGAGCCAGCCGCCAGGTTAGACATGATGAATCTTTCCCTGTAAGCTACCACCTCATGGTGCCATACAGATTATTAGAAATGGGTTAAGCAAGATATGAGAGTTAGCCAAGAAGAGGCTAGATATAATGGGCCAAGCAGTGTTTAAATGATTACAGTTTCCGTGTAATTATTTCAGGTAAAGCTAGCAGGGTGGTGGGACGCAGCCTGCTGCTCCTTCTACACTCTGAGGCGGAAGATACCAAGTCAGCATCTAAGAAGCACTATGTCTCATTCCTGAAAGCCACATTCTTACCAATGAAGACTCAGCAGACCCAGGTAGCCTTCTCTTCAGAAATGAGAAATATCAGACTTTTCTCTCATGTCTGTTTCGCAGTCCCAAGTGCTACTTGACTCATAGGCATCGGTTAGGAACAATGAGCTTTGGATGGCCTCACTTCTCATACTTGTTAGTGGGGGTTCTCTAGGGGAATAGAACTGATAGCATGTATGTACATACTAAAGAGGCATTTCTTAGCTTGGCTTCCAGGGTACAGTCTGGGTAGTCTAACAGTGACTGTCTTCACATTGAGTCCCTGGTAGCTACTCATCGCTAGGGATGCCTCAGCAGTCCCAGGCTGGCACTAAAAACCCAGAGAATGCCTGGGGAGTCACTGGTCCTCGGTGCATTTAGAGAGCAGAAGAGCTGTCTTCTGAGTAGGTGGACTGGACACAGAGATGTAAAGGCAAGAAGGCCAAAAAAAAAAAAATGAAAAGAGGAAAATATGTTCTATTGATCAAGGCTGCTGGAATGTGCCACCACATTCAGGGTGAGTCTTCCCTTCAGCAAATGTAATCCAGACATTCCTCACAGGTATGCCCATAGGTTAGTTTAGTCTAGACTACCCCCTCCCAAGTATGACCAATCTTGTCCAGTAGATACTGTCAAGTAGACAATATCTCCCATCACACTTAGGTAGTACAGACATCACCGGACATCAAATATGACTAATAGCGTGGCACACTGGAGTAAGGCTGGAGGGAGTATAGCACACCCTGGAGATGAGGGCTGAAGGAATGTAGACCCAGCTAGGGAACTGACAAGGGCAAAGGGCAGCAGGCTTCACACGCAGATCAGGAAATGATAATAGATCTCTTTGGGGGTGTTTTGAGTATTAACAATGGGATATCTGAAGGAGATGACTAAGGGATTTCTAGATATTCAAATCTGGCTTGGGGTACAGGTCTGGGTATAAAGCACTGATTGTGAGATGTTGGTATAAATGTCAAAGCGAAAGACAAATATGAGCAGGTAGAAAGAAAAATAAAAAGTGGGTCAACACAGGGGTCAAAATATAAAAAGGAAAAGAAGAAAAAAGAAGTGGGAAATGGAGATGGGAAGGGGAGGAGGAGAAAAGTGATAAGATTGAGAACAGAAAACTTCTAGAAAAAAATCACAGTTCCCAATCCTACGGAATGAGAATGTCTGATTTTATCTGAAAAGAGCTGTTTGGCTGGTGTGTGGAACATTCCTTTTATGGCACAGTGGAAGCTGAAGTTCAACAGTAAAGGAAAACGGAGAAGTGGGGTCCAAATATTAGAAATACTGGGTACTATGAGAAAATTGAAAACTGCCTATTACAAACACTAGGAAATTCTATGCAAAACATCAAAAATATTAAGTGCTTAACTAAATCCTCCCATTCCTCTGTTCCCTCCATCCCACCCACATATGCACACAGAAAATAGCAACGAACAACTTCCAAAAATAAAGCAGGAACTAGAGCTGGAGAGAAAATGGGGTTCATACTGAATTTGACTAGGTGCTTGTCTCAAAGGCTGAGTCTTTGGAGGCTAAGGTATATCTCCAATATCCGGATTTAGGAAATCAAAAATTCTGAGAGAGGAAAAGAAATAAGAAATTCTTAGATAAACTCATCATAGTGAACCTTCAGAAAAGCTGATGATGAAGGTAAAATTTGCTTTTTTTAAAAAAAGTTATCTGATTCAGGGGCTGGAGAGATGGCTCAGAAGTTAAGAGCACTGGCTGCTCTTCCAGAGGTCCTGAGTTCAATTCCAAGCAACCACATGGTGGCTCACAACCATCTGTAATGAGGTCTGGTGCCCTCTTCTGGTCTGCAGGCATACATGCAGACAGAACACTGTATACATAATAAATAAATAAATCTTTAAAAAAGTTATCTTCACAACTCGGCAATGGTGGCACACACTTTTAATCCCAACACTTGGAGGCAAAGACAGGTGGATCTCTGAGTTTGAGGATGGCCAGGGATAAAAAAGAAAAAAACCAAACCAAAACAAAAAGGAGCCATATGTGATATACAGCTATCTTTGTTTTAATCAAAACAATAAGTACCTAGCCAGTTGAGTCGTAGCAAGACTGACGCAAAAACAAAGAGAAATAAAAACCTACAGAGCCACAAGAAACAAGCTGTCACTATACACAACAAGATAGGTGAGTCTCAAATGCGTTATACCAAATAGTAAGCAGTCTTGACATGCTATGCACGACATGGATTCATTTCCATGACATCTTAGAGAAGGCAGACATGTAGAGATGGGAACCCGGTGAAAGGTGAGTAGAGTTTAACTACAGATGGGTGCATGAAAGAATACTTTGGGTGATGGGGATACTTTTCATGTTTGTTAAAATGGTAGCTCCATGAAACTCATTCGTTAAAACTCTTTGATGTCTATTGTAAATGGAGACTGCTTTTCTGTTTCCCAGCAGTCCAGACCCGAATAATCACACAGATTATTAATTATAACACTGCTTGGCCAATGGTTTAGGTGTATTTCTACCTAGCTCTTATATCTTAAATTAACCCATTTCCATTTTTCTATGTATCACCATGAGGCAGTGGCCTATCCGTAAGATTCCAGTATCTTTCTCCTTCGGCAACAATATGGCATCTCCCTGAGTCCACCTTCTTTCCCCTGCATTCATGTTAGTTTTCCTGCCTAGCTCTATTCTCTCCTGCGATAAACCAAAGCAGCTTCTTTATAATAAATAAATTATTTATTTATTATAATTCAATGATAATAAAACATATTCACAACATATGAACACAGAGAGGAATCTCACATCAGTCTATTCTAAAAAGACAAAGGCATTATAAGAAAATTATTGATAGTATCATTATTAACATAAATGTGAAAAGTTCCAACAAAAATACTAGTACATTGAACCCAGAAGCATAGCCCAAGGATAATAATCACGAGCCACCCTTGCATTCGTGGAATACTATCATGTTTGATCTAGAAAAATCATTTGCCAAAATCCAACACAATTTTATGGTTTCTCTGCTTCATCTTTCCATCATCTTATAGGTGTAGAATCATCTATCTGGCACTGTCTGTGTAACAAGTTCTGGCCAACTGCTACAATCAGATATTTAGCTCCAGGAGTGAGATTCCCTTTGGATTCAATGTCCTGGTACATCTGGCCAGTGAAAAACATTTTCCCACCTAGACGGGATTCTGACTCGAAGGCACTCAGCTACAATTTCACAGATGGCAGCTTCACTTCATTGGCTCCTCAGTCATGCACATACACCAAATGTTTGGACCTCCAGCACTGAGTTTGATTGCCATGGCAACGATACTATCAGATTACCTCATTATGATTTAAATGAACTACGGTCTGTACATGACTAATTGATCTTACCACATCCCTGTCTTGGGCCGTACATGCCAGCAGCAGTCATGCATTTATTTCAGGAACAAAGAGGTTTCCCTTTCTGGTACTTAGTCTGACTGTTGGCTCATTGCTTTTTCTACATTGGTGGCCTTATAAGAAGATTCCTTCTACACATGACTCTTAAGAAAACTTTCTAGTATGGGGACCCATGAAGAAATGGGACCACTTATACAATAGGTTAAAATCATACCCAATACCAGCCATTCTTTAAGGTAAGTTGATGACAAATACAAGATATATGACAGTATTCTTAAAGAAAAGAGTAAAATAACCAACAATAAGAGGAAAATGAATAACATTAAAAGTTCTAAATGGTATCTTCAAATTTTTGAAGCTCATGTGTTCATAAAGAACAGAGCACTAGAACACTGCTTGCTTTTTGCTCTAAATTCAGCCTTAATCTGTGCAAAGATTTTGGCCTTTGCTTCCTATAGAAAGTTGTTGCTTTTAGGTATCTGTACCTCTATTTTAAATTCAGTATATGTTTATCAGGTGTCAGGAACTGTGCCATGGTTTGGATATGGGTGAAGGGTGTTCCTCAAAAGTTAAAGTTCTAGAAAGTCCCCACTATGGTATAATGTTGAGGTGGTAGAAGTCCTAATTGAGCCTAATTAATCAGGTCATGGTGATGCACTTCTCCAAAGGAACTAATGCAAGTTTTGAGATGCAGATTTAAGTCACATGAAAATGGATTGGTATAAGGTATGTTGGCTATCTCAGTTTTCTCTCTTGATTTCTGTCTTATCATTGACACAGGTTCCAGCTCTCAGGCCACCAGCATGAGGTTTTCATCAGAGCTGAGCTAGTTTCATGCTCTTGATCTTCCAAAATCCACGAGTTAAACAATTACCATCATAACAGCGCAGTTAAGGTTTAGACTGGCAGTAAACTGGAGGTACCGTATTACCTCTATATGGTGCAACTTAAGTTTTTAAGAAGTGCTCCTGGATAATAAAAAAATTACAGATTCACAATAAAACAGATTCAGACATTTTGCAGATCACTTTTTTAATTCATATTCTATAATTCAAAACAGTTTTGGGATTTCAGTCTGTTTAGCTTATGATCTTTGGGGCAGCAAGCTCTAGTGCATGGTCTTGTCTGCTTAAAAGTTAAGGGGAGGGGTCGAGCTCTCTTGCTTTCTTGGTGGTTGGACCCCAGCACCCCTGGACAGAGCAGCAGGACATAGCAGCTGGACTGCCATAGCATCTAATCTTTATCAGTGAAGTGTTCACTCCCGTTTTATACCTAAAAAAATTCTTGAGACCCTTTAACGAACTATCGTGGTAACACAAAACCAAGTTACTAGCTAGGGTAGTGGTGCTTTCATGGAGTCCTGGCACTGCAATCCCAGCACTGGAGTCCCTAGACAGAGTCCCAGCGCTGGAATCCCAGCACTAGAGTCCCTGCATTGGAGTCCCTGCACTAGAGTCCCTGCACTGGAGTCCCAGCACTGAGTCCCCACACTGGAGTCCCAGCACTGAGTCCCTGCACTGAGTCCCAGCACCGGAGTCCCTGCATTGGAGTTCCAGCACTGAGTCCCAGCACTGAGTCGCCGCACAGAGCCCCCCACACCCACTGGAGTCCCAGCATGGTGTCCTTGCACTGGAATCTTTGCACTGGAGTCGCATTACTGAATAGATTGAAGAAGAGGCTCTAGAGTTGGAGACCAGTCTGTGGTCGAACACAAGATTCCACCTCAAAAAGCAAAACAGGACTAGAGAGAAGCACTGGTTTGCTCTTGCCGCACAGCTGGGTTCAGTTCCCAGAACCCTCGCAGCTCATGAACATCTGTAACTCCAGTTCCTAGAGATTCAATGACCTCTTCTCTACCACTCTGCCACCCCCTCGCACCGTGGGAGGCATGAGGCACACATGTGGTGAACAAACATACATTCAGGCAAGACACCTATACACACATTAAATAACAATAAAACATCTTTAAATGCAATGCAAAGCAAATACACAGAGGTGGGCAGAGAAAAGAACCTCCTCAAGTACCTGGAAGACCCGCCTCATTTGATACAGAGATCCCACACCAAAGTGATCATGTTTGCATATATCAATGTATGTATATATAAGAAGCCTGGCTTTTACTTTAGTTATATTTATTAAACTTTTTCATACAATACATTTTAATCCTATTCTGTTCCCTCTCCAGCTCCTTCCAGATCCTCCCTACCTCCCTACTCACCCAACTCCCCTCCCTCAAGTAAAAAACAAAAATCAAAACAAGTAATACTTCAAAAAAGCGTGTGCACATGTGCACGGGCACCCTCCCCCACAACACAGAACCCTTTTAGTGTTGGCTACTCCTGGGCATGGGTACTGCCTTGGATTGTGGTTGATATACCCACTGTCACTCTACTGGAGAAAGCTCATTTCCCCTTTGCCAGAAGAAACAGTGCAGTTTTTAAGGAAATCATCACATATACTTAAGGTCCTTGTAAACTAAAACTCATTTTTGGGGTGCAGCGCAGTGGCAGGGCACGTTCTTAACATGAGAGATGGGCAAGCCGGGCGATGGTGGCGCACGCCTTTAATCCCAGCACTCGGGAGGCAGAGGCAGGTGGATCTCTGTGAGTTCGAGACCAGCCTGGTCTACAGAGTTAGTTCCAGGACAGGCTCCAAAGCCACAGAGAAACCCTGTCTTGAAAAACCAAAACCAACCAACCAAACAAACAAAAAAAACATGAGAGATGGTCCTGAGTGCAATCCCAAGCCCTGGAGGAGAGGGGTGCCTCCCAGGATTCTTTTTTTTTTTTTTTAACTTTTTTTTATTGAGAAAAGGAAAAAAAAAAAAAACAAATTTCCTCCTCCTCCCAGCCTCCCATTTCCCTCCCCCTCCTCCCACCCTTCTCCCCCTCCTCCCACCCTTCTCCCCCTCCCCCCACTCCTCTCCCCCTCCCTCTCCAGCCCAAAGAGCAGTCAGGGTTCCCTGCCCTGTGGTAAGTCCTAGGTCCTCCCCCCTCCGTCCATTTCTAGGAAGGTGAACATCCAAACTGGCTAGGCGCCCACAAAGCCAGCACATTACGTAGGTTCAAAACCCCGTGCCATTGTCCTTGGGTTCTCATCAGCCCTCATTGTTCGCCATGTTCAGAGAGTCCAGTTTTATCCCATGCTTTTTCAGTCACAGTCCAGCTGGCCTTGGTGAGCTCCCAATAGATCAGCTCCACTGTCTCAGTGGGTGGGTGCTCCCCTCGTGGTCCCGACTTCTTTGCTCATGTTCTCCCTCCTTCTGCTCCTCATTGGGACCTTGGGAGCTCAGTCCAGTGCTCCAGTGTGGTTCTCTGTCTCTGTCTCCATCCATCACCAGATGAAGGTTCTATGATGATATGCAAGATATTCGTCAGTATTGCTATAGGATAGGGTAATTTCAGGTTCCCTATCCTCAGCTGCCCAAGGAACTAACTGGGGACCTCGGCTTGGGCATCTGGGAGCCCCTCTAGGTTCAAGTCTCTTGCCAACCCTAAGGTGGCTCCCTTAACTAAGAATTGTGCTTCCGTGCTCCCCTATCCAACCTTCCTTTATCGCAATCCTCCTTTTTCCCCAAGTTCCCCCCATTCTCCCCTTCTCCCTTTTCTCTCCCCATCTCCCCTTACCCCCATCCCACCCCACCCCCAAGATCTCAATTTTCTCCCCGGCAATTTTGTCTACTTCCCATAGCCAAGAGGACAATTATATGCTTTTCCTTTGGTTCACCTTCTTACTTAGCTTCTTTGGGATCACCAATTGTAGACTCCGTGACCCTTGTTTATGGCTAGAAACCAATTATGAGTGAGTACATCCCATATTCATCTTTTTGGGTCTGGGTTACCTCACTCAGGATAGTGTTTTCTATTTCCATCCATTTGCATGCAAAATTTGAGAAGTCATTGTTTTTTACCGCAGCATAGTACTCTAATGTGTAGATATTCCACACTTTCTTCTTCCATTCTTCCATTGAAGGGCATCTAGGTTGTTTCCAGGTTCTGGCTATTACAAATAATACTGCTATGAACATAGTTGAACAAATGCTCTTGTCATATGATAGGGCATCTCTTGGGTATATTCCCAGGAGTGGTATTGCTGGGTCCAGGGGTAAGTTGAGTGAAAGATCTATTTGACAAGAACTTTAAGGCATTGAAGAAAGAAACTGAGGAGTATACCAGAAAATGGAAGGACCTCCCTTGCTCTTGGATTGGGAGGATCAACATAGTAA
Organism: Microtus oregoni; assembly: GCF_018167655.1. NCBI lineage: Eukaryota > Metazoa > Chordata > Mammalia > Rodentia > Cricetidae > Microtus > Microtus oregoni. The sequence goes on from NW_024543073.1 coordinate 12,056,189, forward strand.
AAATGGCAATTCTACCAAAGGCAATTTATAGATTCAATGCAATCCCCATCAGGGTCCCATCAAAATTCTTCACAGATCTTGAGAGGACAATAATCAACTTTATATGGAAAAACAAAAAACCCAGGATAGCCAAAACAATCCTATACAATAAAGGATTGTCTGGAGGCATTACCATCCCTGACTTCAAACTCTATTACAGAGCTACAGTGATGAAAACAGTGTGGTACTGGCATAAAAACAGAGAAGTCGACCAATGGAATCGTATAGAAGACCCGAATTTTAACCCACAAACCTATGAACACCTCATTTTTGATAAAGGAGCCAAAAGTATACAATGGAAGAAAGAAAGAATCTTTAACAAATGGTGCTGGCATAACTGGATGCCTCCCAGGATTCTTAATTCATATGTTTTTTTAATTACTTTTTTTTTGCTTCTTTGCCTTTTGAATAAACACAACACACCTGAATTAAAGTGAAATGTTTTAAAACTAGGTTTCCTTTGTGTGGTGACTAATTGCAATTTAATGAAATATGGAATGACCCAGGGCACAGGCCTCTGGGCATGCCTGTGGAGGACTCCCATGGTTAGGTTAACTCCATGGGAAGACATGCCTGCTGGGCTGGGATTCTGGACTGTATAAAAAGGAAAAAGTGAGCTGAGCACAGGAACCCATCTGCCTCTGCCCCTGGATTGTAGGTCTAAGGATACCAACTGCTTACTCACCTGCTGCTGTGACGTCCCCACCGTTGTGGACTGTAACTTGGAACTATGAGCTGGAATAAATAATTTTTTCAAGTTTATTTGCCAAGCGTATTTTGTCACAGCAGCAGAAAAAGCAAAACACTTTGTCATTGGCTTGTGTTTTTGTTTGGTTGTTGTGCTGCAGACTGAATGCAGCTCTGACCTCTGCATGTGTTATGGCTATATATGCATGTGTTATGGCTATACATGCAGGCAAATAGCAAATAGGTGTGTCAAGTGAGAACAAGGCCCACAGAGACCAGAGGGGTTGGACCCTCTGCATCTGGAGTTCCAGGAGGTTATGAGATGCCTGCCATGGGTCCTGGGTCTCTAATCCAGGTTCTCTGAAAGAGCAGTGCTTGCTAAGCCATCTCTCCAGTCCCCAATGGAAGAGAAGAATTTTAAACAACTACAGAGAGACATTAATGGTCACATACTGTAAAGGAGATACATTTGCTTTTCCAAATTCACCTTTGGTTTTCAGCGTTGTGTAAATGAATGTCTGATGGTGCAATATTAAACACTGTCGACAGAGGGTGCTAGAGACTCAACATGGCAGAAAAGGTCTATCCCCCACCCCCACACTATTCTGGTGGGCTTTTACTTGGGCACTCCTTGTGTAATGAATGATTTAATCAGAAACAGCAGTGGATGTGGCTTTAACAGCGTGGGCAGTATCATTAGTCTGGGTCCTACAGCGCATCCCACACAAGGAAACAAGTCTTGAGCAATATTATCAACCAGCTTGACCCAAGTGACAGGATGGCTCATTTTGCTTTTCAGCATGACACATCTGCGAAGAGGGAGCCTTCAGGAATTACGTGTACCATATTGAAACCGTGGACATGCCTGTGGGTGTTTTCTTGCTAACTGGTAAGGGAGGGCCAGGCCTACTGTGGGCGGTACCATCCCTGGGCAGGTGGGCTTGGGGTATGTAAGGTAGCTGAGCCTGTGAACAAGCCAGAGTTCCCATGGTTCCTGTCTGCTCCTGCTTGAATCCTGCTCTGACTTGCTTCAGCGATGGACGGTGATCCAAGGTGTTTAAGTCAAATGAACCCCTTTGCTCCCCAAGTTGCTTTGGTCGTGGTGCTTGTCACAGCAATGGAAAAGCAAACTAGAATAGTGGCCTAATACTCTGACTGCAGAAGGCACAGTCTTCTCAAGTGCACAAAGAGCAGTCTTCATGATAAGGCGTGTGCTGAGTCTGAAGACAAGGCTTAGCAACTTTAAATTCTGACAATATTCGAGGTGGCATATACAAGTTCAGTAAACCTTGTATTTCATTTGAAAACTCAGTAATACAGTGAGTGTTTTGCTGGGGACAGCTACTTTACCTGTACAGAAGTTCTTGTTTTGTTTTACATTGATCATTAAAAAAAAAAAAAACCTTTAATCTCAAGGATTTGGGAGACAGATGGATCTCTATGAATTCAAGGCCAGCACATGGTGCATTTGAAAAAAAAATCAGTGTTGCATTTCTTTACAAGGAACTTACTTGAAATTTACAGCTAGTGTAGTGTGAGTGGACAGAGGTGAAGAATATCCAGAACTCAGTTTAGAAACAGCCTTGTTTCCTGATTGTCAGTCCTTTAACCTACCATTATATCTATCTATCCATCCATCATCCATCCATCCATCCATCATCCATCACCCACCCATCCATCCATCCATCCACCCGCCCATCCATCATCCATCCATCCACCCACCCAGCCACCCATCCATCCATCATCAACCCATCCATCATCCATCCATCCACCCACCCATCCATCCATCATCAACCCATCCATCATCCATCCATCCATCATCCATCCACCCATCCATCATCCATCCACCCATCCACCCACCCATCCATCCACCCATCCATCCACCCATCCATCATCCATCCACCCACCCATCCATCCACCCATCCATCCACCCATCCATCATCCATCCACCCATTCATCATCCATCCACCCATCCATCATCCATCCATCCATCCATCCATCCATCATCCATCCACCCATCCATCCATCCATCATCCATCCATCCATCCATCCATCATCCATCCACCCATCCATCATCCATCCATCCATCCATCATCCATCCACCCATCCATCCATCCATCCATCCATCATCCATCCACCCATCCATCATCCATCCATCATCAACCCATCCATCATCCATCCATCATCAACCCATCCATCCATCAATCCATCCACCCACCCATCCATCCATCATCCACCCATCCATCATCCATCCATCCATCCATCATCCATCCACCCATCCATCATCCATCCACCCATCCACCCACCCATCCATCCACCCATCCATCCACCCATCCATCATCCATCCACCCACCCATCCATCCACCCATCCATCCACCCATCCATCATCCATCCACCCATCCACCCACCCATCCATCCACCCATCCATCCACCCATCCATCATCCATCCACCCACCCATCCATCCACCCATCCATCCACCCATCCATCCACCCATCCATCCATCATCCATCCACCCATCCATCATCCATCCACCCATCCATCATCCATCCATCCATCCATCCATCATCCATCCACCCATCCATCCATCCATCCATCATCCATCCACCCATCCATCATCCATCCACCCATCCATCATCCATCCACCCACCCATCCACCCATCATCCATCCACCCATCCACCCATCATCCATCCACCCATCCACCCATCCATCCATCCACCCATCCATCATCCATCCACCCATCCATCCATCATCCATCCATCCATCCATCCACCCATCCATCATTCATCCACCCATCCATCATCCATCCACCCATCCATCATCCATCCACCCATCCATCCATCCATCATCCATCCACCCACCCATCCACCCATCATCCATCCACCCATCCACCCATCCATCCATCATCCATCCATCATCCATCCACCCATCCATCCATCCATCCACCCATCCATCATCCATCCACCCATCCATCCATCATCCATCCATCCATCCATCATCCATCCATGATGGAGGAAGGTCATTGGTAATAAACAAACTGCCTTGGCCCATTTTGATAGGCCATCCTTTAGGTGGGTGGAGTAGGCAGAACAGAACACTGGGAGGAAGAGGAAGTGAGGTCAGACGCCACAGCTCTCCTCTCGGGAGCAGACGCCTGAGAGAGATGCCATGCTCCTGGCTCCTGGGCAGACGCACGCTATGAAGCTCCAACCCAGGATGGACATAGGCTAGAATCTTCCTGGTAAGCGCACCTTGGGGTGCTACACACAGATGATTAGAAATGGGCTAAATTAATATGTGAGAATTAGCCTAGAAGAGAAATGGGCCAAGCGGTATTTAAAAGAATACAGTGTCCGTGTAATTATTTCGGGGCATAAGCTAGCCGAGCAGGCGGCTGGGGTGTTGGGGACGCAGCCCCGCCGTCCTTATTACTACACATCCACCCACCCATCCATCCACCCATCCATCCATCATCCATCCACCCATCCATCCATCATCCATCCACCCATCCATCCACCCATCCATCATCCATCCACCCATCCACCCATCATCCATCCATCCACCCATCATCCATTCATCCACCCATCCATCATCCATCCACCCATCCATCCATCCATCATCCATCCATCCACCCATCCATCATCCATCCACCCATCCATCCATCCATCATCTATCCATCCACCCATCCATCCATCCACCCACCCATCCATCCATCAATCCATCCATCCATCATTCATCCATCCATCCATCCATCCATATGTCCATCTATTGGTAGAATCTCACGTAGCCTACCCAGTCTCGCCTCAACTTGCTTTGTCGTCATGGGTGACCTTGAATTTCTGATCGCCCTACCTCCACCTCCCCAGCGCTGAGATAACCAGTACACGGCAGTTTCAGGTTTACTGGATCAACACCGGGCTTTCAAGGAGAACATTTACCGATGTGACTACAACCTCAGCCCTACTGTTGCTTTTAGCTCACCAGCACAAATGTTAATGTGAAAAGTCTCAATAATAGTATGTTTCTCGATATTTGGGCCTACAGGAATGGACTCCAGACCATGCACTTTGGAGATAGCCGCTCTGGTTGAATAGTATTGAGGCATATTAAGGTGCAAGTTCTATGTGGACCGCAGGTACCTTTGTCTAACAGTATAAATATCAAGCTCTGATAGTGAATAAATTGTATTTTATAAACAATGACACCTACTCATTTACTTTAATTCAGTCGGAATCTCCATACTTGGTGTGGAAATTTCCAAGGATTCTCACTATCAGGGTGCATGCCAGCTTTAAAAACAGGTTAAGTGGGGCAGTAGCCTGTACTTAAGAAAGCTATAGTTTGGTCAGGTATTTATTTGTACTGTCCAGACGTTATTGCCTTTTCCCCCCACTGCAGCCCAGGCCTCTTGATTCCTCCTCGATGTTCGTAGCCGACCAGCAGGAGCCGGGCTTCCTACGATGACGGACGCACAGAGTTTCAGGGGACAACCTCCGCTCCTCGACCCGCGGCAGCGGTGAAACATCTCTGGGGACACAGTGACGCCTAGCAGCAGCAGCCGCGACCAGGCCCGGAGGCTGGAGCAGCCGGGACCCGCGGGAGCCGCCGCGTTACCAGGGCGACACTTCCGGCCGGCGCGCGCAGCCCCCAGAGCAGGAGAGTCGCGCGGCGGGCGGCTAGACGTGCCCGGCGCCGCGAATTAGCCCGCGGGAGCGCGCTCGCGGCCGCGCGTCTGCGCTTCCCAAGCTCCGTCGCTGACGCGTCGTGGACGTTGGGGAGCGGGAAGGCAGCGGCAGCGGGGCCGGGATGAACAGCGGCGGCGGCTTCGGTTTGGGCTTAGGCTTCGGCCTCTTCCCTACGGCGGTGATTCAGGTGACGAACCTCTCGTCGGCGGTGACCAGCGAGCAGATGAGGACGCTCTTTTCCTTCCTAGGCGATATCGAGGAGCTGCGGCTCTACCCCCCAGAGTGAGTGCTGGAGCCCGGCGGGGGGAGGGGCGCGCCGCCATCGGGACCTCGGGCGCCGAGGCGTGGGGGGGGGGGGGGGGGAGAGAGAGCGCGGGCGTCACGTGACAGCGCGCTTCCCTAAGGCGGCCATGTTTGATGAGGGCACCGGGCCGCTTGCCCGGTTCCCGGCGTTGGGATTTTGTTGATTAACCTCGACGCGCGGTGCCTGCGAAGGACTTAGGAGTGGCTTCCCCTTCCGAGCCTCCGGGACTGTGGTTGATGTCCGGGCTTCGAACTGGGTGCCCCCAGCCCTTAGGTTCCCCCCGAACTTAAGATGGCTGCAGGTGGGCCCTCATGGCAAATGCTCATAACGTTTTTGCACTGGGAGAAATCGTGGAGAACGCCTGCAATGGCCCGGACCTCTAGGTTTTAGTGTCAGGGTGCTAGTGCTGTTGAGCGTGCCTTTGACAACATGGAATCAGGGCTGGTTTTGTTCCCCGGGGTGATCACAGACATTTACTATCTTTTTGGTGTTTCTCACCGAGCCCGTATCTACGATCTTAAAAGATCACGTCAATACCTCCTTTTGGCTGCAGCCTGAATTTTTCTCCTAGAAGGTCACACTGGCTCAAACCTTTCAAAAACTATAAGTCAGTGCGGAATTATCTCTGCTGCGTCTGTGTGTTTAAAAATCAGGGCTTAATTGGCATTTTTATGTCGAGATCGCTTCCCAGTTAGTGTACTTGAAGTGGTACATTTCCTTATACAATGTTAACTAATCAGATAACTCGTAATGGTTTTCCCGTTCTTAAAATTCTTATACTCACAAACTTTAAGAAAAATATTGCAGTATTTTGTTCTTTATGTTAAAATCATTTGAAGGAAAAGGGTACTTGTTACGATTTTTTTTTTGTAAAAGAATTCGTCTTATTTCGTATATAGAGCGTTTTTTTCTCCCTACTATCTATCTGTAAATATTGGAACCACTGCATATTGATGTCCTATGCATTTGAATATTTAATTTTAAATTAAATATTTTCTTTTTTCTTTTTTTTTTGATTTTTCGAGGCAGTTTTTTTTTCATGGAAATATTTCACGCATCCAGAAAAGTTGAAATACTACATTGAATGCCCATCCAATTCACTGATTTGTTAGTACAGTTGGTTATTAAAATTTCATTTGTTCTAGCTGGGTGTGGTGGCGCACGCCTTTAATCCCAGCACTCGTGAGGCAGAAGCAGGTGGATCTCTGAGTTCAGAGCCAGCCTGGTTTACAGAGTGAATTCCAGGACTTTTTTTTGTATAGGGAAACCCTATCTTGAAAAACAAAACAAAACAAAAGAGCTAACAACAAAAAAAAAGAGTTCATTTGTTCTAAAAGTGGGATTCTGCCTCCTCTCCTTTCTCTAGTGTATCTTCAAAGACCACGTGATTTTTCCCCGAGGTCTAGAATAGGCCCCTCCCTCGCTTTAAAAAAAGTTTTTCACGAAGTTGACCTTTTATGAGGTAGTATCTTGTAGAAGGACGTTTAGTCTGTGTTTAAACAGGTTACTGGATCATGCTGAGATTCAAGCAGTATATTTTTGATAAGAGTACTGCATAAACGCATGAGCACAAGGTTTGAGCCGTGACATTACAGTCTGTGCTGTCTTAGCGGCTGAAGGTGCTTTCAGCAATCTCACGTACTCAACAGTTAGCAATGAGGAGTGTGCTTGGGGAGGACCACGGCCTGGAAGGGTTGGAAGCCAGTCTGTAAAATACTCTGCCTTTGAGCTCTTTTTTTTTGGGGGGGGGGGTTCGAGACGGGGGTTTCTCTGTAGCTTTGGTGCCTGTCCCGGAACTAGCTCTTGTAGACCAGGCTGGCCTCGAACTCCCAGAGATCCGCCTGCCTCTGCCTCCCGAGAGCTGGGATTAAAGGCGTGCGCCACCACCGCCCGGCTCTTTGAGCTCTTGTAAATTAACTTTGGGACCGTAGAGTATTGAGGAAATATGTCACAGAATAGACTTCGTTCCCAGTGAGTCGCCATTGGTGTGGTGCTTGGAACTTGGGTTCAGGTGGCAGCACTGCCAGGTATTAACGACAGCTGGGAAGATGCACCTTGAAGAGTCTACCCTCTTTCCTTTTCCTGCTTGGGAAAATGTTATTATTTGGGGTTTAAAGGTCAAAGGGAATGAAAAGGGTTGCTATTTGTATTAAAATAGAGTCATTATGTCACAAAGTAATCAATTCCTTTGGCAAAGTTGTTGCCAGACAAATGTTTACCTTTCACAAGTGCAGGAGTGGAGCCTGGTTCTGGTTTTGCAGGGACACTGACAACATTCCTGGCAGGTTTTCCTCTCCATGATGCAGTTATGCAGTTTGGTGCAGTCAGTAGAATGTTTGTCAAACACAGTGATAGTTGTTTTGATTGTCATATAGACATTGTTTTGTGATTAATATTTAGAAGTTGAGTGGTTATTCGCTTTAAAATTGGAAATACATTTCTTTAGTGAAATGTGAAAATAGCCCTATTTTGTGCTCCACCGTGTTTTTAAAGCAGTCTGTCATGACCCTGAAACCGGCTTAGCTGGCTAACTCTAGGGATCTGCTGGGTTCCATTCCCTGGTGCTGCAGAGGCATACCCCACACCTTGCTTTTCTGTGAGTGCCAGGATCCTACAGATCCTTCTGAAGGCTTTGTGGAAAGTGCTGTACTGTTTCCCCAGGGGCCAGTTTCATTGGAATTTTTAAACTAAGCATTCCTGTAAACAAGTCAGTAACATGGCTCACCAGGTGAAAAGGCTTGCCTCTTAAGCCTGCTGTCTTTAGTTCAGTCTCAACCACCGTGGAAGGAGAAGTCAGCTCCTGAAGGTTAGACTCTTGACATCTCTGTACAGTTCACCCTGTGTGCACACGCTTGCACAGACAGTACAGAACATTAAAGAAGAGATTATGTAGACATTCATTAACATCATTCTTTTTTGTGTTGCCACATAATTAAGTACCCAGAATTACTGTCCAATTTTTTGCACAATAGTTGAATTTCATAGTGTATGAAAACCTATTTAAACAAATTGCTTTTTTCAGTAAGCTTTCATTGTGAGAAAATATTCATACAGAAAAATGGACGTCATGGTGTGCAGCTCAATGAATTTTTACAGAGTTAAACAGAGCAATGGAGCAAGCACACAGTGGGGAAGTACCTGCGTCCTCCAAGTTCCCCTGTGCCCTCCTTCAGTTGACTCCCCCATTACCCCACCACCACCACCCCTGCCCCCAAGGGTAATTCTTTTGATTTCTAACACTAGGGAGATTTTCACCTGCAGTTTTTCTTGCTTGCTCTGGTTTTCAAGTTCAAAGAACCAAAGTTAAAGTGTCTAACTACTTAAAGTAACTTAATTAAAGAAATAACATGCTGTGTCTGCTAGATTTTGTTGCCATGGCAAAACACCTAAGATCGTAAAGCAAGGAGTTACTTTGGCTCAGGATTTCAGAGGTTTCAGTCTGTGCTGACTGGCTCTGATTCAGCCTGTAGCCAGGCTGCTGGAAGGAGCCAGCGACAAGATAAAATCTCCTTAAAGCTACAGCCTAGTGTTTTAGCCCAGCCCCCACCTCCTAATACTAATAGTGCATTCACCTGTTTAAGTAACACCAGCAGTTGAAGACCCAGCCTTCAACACACCAGAGCCCTTTTGGGTGGGGGGGGGGCTGTTTCATAACCTAGCTTTAGCAGCCATTTTATGTAGAATGGAGAACAAGAAAGTCTGTAATTTTTTTTTCTTTTTTGGTTAAAGTCTGTGATCTTAGCATCACCCCACCAAACTCCTTCCATTAGCATGTTTTTCCTTCTGGCTCCCTGTATGTGCTTATTATAATACAGTGTAATCAAAGGATTTATACACTGTGATTATAAGCCTTTTTTACTTAATCTGTAATAAGCATTTTGCATATTACTGTGCTTTACAGTAATATTTAAAGACACGTCCTGTGTTGAGTGTTTTTTAAAATTCTGTCATATGTTGGCCATCGTTTTAATTTTTAATTACAAATGAAGGAGTTTAAACTAGGTGCATTTGGAAGTGTTTGATCTTCAGTAGTGACTGGAAGGGCTGTAGGCAGTGTCAGCAGTTCATAAGAACGGCTTAGAACTGTCCCATCTAAAGCACTATTGGAGTCCTTAGATAATTCATGAATAAAATTATTTGTTCGTGTGATTCTGATAGTCTTTAAAACGGGGATTGCCAAGACCATTGGAAAACAGATATTTGCTTTATGATTTATAACAGTAGCAAAATTATACTTATGAAGTAGCAACAACAATAATTTTATGGTTGGGGTCACCACAACATGAGGAGCTGTCGTAAAGGGTCTCAGCATTAGGAAGGTTGAGAACCACTGTACTATATACCTTACGTGTATGTACCATGGTTGTGTTCTTTAGAATAGACCACTTTTAGATCCGTTCCCAGGTTTCTCAATCTTACTGGTAGACCTTTCATGTAGTTTCTTTAAAAATTGGGCTGGTTTACTGTGTCCATAAATATTAAATTTAAAGTGAAGTAGAGATATTGAGGATACATTTTTCATTTTCAGTAGTGACAATTTAGGTATGCATTTTTTTCACAAAAAGGTCTGCCAACTTATGAAATGTAGCTCTAGTGATGGATGGCTTCTTGATTAGAGAGAGGGCTGAACATATTCCTGTTTCAATTCCTAGGGCTTTAGTAGGCTTTTGACTCGCTTTAGCTGGGAAGGACAGAAAGTGTTACCTATCTCCTGTACTGGTGTTTGTTAAAAAAGATCTTTGCTAAACTGAAGAATAAAGGCTGTAATGGCCATAGAGCAGTGAGGCTTCCTGGGTCCAGGGACTGGGAATCAGAAAGGTAGCTGCAATCAAAGTGACTCTGCCTTTTTCTCTCAAGAGGCTGTTTGTCTTTGTGTATCTTCTTTGTTTCTTTATGGACCTACTCTCTACTCCCGCATCTGACACAAGCCTCTTTCTAGAAAGAATCTGATAGTTCTGAGTTTGTCTTTTCAAGCCTGCCTACCCAAATTAGGTGGTGTGTTCAGCCAGTGAAGTGGACTCTTGTGGAAGGGGCTAGAGAAACTTATAGAATGTGTTGGGGGGGGTGTTCAAATAAATTGTGCTAATGCCCCGCTGAAGCTGCATATGGTGCTCAGCGAGGGCTGCCTGAAGCCTGTGATGTCTTTAGATGGTTTCAGAGGATTGAGACTTGAGTCTTAAAGAAAGGTGGAATTAGTGTAAAGGAGAGACAGAGAGGAAATCAGATTCCCTGAGTACAGCAGCATGCCCAGAGTCCCCATGCCCAGAATATATGTCTGCAGTTTTGGATATATATAAAATGAAGCCGGAACACAAAGGCGCCTCCAAGGAAATGTAATCTTAAGGGATGTGATGCAATTTAGGGTTTAAGGATCACACTGGCACTTTTGTGGAAGACCATTAATAAGGGATTAAAGTTAGACAAAGAGTGATTGACTTGGTAACTGTAAAATGATCCAGGTGTGCATTGCTGAGGTCCTGAACTCAGACCTCAGTAGTGAGAATGAGGAAGGACTTACCTAGGATGACTTGTATTTGGGAGATGAGGAAGTTGGAAAGGCCAAGGATTAGGAGTGACTCAGGATTGGCAATTCAAAGCTCAGTTTGACAAGAGAGGTTATTTCCTAACACGCCTTGGTGGTTCTCACTGAGAACTGGCCTCAGTGAAACACTCTGAGATGAAGTGAACCATCAGCTTTCTGTCTCTGGAACATTGCCGGTGGCTGTGGCAGAGGAAAGGGGCTAAGCTGTGGCATCTAAGGCTTCTGCAGAACCCAGATGTTAGTTCTGTTGATCCACCAAGGCAAATTATTTGGACACAACTAAGTTCATGAAGTAGAAAAGTCTAATTTTACCGTGCACTTAGAAGGAGCATTGACAATTTTGGTGAATAGTGTCAGTTACTGTAAAACTAGTGACTCCCAGATACCAGAACAGAGAATGTCCTGTTACTTTTAACTAAACAGAAAATATAGGATACTGGCGGGACTGAAAAGCAGAAAAGGCAGTGAATGGATTGTGAGCTGAGATAAGGGTGCATCAAAGTGTACTATTCAGCAGGCAGACTCTTGGATGTGGCTGTTCAGATCTCAGGACAGACCTATAGAGGTGTGGTCGTGTAAAGGTGGTGGCTTAAATCTGAATGGGGTGTTTACTTATGTGACACCAGGTGATTGATTGCTGAGGAGGGGTTTTTAGTGAGAGCTGCTGTGAATTGGTGACCTTAGGTGGGTGAGAGAGAGGAAATTGAGCCGACTAGGAAAGAATTTGTAGTTTTAAAAACTACTTAAAGGGCTGGAGAGATGACTCAGTGGTTAAGAGCATTGCCTGTTCTTCTAAGGGTCCTGAGTTCAATTCCCAGCAACCACATGGTGGCTCACAACCATCTGTAATGAGATCTGGTGCCCTCTTCTGGCCTGCAGGCATACACGCAGACAGGATATTGTATACATAATAAATAAATAAATATTTAAGAAAAACTTAAGTGGTCCCACTACTTATATACTTATATTTATAATATTGACTTAAGTTTTAAATGCAAATATTATTACAGTGTTTGGATATCAGTCTTTTGCTGTGATAAAGGCAGCTTGAGAAAGGAAGGTTTTATTTTGGTTTATAGTTCTAGGGTTATGGTCCATTATGGAGGAGAAGATTTGGTAGCAGAAACAGGAGGTAGGTGGTCACATTAAGTCCACTGTAAGGAAGCAGAGACCTTAATGCTGTGCTCACTTGGCTCTCTCCTTTTTATGTTGTATATAGAACCTTAGCCCAGAGAATGTTACCCCTTCAACCACTGTAATCCAGATAATATGGAGTAGAACTGTCTCTTAGTGTTTGTGGATCCAGTTAGTTAGACTAGCAATGCTAACCATCACAGGTTAACAGTGTAACTGTAGCTTTAACCATTTAATGTCATTCTACATTGTTTCTACATTGCTTATGTGAAGGATTATAGAGAACAGATTTAGTAATAAATGACTGTGTAGGGGACTGGAAAGATGACTCAGTGGTTAGAGCACACACTAGTGTTAGGTTCTCCATGCCCTCTTAGGCAGCTCACTTGGGACTCCAGTTCCAGCCTTCTTCTGGATCTGATTGCCACCAGCATTCACATAGGTACACACACTTAAAAATAACATGTCTTTTTAAAGGGGTGAATTTATAGCCAGGTGGTGGTGGCACATGCCTTTCATCCAAGCATTCAGGAGGCAGAGGCAGGTGGATCTTTGTGAGTTTGAGGCCAGCCTGGGCTACAAAGCAAATTCCAGGACAGGCACCAAAGCTACGCAGAGAAACCCTGTCTTAAAAAAAAACAAAAACAAACAACAACAACAAAGGTGACCTTGTAATTACTGGTTAAACAGTTATTCAGTGTTTTAATGAGTAGTATCGATAACCCATGAAGGCAGTGATTTTATGTAATATAACAAGATCCTATTATAGACAAACTCTTTTCAACATGCTGTTTCCTTTTTATTATAGGTCTGTCTAGATTGAATTGAATTGAATCAAATGGTTTAGAATGTCTACTGTTTTGCAAAATAAATTACATAAAATTTGTTTGTAAGAACCTTTTGTTTTTTTGTCCGAAAAGCACATTTCTCTGTAGCCTGAAGCCATCTGGTATATACAAAAACTCCTTGTTTAATTCTGTATTACCTGATTGTCTGATTATTCTGAAGTTTTCAGTGATTTCTTTTTCCGTTGTTGGCAGTGAACCTAGGACCTCCCGTGCTACTACTAGCTATGACTTTAGCTCTGTTTTTAGGATATAAATGTTGGGTAATCAGTTAGGATTGGGAGAGACGTCTTGAGAACTGGATCTTCTAAAGAGATTTTACCAGAGAATATGTTAGCTGTTTTCAGATGTCACTCAAGGACTGATTGATTTTAAATTTCACTTGTCAGGTTTTGTAGATAGCCCTAGATTGACTTCTGCTTTGTCAGACAAGTCAGCAGTAAATGACTGAAATTTGTCTTCAGCCCATGAAAATTACCTAAGTCTGGTGAGAGAAAGTAATTGCAAATGAAAATTATAAAACTATGCAAATGTTTATTAATCCATTTGTTTTCTTTTTATCTTGCAGCAACACACCTCTTGCTTTTTCCTCCAAAGTATGTTATATTAAGTTTCGTGACCCATCAAGTGTTGGTGTGGCCCAGCATCTAACTAACACGGTTTTTATTGACAGAGCTCTGATAGTAGTTCCTTGTGCCGAAGGTTGGTATCGCATGTTTTTTTTTTTATTGTTTTAATATCTGTCCTGTGTGTTTGACTTTTCTAGAAATTGGCCAGTACTCTAAAAACACACCAGATAGAAAATTATACTGAAGTGGTTAGTTCATTATTCATGGATATTTGAAATTTTACAACTGGACACTTAGAAAATTTATTGCGTATTTGCCTTTTATAGTTGGCTTTGGCTTTTCTGTAACCAATTTGCAGATTGTAAGAAGAGCTTTCGACTTTAAAAACTTAAGTTGGTATGGAAAAGTATTTAAAATGCTTATGTAAGTGTATACTAATGGGACAGAATTAAGAGTTTCCCAAGCAAAATGCTACACATTCAGCCAAATTGGGGTTGTGACATTTTTATATTCATTTGAAAAATGCTCAGTTTATTTTTTCAAATATCCTCTTAAGGTAGTTTTTCTCAATTGTTACAAGACTATATGGTTTTATATTTAGTCTAATTTTTGCTATACACTTAGAACTTTTTTCTTTGATTGGCTTTTATTGGGGAGGAGGGTAACTGGAAAGCAATTTTTAAAACCTCCATCAAGGAGTGATGTCAAAGGTGGGAGCAGGGCCAAAGACCTTCTAGTTATCTGTTAAATTTTATGTCTTGCAGTGCTTTAAGAGCCAACTATTAAAAAATTTTAGGTTTTCCCAGAGTCATTCGTGTATAATTAATTGGTTTCTGATTTCGACAATTTTAATGTACAATTAACTTAGAGTACTGACTGACTTACATAAATTTTAAAATTTGGTTATTTTCTAAATTTAAATGTCCTCAGAAATGAACTTTTTTTTTTGCTGACTGATAGTAACTATTTTATAGCATAAAAGTATGCTAGAAACAATTTAATAGGCTTTTCATGTGTGATTTTAAAACTTGTTGTAATTACTAAGTTAACATTAAAATCACTTAGTGCATCAGGAATTTGTTGCACTCTGTGAGTTTTATGCTTGTTTCAGAACGCTTGCTTTAGAATGTTAAGAGCTATATAGCTCTTTCTAGACAGATAATTTTGAAATTCCAGAACAGGAAGTTCTGGTTCCTTTTTTTTTAACCCCCAGATAAATTAAAAGCATATCTCTCATGTTTCAGGGGTTAGAGTAGAGAGGGAAGATGGAGTGAAGTAAATTATTTGCCAAGTAGGTTTTTATCTGACACTCTTTGAGCGTAGTGAGCACTTACTTGGGGAGTAAGATGGGAGAGGAAGAGATATGAATTCTACAAAGTTTCATGCCATGAAACTGCACAGGAACTATTCAGTAGATTTCTTAACTGGAAATATCATAAGATTATAGCATAGGCTTTTATCATTACTGATTTTGAAAGAGGAGTTTTAAATCATTGGAACCTTGCTGTAATCCCATACAGTCAGAGAAGCTCTGGTTTGTAAGGAACTGTCAAGGTTATGAGCACATGGAAGTCTGTTGTTTATTTTACTTGGTAGAAATTTATAAAAACACAATCAGTTACAGCTCCTTAAATATTTTTATGCTATCATTTTGAAAGAAAATTTTTACCAATTTTGGACATGCAAATCTAAACATTTACTGCATTTTGTAGTTCCATGTTTATATTGGGAAGAAACTGATACACATTTTTTATTAGTTTTGTCAAATACAACTGATGAATTTCACAGCTGTTAAGCCTGATTATGCACTGCCAACAAAGAAGTAATGCATTGCTCTATTAAAAAGGAGCGTGAGAGAAGCAAACGAAGGGAAGTGTGAGTGGAGGAAACTCTGAGTGGAGGTGTGGGTGCTTTGTGTGCCCTGTGCACTTGACTCACTGCTCGCCTCCACGCCTTAGGAACAGCATTGTGGTGTAAATGGAAAAGGCCATGTAAAACATTTTACCTGGGTTTTCAGTTTCTTTCAGTTTGCTGGGTTTTAGTTCAGACAGTAATGTAGAAGAGGGTGGAAAAAAGTGGTATTGATACCTATTGAGCATGAACTGTTGCTAATAAAACATGCCATTTTGAATAAAATATACTTTCATTATACTTGTCTAGATATGACCTTTTTTTGTTGTTGCGTACATTTCAGATTTCCTTTTATAAATGTTAACACTTAGAAAAAATAAGATCAATATAGCAGGTGTCAGCCTAATCATCAGTCATAACTTTATGTCCACATTTTCTGGTAGATGGATTTTGACTATTAATTTGGTTTTGTATGTTTTCTCTATGTGATATTTGTGCATTATTAGATGACTAGACTGGCCAAGGCAGACCTGTTACACTTGCCTGAGTCAGGCATTGTTTGCCATGCCACTAAACCTGCCGCCAAGTGAAATCTTCATTGGGGAAATGAGATCGGAGTCTGAACCGCAGAAGATGGACGCCCTGTCTCTGTTTTTATTGTTTTACTTTCATTTCTTTTTATTTTGTCCCTTTTTTTGTTTTGTTTTGTTTTTGTTTTTGTTTTGTTAAATCTCTCTCACTTTTAGCTTGTGAGCTGGTTTTCCAGTTCTTTGTAAATGGTATTCCATTAAGAATTCATAACGTGTTGCAAATTTATGGGGGAATGATTAACAGAACTCAACCTCGAGATGAACTAAATTGTCATGCAGTAAGTTAGAGTGCAGTGCTGGGAAGATGCTCAGGGCCTTTTAATTGGTGTTTGTGGGTTGAGGTACATTTTGATCTTCAAACATTAAAACGCTTACTGGAATCGTAGGAACATTTTCTGATGGGCTCAGTGCTTATTATTTTCCCCAAGTCTACATCTCTCATAAACCCAACTGATGGCTTCAATTTTTATCCTTCCCCTAGAACTATAGGCATATAAAACCAGCAAGGAAAATTAAGTACATTTCTTTTAACAACCTGAAGGTAGGGGGAGGTCTTTGACTTTTATTAGCTTGGTCTTTAAGAAGCCTTTTGTTGCCTCTGTGGGGAATGGATATTAGAGAAAACTATTGGTTATTTATTTGCATGCATTTATTTTTTGTTTGCTTGAATTTTTTTTTTTTTTTTTTGTTGAGAATTCTTCAGAGGTTACTAGCTTTTTACATGGATTCTGAAGTCAGGACTCACAGTAGCGTGAGAGATGTTTCCCTTAGTTTTCTTTGAAGTATAGTTTGGGGAAAATGCTAAATGCTTATGTGTTTTATACTTCTATATACTCTGGTAGAATGTTAGAGGATAAATTTTATTTTGGAAATAAAGCAATGGAACTTTTCTTAAAATATCTTTAATAGAATAAGACAGAAATAATATTCAGCTTATAGTTATTGATTTTTAACAGTTTGTTGTCATGAACAGCAGGGAGAATCTGATAGCCTGCTGATACTTAAGATAGAACTGAGGCCACACAGTACTAAGTAATGAGCTTGGCTCATGATTGTGTAGCCTCTGTACCGTATGAATAGCTGGATTTGGTTACTGACAAATAATATTAAACCTAGAACTCTTTGAGGTGCGTGAATTAGGGTAATGAAGCATAGTGTGCCCACCTCAGGACAGCAGTTACTCATCAGATGTGTTCAGGTTTTAAACCTTAAAAAGTACTCTATATTTCTAATAGATAAAATGAATGTGATAATTATTATAATAGTATAGTATATGTGGCATATATAGATTTATAGTAATAGTGGTAACTGATAGTTCATTGTTATTTGATATCTTCAGTAAGGCCTACCTTGTTATCATTCTGCATGTTATGAAATTTATTCTCCAGAAGTTAAAGTAATAGCATCGTTTTTGAAATTAGTTAAATTAAATTTAGATGCTGTAAAATTAGAAAGTATGCATTTGCCCAAACCCCTAAACCAATTCTAATTTTCTTTCTATAGATAAGCTATAACCATTATCTAAAGTTTTAAATTCCAACTTGAATTCCATCCATCCTTAGAGATCTTTCCAGAAAAAGTTGTTTGGAGATTTCTCTCTTACATCTGGTTGTATTAAATAGGATTTTACCATTGAAAGCAGGCATAATACTTTTGAAAACTTGCCATATGTATTTCAGTCTTTGTAATTTTTTTTAAAGTACAGTTTTAAGATATTCTTAATTGATAATAGAAATGGTTATTTATATATGCAATCAAGTTTGAGAAATATTTTTTTTTGCTAAAAAGTTAGGGGAAATGTGAAAGTTTTAGTTTGTCAGGTTTTTTTTTTAAATTCAGAAACTAAATATGGTAGGACATGAACTTCAAAGTAGATTTTCCATTTTTTTAAGTTGCAGGCATTTTTCTTCTTCTAAAGTGATTTTAGTTTATTCTGTTAGAAAGTTACAGACTTTATAAGAAAAGCATTTTTAAGTACTAGTTACTATTATTCAGATAAGTATACATAAGTTGCATCTGAAAGTTAGAATTTTTTTTTTATCAGTTGCCTAAGGATCTTTGGGATTGGATTCTTTCTGGCATTACTGATGTTGGTGAGGTGCCTTTTTGATGAATGGGTGTGGACCATTGAAGTTGATTGCATGTTGTAGTTTCCTGTTTCTTTTGTTTATCTGAATTGAATGGAGGTGGAGAATTGTTAGAATTGTCTGCTCACAGTGGGTAGCTTCAGTACAGGGTAGAGACACTCATTATGGAGCAAATTTCAATTCGCACATATTTGTTTTTTTCTTTTTCTTTTTTTTTTTTGACTAATTTGGTTATTTGCCATTTCTGGGGATTAAACTTTAAAAAATGTTCTTCTTTTCTGTATCTGATGTTCTGTGTGCTATTAGTGACGCAGCCAACACGAACGGTTGTCATGTGTAACACAACTTTCGATCACCGCGAAAACAGCGTCCTGGGAAAGCGTCCATGCTTGATATCGTTTGGTTCATGAACATTAAGTTTCCAGTACAGGTGACCCATAGCTCAAAGTGTTAAATAATTGTCTACATTATTCAGTTTTTAAAAATAATATTCCATTAATGAGATTGTTAGTCTTTGAAGTTTTGCTCACTTTTATTTTTCCTAGTAGAGCAGGATAAAAGGAAAGACTTATGTTCTTATTTGTTTCTTTGTACGGATCTGCTAGATAGATTCATTTATTATTATTATTTTTTAAGTGCAAGGGTAATTGTAAAATCATAGTGTAAAGTTGGTGTGGTGTTTCTGCTCGCCATAATATTTGGAACTTGCCTCTGCAGGTAAAATCCCAGAGGAAGCCAAAGCCCTTTCTTTACTGGCTCCTGCTCCAACCATGACAAGCCTGGTGCCTGGTGCAGGATTGCTTCCCATCCCGACCTCCAGCCCTCTGACGGCAGTGAGTAGTGTAAGTCTTCTTGGTGGGTGAGCACTGACTGTGAAAACTGGTGAGGAAGGAGGGGGAAGTTGTTTTCACCTTGTGTTAGTTAGTGACACCATCCAAAGTCCATACATAAGAACTTACCCCACATCATCTTACTTGAGCTTGTTTTGGGGATTACTCTGAAATAATTGGGACTTGTTTAAATTTGAGGATTCAAAAAGGGTTATTTGTTAGAAAAATCATTTCCAGGACTTGGTGCTTTAGATAGCACAGACTAGATCACTCCCCAGTTCAAGAGGACCAGGACTAAGAAATTTAAACAGGAACTTCGTGTTAGTCATGGGAGTGCCTGGTGACTGAGAAGATGAAACAAGGTTTGACAAACACCTGAGATTTTTCTGTGTAGAATTAAACATAATTAGTATCTTGTGATTTCTTAGTAAAAGACTAACTTAATTATTACTGGACTTTTAGTTTTTGCATGAACTATCCAGTCATACTCCTTTTAAAGGAGGGCCATTCGACAGGTAAGGACTGTGACTAGTGTTTCCTAGGGAGCGCACAAACTTTGTGACTGTGATGGTCAGTTTGTCCTGATTAAAGAAGTGGTTTCTGAAACTTTGAATCTTGCCCAGCATTCTTCTCTGGAGACCTGCACTATGATCCATGGAGCGACGTGATTTTTACCCTCCCCCCAAATGGTTTTCTCCTTGTGTAGCCCTGGCTGTCCTGGAGCATTCTCTGTAGTCCAGGCTGACTTTGAACTCAAAGATACCTGTCTGTTTCTGCCTCCCAAGTGCTGGGATTAAAGGCGTGTGCTACTACTGCCAGCTTTTGCAAATTTTTTTTCTTCCTCGAAATGATTTTTAATTGAACTTCTGTGTTTGAGGAACCCATGCTGGTCAGTTTGGCTGCAGCATAGTGAGGAGAGAGAACCAGGTGTAGGGGGTGGATAGGATACTGACTTTGTAGGGCTTTTTAGGTCATAGAGAGGCATTTGGATTTTATTTTAAACTTGATTAGACTCTAGCATGTTTTCCAAAGAATAAGACTGGCCACTATGAAAAGAGTAAATGACGTTGATTTTTTTCATCTTTAGGAACTGCTTTTATTTAATAGTTGTTAAATCTTGGTCATTTACAATATATTTGCACATATTGTTAGTTAATCAGTTTTATGGAGTAGCACAAGGAGAAATGAAAGTGGTTGTATTTTTTCCTTGAAAAAAATCTTTTGTTTTGCCAAATGTTTTCAAGTCCTGAGATCTTCTATCTCTTCTAGTTTAAATATACCTTAAAATAAACATGTTTCCTAATATATGTTCTGAAAACTGATTTTATGAATGTCCTAGAAAAATTATCCATCCCATGGAGCCTGGAAAGATGACTTGACAGTTGAGAGCACTTACTGCTCTTGCAGGACCTGGGTTTGGTTCTGAGTACCTTTGTTGTGAGGTGCCTTACAGTCTTCTGGAATTCCAGTTCTAGGGATCCAGTACCTTCTTTTGGCACCTTTGTGGTGCATATAAACTCATAAATGTACACATAAACGTTTAAAATTTCATAAAAGATGACAGTGTTTTTTGTTTTTGTTTTTTTGTTGTTACACCTGTGAGCCACCTTGCTTGAGTTAAGTTTTTCTTAATAAAATTGGATTTAGTAGTACTGATCTCTTAGTGTTGATAACAAGGATTATTTTTTAACTTATTCACTTAGTAATTGTGGACACATACTCTAGAGTAATAATAACTTCAGTCACATGGTGCGCATATTTCCAAGCACCTCCTTGCCCTGTTTCAGTACTCATGCTGCAGACGAGTGTGATTGTAGTTTCTTTTAAGTGTTTGAAGTTTTGTTCTTTTTCTTTCAGTATGTGATTTTGCTCTTTAAATAGTTTCCCACACACAGTGCTTTTTTTTTTTTTTTAAAAAAAGAAGCTTAGTCCTTAATGATGAAAATGTAGAAAAGCTTCAGAGTTACTTTGCTGACCGTGTATGCATTCTGTGTTAACATGTATTGACTGAGGGAGCATCAGACAGAAAGGCACTGTACTGAATGCTTGATGGACAGGGGGTATTGTGACTCCAGGCTCTTAGAAACTTAACCTTATCTCTTTCCTACAGTGTATTTTATGGAAATAATAGAATGCAGCTACCTTGGAGGTTAAAAATTAGTGTTCATTTTTAGTGTCAGTTTAAAGGTAGTTAAAAACGTTGCTATTAAAAACTAATATGATTTCACGCTTAATAATTGAGATACGTGTAGCTTAAAGCAAGGGGTCCTTTTATACCTACCATTCATGATGAGTTGATCTCCTGGTAGCAACAATAGTTGGAACACTATTGAAAACTGTGCCTTATGGTTTACTTTTGTTTTTTTTATAGCTTGGTGTTTCACTTAGCAGTTTGGGAGCCATACCGGCAGCAGCACTGGACCCCAATATTACAACACTTGGAGAGATCCCACAGCCACCACTTATGGGAAATGTGGATCCTTCCAAAATTGATGAAATTAGGAGAACAGTCTATGTTGGAAATTTGAATTCGCAGGTAACTAGGAAGAAACTGAGTGGCACTATCTGCTTATTCATTCTTCTTACAAATTCTGTTGATAAAGTATTATTTACTTATTTTTAAATTTTATTTTTATTAGCATATTTTATATAATAGGTTTCATTATGGTTTTTATGCATGCATATATTTTGATGGTATTCATTTTTCCCACTATTCTCTTGTGACTACCTCACCCCATTGGTCCCCTTTCTCCTCCCAGCTAGTCCCCCTTCTACTCTCATGTGTATCTTGTGACCCAGGAAGTGTAATCAGGATCTTAAAGGAGCATAGGTAAGGGGCCGTTGACAGCAGCCTGGGAACCTTGCCAGTGGCCCCATCACTAAAGAAAAAGTACTTCCCTCTCCCTACAAGCATTAGCTGCTTTATTTACCTGATTTTAGAAAGAAAAAAAGATTATACTGTATTAAAGTGTCACTCTGCTTCCTCAGACAACAACAGCTGATCAACTACTTGAATTTTTTAAACAAGTTGGAGAAGTGAAGTTTGTTCGGATGGCAGGTGATGAGACTCAGCCAACTCGGTTTGCTTTTGTGGAATTTGCAGACCAAAATTCTGTACCAAGGGCCCTTGCTTTTAATGGAGTTATGTTTGGAGACAGGCCACTGAAGTAAGAAATCTTCCAACAAAGAAATTTTAATGGCTTTGAAAAAGTTTTAACATGTTTGATTTAATTAAGGCTTTAAAAAGAATAGTTATTGGCAATTTGTGGATAGGAAGAAACTATTAAGTATAAATGAAATGCATGACACCATAGCATGTTATATTTGAAGACATCTCTTTCTTCTGTGTTTAATATCTAGTTAGCCATTAACTCTTTGTATATAATACATAATGGCTTCAGGTATTTTTCTGTATAGTTCTGTAAGTCATGTTTGTTTTGTGAAGATTGCGGATTAAGGGTAACTTGTAGTCGAACTACAGAACTTCTTGTAATAAGAATATCACTTTTCAGATACTCAAGACCAGAAATTGTGTATTTCATAGATTATTAAAGTAAATGTGGGTTTGAGTTTTATAGGTTATCTCTTAATTAATAGTTTGATGGGATTTTAGTCTTAAAAGATAAGTCACTGTTATATGCTCAGTCTTCTCTGGAGAATGGGTAAAGAGACAAAGCAGGTGTGCCTGTATGTCACAAGAACCACCTTACCTACTAGGGGAGGTTACCAGATACCTTTCAACTCTGAAGCTGTGCCTGACTCAGATATGGGACAGTACTTAGCTTCCCTTTAATTCTGTTGGGGTATGCAAGTTATTAGCAGAATCTAATTAAGAATAGAAATGTTCCCTTGCCTGGTGATGGTGGTACACACCTTTAATCACAGCACTCGGGAGATCGAGGCCAGCCTGGTCTACAGAGTTAGTTTAGTTCTAGGATAGCCAGTTCTGTGCAGTAAACGATGACTCCATAAAAACCAGCAGGGTTGGGGGAGAAGTGGTCCATTTTAATCCTGGTATCAGCATTGTTATTTTTCTAAGGTATATGCATAAGCACTTGTAATTGTTTATTGTAATTCAATTGTCTATTCAATTGTTGAAGAAGTTAGATAGACTTCAGTTTTTCTTACTTTTTTCTTTGCTTAGCAAGAACTGATGGTAGGTTTAGATGAGCGATTAATCATGGTTTTCTGAGACTGCTGTTGGCTATTCTGTATTTAGTTATTTTATTTCCTTATGTGCTGTTGCAATACCCTCAGGTTCATAAATGTGTATATCTACTAACAATTGTTTCATGTTTTATAAACTATGGTGTGTTTGTGATATACTAATATTTTTAATTTAGAATAAATCACTCCAACAATGCAATAGTAAAACCTCCTGAGATGACACCTCAGGCTGCAGCTAAGGAGTTAGAAGAAGTAATGAAGCGAGTACGGGAAGCTCAGTCATTTATCTCAGCAGCTATTGAACCAGGTAAGGCCACAGTGCTGTTGTGTAGTCAGAGAGAGTCTTAGGACTGGAAGGAATTTTAGGATTATACTGCTCAGTTCCTTCAGTGTACAAATAAGAAGACTGAAACTCAAGAAATAGTAAGTGGATTATTCAGAATAAGTCAGCAAAAACCGACATTTCCCTAATACTGAGCTGACACACTTTAACTTAGTGAGTTTTCTATGGCAACAAGTCAGTGTTGAGGTTGGTTTGCCAGAAACAGTATGAGTGTTATTATAAGGCTAAAAAGGAAAGAAAAAAATGTGTAAAATGTTAAAAATAGGCAGCTTGACTTTCCCTCAAAGTTTTAATTTTAAGACGAGAAAGGGCATATGATTTCAAAAAACACACTCAGTCTTACAAGATTAAAGGAAAACTGACTCATTTTGTGTTGCTAAGTGCTGTAAAATCCACTCTAAAAATGTCTATGTGATTTAGCTTTAATTAGATTTCCTAAATTAACACTTGGAATTTAGCTTCAATTCTGACAAAATAAGTGCAGGAAGGTCTTAGCCTCAGTGTCCTAGGAATTGCAGACATGTTTTAATCGTGCGTTATGGCAGCAACAAAATACTACGAACAGCTGTTTATAATCATCTGGTTTATATGTACTGCTGCAGGGTGGCTGCACTCAACGAGTTTATGCAATGACTTTCTTGGATGTTTCTGAAGGATAATTGCACAGGAGGAGGATGTACAGAGAGTAGGCCCCTTGCACTATATGTGGTATATTCCACTTGTGCCTAATTATTAACTGGGATCTTTAATTGTTCTGAGCTTACGCTGCAAAGTGGTTTTTTCCTCCCAGAGTCTGGAAAGAGCAATGAAAGGAAAGGCGGTCGATCTCGCTCCCACACTCGCTCAAAGTCCAGGTCTAGCTCAAAATCCCATTCTAGAAGGAAGAGATCACAGTCAAAGCACAGGTGAGACTCTATACTATCAATGTTTAATGTTTTGTTTGTTTTGTGTTCCAAATAGTTAAGATGTCAAAGTATTAGAATTCAGAAATTTTCATTAGTGTTTGCTTACATGGTAGTATGCTTACTGTTAGCTAATGCTCTACCAATAGTGGTCTAGTTGTGGGTACACCAGTTACTGCCCTGCCCATTTCTTGCTTTATGTTCAAAGGAAAGAAAGTTTATCAAATTGGTTCTTTTCTCTTTGTTTGTTTGGTTAGTTTTTGAATTTTCGAGACAGGTTTTATCTGTAGCCCTGGCTGTCCTGGAATTTGCTCTGTGGACCAGGCTTGTCTTGAATTCAGAGATTGGCTTCCACCTCCCAAGTGCTGGGATTAAAGGCATGTACCACTGCTGCCCAGCTCAAATTGTTTCTTAATTTTTCATATTTTTTTTAAAGATTTATTTATTATGTATACAACATTCTGCCTCGATGTATGCCTGCACGACAGAAGAGGGCGCCGGATCTCATTACAGATGGTTGTGAGCCACCATGTGGTTGCTGGGAATTGCACTCAGGACCTCTGGAAGAGCAGCCAGTGCTCTTTAACCTCTGAGCCATCTCTCCAGCCCCCATATTTTAAATCTTTAATTTTAGAAGTGTTTTTCGTATTTGCGTATGTTTTGTACTTGATTTTTTTGTAAGCTAGCCTTTTACACATACTTAGCAGGAAGTGTTTTCCTTGTACATTCTGAGAAATGCTAATGCTGGAGCAGTGCTCAGGGTCTCCAGGCAGAAATGGCGCTGGAGAGGTAGCAGAGAGTTCTACATCTGCCTCCTCAGGCAGCAGGAAGAGAGAACAGCACTATACCTGGCTTGAGCTTCTGAAACCTCAACCCACCCCACCTCTAGTGGCATACTTCCTCCAGTACCTCCTAAAAGTACCACTCCTTATTGGCCACCACAATGCCTGACATGTAGTGAGTCTTCATTGTTGCCGAGTCACTTGTGTCGTGAGAGAATGACATAGATGTGTGCATGCATGTGCAAAGTAGGGGAATTAAAGGAGGAGGACTTGAGAAGCTACACACACCTTCCATCTTGTTTCTATTTCTGTGGTGATGAAGGAGATTCAAAGATAAGATGGGAAAATAGAGTGTTGTTCTTTGACTTTGGTAAACTGTATTTCTGGCCCTTTTAATGGTATGGTACATACATAGTTTACAAAATCTCCTTTGAGGACTTTACTGTCTCCAAGCTCTTATTGAGGTAAGCTCAAAATCAAATGCCTTATATTTAAGCCACTGTGGTCTACATAGTGAGTAAATACCAGATTTGCCAAACCTACATTATCTCAAAAATACCCAGAAAATAAGTGCAGTAGGGACCAGAGTCAAAGCAGGAAAGTAACACAGATACAATAGTATAAGACCAGGATGTATGATGGATGGATTCCCACATTTTGACAGGATAAATAAGATTGAGGAAATAGGAAGCTGCTGAAGAGTAATAAAGACTGATGTCTTAGTAAAGGTGTCTGTTGTTGTGAAGAGACACTGTCCACGGCAGCTCTTATGAAGGAAATATTTAATTGGGGTGACTCACTTAGAGCTCAGTGGTTCAGTCCATTATCATCATGGTAGGACATGGCTCCGTACAGGCAGACGTGGTGCTTGAGTGGTGCTTGAGAAGTAGCTGAGAGTCTTAAGTCTTGCAGGCAACAGGAAGTTGACTGAGACACTGGACAGTATCCTGAGCATAGAAACCCTCAAAGTGCACCACCACAATGACACTCTTCCTCCAACAAGGCTGTACACTTCAACAAAGCCACATCTCCTAATAGTGCTAGTCCATATGAAATTAGGCCAGAGACATTCAAACCACCACAACTAGTTTCCTAAGTCTTGTTTTGAATGGTTATAAAGGAGATCCAAGCTCTAAGGTTGAGATAAATTAAAACTTGTTCGTTAACATCAGTTTCTTTGATAATTCATGAAACTTTACATGCTTTTAAAAATTAGGGCAATAACTAAGGTCTTTGAATTTGCATACTATTTTCTCCCTCTAGGATAATGGTTCTTAACCTGTCTTCTTGGGTCACATATCAGATATTCACATTACAATTCGTAACAGTAGCAGAATTACAGTTATGAAGTAGCAGTGAAATAATTTTATGGTTGGGGGTCACCACAACATGTGGAACTGTATTAAAGGATCATAATATTAGAATGGTTGAGAATCACTATTCTGTTTATTATTTATAAATTGAAATTTGGCAGTTCTTGATATTCATGACTGAACTTTCATATAGTTGCATTTGAGGCTAATATTAGAAATAAGTGGCTCTTCATACACACATACACACACACATACATGACCAACATATTTTACACGTGCATGTTGAAATAGGCTAAAGACAAAAGAGAATGAGTTACCTCTGAAATAGAGGCATGGGATCATTCATTAAATACATAAGACTTGGGGGTTTTGACCTGAAAGAATCTTCCTACACTTTCCCCTACTCCTCAGCTGACTTAGCAGGATAGTGTAGATTATAATGTCAGCTGTTTCTAGAACTTTGCTTCCCCAGGCAGAAAGCTATTCCCATGAAAGAGCTTCAAAAGTTGCTCTCCTATAAGTGCAGGACCATTTATCTACA
Organism: Microtus oregoni; assembly: GCF_018167655.1. Taxonomy (NCBI): domain Eukaryota; kingdom Metazoa; phylum Chordata; class Mammalia; order Rodentia; family Cricetidae; genus Microtus; species Microtus oregoni. Next base: position 12,083,399 of record NW_024543073.1, read on the forward strand.
AACAGCAATGTAGAGATTGCTAAAGCATATAACTTGTTCCCCTCAGGACTCAAAAGCAGTTTGCAAGGAAGCCAGTATTAAAGACAATTGGTGATATGAAAACTCAGGCAAAGGAAACGGTCTCTAGATTTGAGGCTTGTAATGCTGTGATGAAAGGGAAAGCTATCCCTGAAAATACTTCCTCTGATAGGAAATAACCATTAAATTATTTTTGTTTTGTGTCCTACACAATAATATAGCTGGTAAATTTTCCAATAAATTAATTTCTGGTGTTATAACTAAAACATTATAGAAGGCTCATTTAAAAACTAAACTTTTTGCAGTTGAAATTCTAAGTTTTGATCTCCTTACAATTTGTTTTTCTTTAGAAGTAGATCTCATAACAGGTCACGTTCAAGACAGAAAGATAGACGTAGATCCAAGAGTCCACATAAAAAGCGCTCGAAGTCTAGGGAGAGGCGGAAGTCAAGGAGTCGTTCACGTTCACGGTGAGTTGCAGAGATATAAAGAAAATTTAAAATTTATCAGTTCTCAGTCATTTGAAATTGTGGTTTAGGTTTATCATGAGAGAAATAAGGCTTTCTTGTTTCTTTAGTGTCTAGGATTAATATTGATTGCCTCTGATGCAAATATGATCAGTGTGATTCAGGTCAGCCTGGTAATTGTCTACTCTGTAAGCTCAGGTCCACATTCGAGTTACACAGAAATTTCTAATGTCTGTAGCCATTGCAGATGATATTGTATTGGTAAAGGTCTCTCTTTTTGAGATAAAATTCTTTGAGCTAAGAATTTATTTGTTTTTCAAGGGACAAGAGAAAAGATACCCGAGAAAAGGTGAAGGAAAAAGACAGAGTGAAGGAGAGAGAGAAGGAAAAGGAGAAAGAGAAAGAGAGAGAAAGGGAAAAGGATCGTGAAAAAGACAAGGAACGGGGTAAAAACAAAGATAAAGACCGAGAGAAGGAAAAGGACCAGGAAAAGGAGCGGGACAAGGACAAGGAACAAGACAGAGACAAGGAGCGGGAAAAAGACAAATCCAAAGAGGCGGATGAGAAACGGAAGAAGGAGAAGAAGTCCAGAACTCCACCCAGAAGTTACAATGCATCAAGAAGATCTCGTAGTACCAGCAGGTTTGTGTGTGCATAGGCCCACATGCCTGTGGTTGTTTGTGTGTGGAGGTTATAGGGCAACTTGTGGTCTGTGTGTCTTCCTCCCCAGTACTGGCATTACAGATGCATGCTACCATACCCTGTTATGGTAACTCGAGTGCTGTGCTTTTCCATTTGGACTCTGGAGGTAGAACTCAGGTCCTCAGGTCCTCGTGTTTGCACTACAAACTCTTTACTGACTGAGATATCACTGCACCCTGCTTCAACTCTTTCCATGAGGTTGCTGGTGATCAGTGAGTACATTTTTAATCAAGGGGGAAAGATTATTCTATGCAAGTATAAAAGTAGTAACATTTACTCTTAATTGAACAACAGAGGGGTCACTACATCATTGAACCTCCTGGGTGAGATATTTGGACTGACTTAGCTGTCTTTCATAATGCAGTATTTAAATAATATTACTTACTATTTTTCCTAGAGGATGACATGTGATGGGGAAGATGTTTTTCTATTTAAAATTCTTTTTTTTTTTTAAAGATTTATTTATTATGTATACAGTGTTCTATCTGTATGTATGCTTGCTGGCCAGAAGGGGCACCAGATCTCATTGCAGATGGCTGTGAGCCACCATGTGGTTGCTGGGAATTGAACTCAGGACCTCTGGAAGAGCAGGCAGTGCTCTTAACCTCTGATCCATCTCTCCAGCCCCTCTATTTAAAATTCTTATGTGTAATAGTTGACCTTCGAGGCTTTGGTGTTTCTCTAGAATGGTGTGGTAAATCTTAGCATGTCCTAATGATATCTAAAGTTCTAGTGTGAGTCCTTTCTGTCATCTTGAGTTAACTTTTACTTCTGTTATGCTTTGTGTATGACATTTAAGTTTTGTTTCTTGATGTTTTAAGGATTAGATTTTAGCATTGTTGTTTCCACTTATTAATAGATACACTGCCACCAGGTGGCAGCAGGTTGCTATAGTAACAGCTACAAAATGAGAATATTCCTCTAGGTTCTTTAACCCTCTTACCCCTTATTTCAGATTGTTCTATGATAAGTTAAGCTTAGTCTTTTAAAAATATTTAAAAATAACGGTTTCAACTAATTTTAAAGTTGGCTTTTTAATTGCAAACAAGTTGATAAAGGAATATATTTCCTTTTTTAAAAAAGAGTTACTTAATGGTGTTTTTTTTTTAAAGATTAATTGTTTATTATGTATATAACACTCTGTCTCCATGTATGCACACATGCCAGAGGAGGGCGCCAGATCTCATTACAGATGATGGTGAGCCACCATGTGGTTGCTGGGAATTGAACTCAGGACCTCTGGAAGAACAGCCAGTGCTCTTAACCACTGAGCCATCTCTCCAGCCCAATGGTGTATTTTTTTATGCTAGCCTATTAAAAGATACTAAAAGCTAGTTGCAGTGTTTATTGGGAGTTGTTGTAAGAGGACAGTTCTAGTTCTTGGCTGACTTTGATGTCTCACCTTGTTTAGTCCTTCCAGCAAGCTGGTGAGACTATTACAACCTTGGTAAAGACAGGCCTTTCCCTTGCCCCCTGCTCTGCTGTCAGAAGTGGAATGCCTTGTTTTCTTCATTTAAGAAAGTGTGAAGTGGCCAGGCACTGGTGGTGCATGCCTTTAATACCAGTGCTTGGATGGCAGACGCAGGCGGATCTCTGTGAGTTCAAGGCCAGCCTGTTCTACAGAGTGAGCTCTAGGACTGTTTCACAGAGAAACACTGTCTCTGGAAAAAAAAAGAAAGAAAGAAAAAGAAAGTGTAAAGTATTTGTGCCCACTTTTGAAAAACTGCCACAGACTATGAAGTTGAAATTAATAATATCTGTCAGGATGGGTTTCTTGAAATAGAAACAGTGAAGCAGACTTATAGCCTTTGCCTTAGGGATCAGCTTAGACTGTCACTGCACCTTGCTTGCAAGTGAATTTGTTGATCATGCTCTGGGTACCTTTATATCAATGTATGATTCAGATATTCTGTTTACAGCATCAAATGATTGGAATTAATAACATAACCGTATAACTGCATTTTCTCACCTTTTAGCAGGTCCCTTCTTTTCTAATGTTCTGATTTGTTTATTGAGTGGGAAACAATTCTAACTGATCAAAAAAGTCTACTTCATGCTTTTATATTTAACATTGCCTCCTATTCTGTATTTTCAAAGAAAAATTGGTGGCTTAAAAAACTGTTTAATGGTGGCCGGGTGGTGGTGGTGCACGCCTTTAATCCCAGCACTGAGGAGGCAGAGGTAGAGGGATCTCTGTGAGTTGGAGGCCAGCCTGGTCTACAAGAGCTAGTTCCAGAACAGACTCTAAAGCTACAGAGAAAGGCTGTCTTTAAAAACCAAAATAAGGGGGCTGGAGAGATGGCTCAGCGGTTAAGAGCATTGCCCGCTCTTCCAAAGGTCCTGAGTTCAATTCCCAGCAACCACATTGTGGCTCACAACCATCTGTAATGAGGTCTGGTGCCCTCTTCTGGCCTGCAGGCATACACACAGAAATAAATAAATAAATATAAAAAACGAAAAAATAAAAACCAAAATAAATAAATAAAGTTTAATGCAGCCAGGCATGGTGTCACATATGTTTAATCCCAGCACTTGGGAGGCAGAGGCAGGTGGCTTTGTGAATTCTAGGTCAGCCAGGGCTACACAGAGAAACCCTTCTCAAAAACATAAACAAATACCAATGCTTGGAAATTGCTTTGAAGAAAGGATAGGGAAGGCAGAAAGAGTGGGTCAGTGCTTTCTACCATACGTGAGTAGATTTGGGTTTGATTTCTACAACATTCTGTTCGCGCTCCCTATAAGAAAAAAAAAATCTGTCTATTGAGCACCTGCTATGTGCCAGGCTCTGTTCCTAATACTTTACAGGTGCTATCCGCTAGCCCTCCAATAACCCTGTAAGTCTTGAATTGTCTGTATTTTCTTTGTTTCCGTTAGGAAAAGTAGACCCAGTTTAAACAGTAATTGTGTTGTTACAGATCTTTGCTTTTTTTTAGTCCTTTAAAATGGCAATGATGTGCAACTAATAATCCATGCGCTTAAATTTTATGAAAGAAAATTAAAAGCAATAGTAAGGAAGACTTGGATTTTAGAGGATTGCTGTTTTGGTTGTGTGGTCAGTGGTTATCAGAGCTGCTGCTTCTTTGCGTGTGTGTGGGATTGTGCACTTGTGTGTATGTGTTGCCATTAGAGGTCTCTGTCGATGTCTCCGTCTGTTGCTCTCCAGCTTATTTTTTGAGACAAGGTCTCACTGAACTTGAAACTCGCTGGCTAGCAAGTCTCCCAGTCCTCCTGTTTCTGCCTTCTGGTGCTGAATTACAGGTATGTGCCACCCTGCCTGGCCTTTTACATGGGTCCTTGGGCCACAAATACTTTACTTTTTCCACTGAAAAATCTCCTCAGCCCTTGTCAGAACTTCTTATATAAGATTATTGGCTATATTAATTAGTCATTTGATAAATATTTCCTGATACCTCATCCCTTAGGCATTGTGAAGTTTATTTTTTGACTACTATTAAAAATGATACAGTTTAGAATGTGCATTATATATTAATGTTAAATTTTTTTTTATCACTTATCTTTCTTTTTGGTAATTATTTCCTTACCTAAATTTCAGATTTTAACTACTTGTATAAATTGTTACATTGAGTTTTAAATTACTGGGACAATAGTAATGATAGCAAGCTAGAGGAGAAAGTGGTTTTTGAATAAGTTTCTTAAATGATTTTTCTGACACACCTCAACCCTAGCAAGATGGCTTATCTTTCAGTTTTGGCTGACTTTGTTATTTTTTTAAAAAATCTTTATGGAGGGGCAGAAAGGAAGAGCCAGAGGCACAATAGAGGATCTGATGCAAAAGATTTTAGTTGCTAAGAGAAGATATTTGAACATCTAATGAAACCCATCACTTTGTATACTAACTTGAAGAATTAGAAAGCATTTAAAGTACGTCAAATGAATTTCTCATGAAATTTTAGATGACGGTTTTGTCAGTGATAAAATTTATGGTTCATAATTTGTTCTGTACTAAAATCAGGTAATAAAACATGCTTGTAAAAAGAGTTTAATGGGCTCTTCGGGGGTTGGAGGAATGGCTCTTTGGCAAAGCACTTGTCTGTTTGGATTTGATCCCCAGAATCCCTTTAACTCCTCTCCCAATTATAAAAAAAATAAGCTAAACTGGTATTATAAGCAGATTTAAATGTCCGTTCTAAGGAGCCTGAGACTGGAATCAAGGTCTGGAAAACATTAAGAAGATAAAGTAACCAAACTAGTCTTAGAGAGATGTTCTCAGTGAATTGGGTACCCTTTTGCTTTATAGTTTGAACTGTTCTTTATTTCAGTTGCTGATTTTAGAAAATGACATGTTTTGTCTTTTCAGGGAAAGGCGGCGACGGAGGAGCAGGAGTTCTTCCAGATCTCCAAGAACATCAAAGACCATAAAGAGAAAGTCTTCTAGGTCTCCGTCTCCCAGGGGGTAGGTGGAAGCATTTGGTGAAACAAAATGTGGGAAAAAATTCCTTCTTTAATCTGCTTTCAAGTTATGTTTTTGAGTGGCTGATCCATTTGTATTCTTAAGAATTGATGTAAGATGTTGGTGTCTAAGACCATCAGCTTCCAGCCATGTGCCCATCCACTCAGTCCATGTAGGGACTGCTCCCTGCCTTTCCAGTTCTGTGTAGTTAACAAGATGGAAAAGTGTGAAAAAGGTGGGGACTATACTTTTCTGCCACTCTTAATTGTAAGATATGTCTCCATATGGTGAGAGAATGTCCCCTTTGCTTTTTATGATGTTGGGACTGGTTCTGTGGCAGTCCGGCTGACTTGAGTTCTATTTTCCTTCTGCCTTCTTCCCATTTGCTGTTTGCTTCAGCTTTTGTCTTTTTTTTTTAAAGTTAGGCAAATGGATATTTTCCAACTTTTTATTTCTCCACACAAAGGATAGCATATCCTTGTATATTTGTATGCTCAATGACTAGGCCTCATTGGTGTTTACATGTTAGACCAGACTAACTTTGAAACATGTCATGAACTGTCATGCCTGTTTTTGATTTTTGTCTTTTATTTTTTATTGTGTGTGATATACATGGAGGGGCATTCCTGTGCCACAGCATGTGTGTGGAAGTTGAAGGACATCTTTGTGAAATTTGTTCTCTCCTACTTGAATGTGGGTTCCAGAAATCGGACACATGGTTCAGGTCACTGGACTCTAGGCTGTTACTCTGAGCCATTTGATCAACCCTTTCATGTGTTTGGAGGTAACTTTTGTATATGGTTAGAGGTAGGTTTTCAGCTTCATTCTTTAGCACATGAATTTCAAGTTTTCCTGGCACCATTGTTGAAAACATCCATTTACCCATCTTGGAAACCATTTGATGTGGTATGTAAGAGTTTATTCTAGGCTTTCTATAGACTCATATGTTTGTCCTTAGCACCATATTGTCAGTTAATGTAGTTTGTAGTCATTTTGAAATGAGAAATTGTGAGTCACCTAACCCTGTTTTTTCTTTTGCTTTAAAAATATTTATATACTCTTTGATTTTATCTGTGTGTGCCTGAGTGTTTGTATGTTCACACATGTGCAGGAACCTGTGAAGGTGGGAAGAGAATGTCAGCTTCCCTGGCACTGGAGGTTGTGAGCCATGTGAGTGCTGGAAACCAAACAGGGCTCTTCTGAGAGCACCGAGTGCTCTCAACGACTCTGCCGTCTCTCCAGCCTCCACTTTGCTCTTCTTTAAAAGAACATTTTGGCTATATGGAGAGCCTTCAAGATGTCACATGAGTTTTAGGACAGGTTTTTCCTGTATCTGCTGCTTAATGCTGTTAGTGGTTTTTGTAGGAATTGCATTGAGTCTGTACATTGTTTTTGCTGGTGTTCTTAATGGCATTCAAGTCTTCTGAGTTCTTTCATTACTGTGTTATGGTGGTAGGATACAGATTGTTTTGTTTTTGTTATTTTTAGTTAAATTGATTGTATTTTCTTAAAATTTTTATTTGTAATCATATGTATGTGTGTGTCTGTGTATTTCTTCATGTGCACACAGTGCCTGTAGAGTCCCGAAGAAGATGGGGAGTTACAGGCAGTCGTGAGCTGTCTGACTGGAGTTCTGGGGACTGAACTCCAGTCCTCCGGAAGAACAGTACTTAACTACTGAGCCACCTTTCTAGCCCTTGCATTTTATTGTTTATGTTGTTCCTTTGTATTGTTCCTTAGATTTTGAAGCCGTATATGAAGACACATAATACACACAAAAATGCTTTCTTTTGAAGACCTAAGGTTTTGCTTTGTAGTTTTTTTTTTTTTTGCTTTGTTTTGCCTGTAAGGTTTCTTGCAAACAAATTTACAGATTTTTTTTGTTTGTTTTATGTATTTGGAGGTTTAGTTGTGACCAAAACTTCCTCTCACTTAGAATTCATCCAGATTTGCTTCCAGTATATAATCATTTCATTTAAAAATAAGTTGGGTCTCTAAACCATTTATTTGATTTCTTTTATGTAGAATAGCATGTGGATCCTACTTTATTACCAGTCGTCCCCAAACCTTCTATGATAAAAAATGGTTTTCCACAGTGGCTTTAAATGTTACCTTTTTAAAGCTACTAATAAGGAACTGCTCTAGTTCTGTTTTAGAGCTATCTCAGCTAGATCGGAGTACTTAGGTTTCTCAAATAATATGCAGAATTTCCCCTCTATAATCTTAGGAGTTTGTGATTTTGTTTTTCAAGTAGTGTAGTGGTTTGTGTGTTCTGGGTTTGCTTTTGAGTTGGTGCTTCTTGTTTCTAATAGTAGATGAGGTGGGCAAGTGACGTAGTAGGTTACTTGAAATTCGAAGTTTTGCTAGTATCTATTCTCACACATCTGATTCTCTGTCCTTTTATTCTCTGTTAAACTTTTTTTTTTTTTCCCTATTTTGTGTGGATGTGTGAGTCAGAAGATAGCCTAGGGACAGTTGAGTCTCTCCGATCTTGTAGGTCTCAGGTCTCAAACTCAGGCTATTATGCTTGATGTCAACTAAGCCATCTCGCAGGTCCCTTTTTATTCCCTCTTGAATGTTCATATATTAAGTTGAGAATGTGCATATGAAAGTGTTATATAATAGTATATTTAGAGATTCAGTGGAAGGGTTCCCTTACCAGGAAGAAAAGCGTCTGTGTTTAGTTCAGATGCAACTTTTCCTCCATATTGTTGATTTGTGGTTGGGTGAATCTAGGGACAAGGAATCATTAGAGTGTAGACTGACTATAGTTTGTTTTTATCTCAACCTTCTTCTAGTAGAGAAAGTGTATCTTGAGCATTTAAAAAGTAGTAGGTTGACAGTACAAGTTGTCTTTTATAGGAACACATTGGTGGCTGCTGAGCAGAGGTGGAAAGAGGTCAGGTTGTAGACCCATCTTTGTTACTTTCTCAATCCAGTTTATTATTATGCTTATTTACGATGCCTTGTTTTGGATAGCCAGTGTTAGATAAAGGACTGTTTTCAAGAGTACAGTGGGTCTTTAAATTCTTGAAAGATAACTCCTGTGTTTTCAACATAGCCGAAATAAGAAAGATAAAAAGAGAGAAAAAGAACGGGACCACATCAGTGACAGGAGAGAAAGAGAGCGTTCCACGTCTACAAAAAAGAGTTCTAATGACCGAGATGGGAAGGAGAAGGTGGAGAAGACCAACACACCGGTTAAGGTGAGCTCCTCAGCCAGGGCCCAGGGCACTGCTGCCTTACCTGTAGATTCCATTTCAGAGAGATGAGGACCTGTTGAGACATAAGCAGCTTAATCCCTTATTTGGAGAATCAGTAAGTAATGTACTGTGAGAAAATTGTAGAGAACTTCTGGGTAACAAGTATACTAGATGTTTATGATACTGAGGTTGAATTTGTGTCTGATGCTGTTTTCCTCAGCATATATTTGAGCAAATTTGATGAGATTTTGTTGTCATTGATTTTTGTAATATATAGTTAAGCTTAGATTTGTTCACATAATAATTTGTTCACATAATTAGATTCGTTCAAATATGTAATATATAATTGAAAACTATATTCCTTTACCAGTACAGAATTGAAAACTAAAACTCTCTAAACTTTTTCTTGGAAATTGAAAGTACTTGCGAATTTTGTCAGGTCTCTTTACTGTCTTGTATAATTCTATTTGGAAATACAGGTTCTGGAATTGGCTTTGCTACTGATGGAGGGTTGTCATCATTAGTAACATTAGCGTTATTTATTAAGCATGTATTCCTTGTTAGGCATTCCTTGTTCTCCTGTAATTCTTCCTTATGCCTCGGCAGAATTTGTACTGCTTTTGAAGGCTTTTCTAAGAGGAACGGTGGCTTCCTTTGTACGTGCTCACACTTATTTCTTGTGGTGTTTTGGAAAGTGCTTTGTCTTCTGGGGGCTTTTACAAGGCTGTTTGTGAAGAGCTAGAATTTCTGTTTACCTGTTGTACTCTGATTCTGTTACCATGAGTTGCCCATCTTTTGTTGGAAATAACTTACAAGGAGCAAATTGATACATGTTCTTTCATGGATTTTTAATGAAAGAAAACAATACGGTTTTATTCACAAGAGAGAGTTGAATCATTTAGCCATACATAATTAGAGACAATTATTGTGCAAAATAGTGAACATGCACTTGATATTTGTTGTAGAAGGAACACAGTAAAGAGACAGATTCAAGTGTGAGCAAAGATGCTGACGAGAAGGACTCCCCAAGGACTGAGGAAGAAAACAAAGTGCAGCAGAATGGGAATTGCCAACCAAATGAAGAGAACAAAACCGACGTGGCATAGGACCGCCCGCTGCAACTCTCCCTCCACGGTGGGATCAAAACCCAAAGCGTTCAGTTTGCAGCAAGGTGTACATGGGGAAGAAACCCACATATGGGAACTAGCAGCTCTTCCGGCTATGAGGTGACATTGTGGACATCATGGAAATAATCAGATGTTACCCAAGTGCACCATCTTCTGAAGTCTGCATTTCCTTGGTGGCTGGCACACTTGTCATGTGGTTCATTAGTGTTTGCCAAGAAGCATTGCAAATCAATTGAACATCAGAGGTCCAGAGTTGAACTATCCCTTAAGACTGGAGATGAACATTGGAGGCTCCTAAAGAAAATGCTAGTTATTGAATTTTGTATTGTTTTACTTTTTTAAAAAAATTTTCAATATATACAGTTTGATGATGTGCTTGAAATTTGTGCAAATATATATACACACTCTTGTAAGTAAAGTGCAAAATATGTAAGGAATTTTAACATTTACTTCACAGGACTTAACAGTGATTGTGGTAAATTCTCACTATTGTGTTTTCTTTTGCTCAATGTTTTGGACGTCAATTTTTCTTTAAAACAGTTTTACAGATTAAAATTGCTTAAATAAGTGGATTAAAAACCAACTGACAATGCATGCTACTGTTTGAGAAGAAGAGCAGCTGTCGAATACTAATAACAACGTGTTAGTATTCAGTGTTTAGAACCATTGGGTCTGCCACAAAATGAGCATTTCTTCTTGAACTTTCTTTACATTTCCAAGCTCATGAATAATACTGCAGTGTGACTTGTCAACTGTAGGCGGCAAGATGCCCTTATAAAAAGGAGACTGAGTTTTCAAAATGGGCTATGGGAGCACAAGCTGAAGCTCTAGTGCCTTCTGCAATGTGTGGTGTACTGCTTTCTGGGATTTTATATGTGCTAGTCATGCTCAATTCGTATGGAGTCTAGATGGCTATATTCTGTTCACAACCATTGGGAAGTGTGCGAGGGCTGTGTCAGAAGCTTTTTCATTCAGTTAAGAGAAGAAAGTCCTGTTTATAAGACTTGTGAAGTTTCAAACAACAGCGTAGTTTTGGGACCACCAGTTTTCTACTGTGATGATTGAAAAGGAAATACTTCAAATCAGAGGAAACTTATTATTTGACTTAATTGGATGGCCTTAATATTACCTCGCAATCATTTCTTCTAATGATACAGAAATTATACTTAAAGGAAGGACTAGGAGCATACAGAGGTGGTTTTTGTTCAATGATATGCTTATGCAAGTTTAAGATACACGGTCATCCACCAATCTTAGACTCAACTTTTCATAGACGGTATGGTATGCAAGTAGTAAAATGAATACTGCTCATGTTTTCTGCAAAACTATAAATTCTAGTTAATGCACTATTCATTGTTACATTTTCAAAAAAAAAACCAGAAACACTTCATTCATAAATCTTACTTTAAAATCAATTTTAATTTTATTTAATACAACCTAAACAATCAAATTACTCAGTTGCCTTACCTCATGGGAAGGGTTACTGTCACAGATTTAAAAAGTCAAGTAGCACTTTAGTTGCTTGGTTCCAACTTGAGTCTTGTTTTCATATTAATACTGTTGAAACTATAATTAGAAGAATAGAAAAGCCCTTTCTGCAAGTCATAAAGCCTGGTTCGATTATGAAGCTGCTTAATCATCTTCAGGTGTTCAGATTACTGTGTGTATGTGTGTGTTTTCTTTTCTGTCACTGTGTACATTAAACTTTTGGAAAATGCTTTACTATGTAAAGTATAAATGGCCATTTTAATCGTTTAGCCACATACAGTTGGCTAGTAACAGCTTATTCTGATAGAGAAATGCTTGGGTGCCTGTGGAAAGATTGTGAAGGAGTGTGTCTCACTTCAACCGCTGTCTTATTTATGATATGTAAGTAGACTAGAGCAAATGTTTGAATCTTTGCTATTTTTAGGACCATTTCTCTAATAAAGTTCAGTATTTTAGAGGAGTCTTCAGTTTCATCCCGCTCTTGTTTTGCATGGCACACAGAGGGTTGTGACGTGGCCAGAGCAGCCTTGTGCACTGTCTAAAACAGCCCTTTAAATGAGGTTGAGGTGTTTTCCTGTCCTCTGCACTATTCAGATGTTTTCATGGTGGAAAATAGCATTATTCTACCACTAATTACTCTTTATGTAGGTATTTATTTTACTCAAGTAATCACTAACGTAGAAGAGGTTTACAAATTCAGAATAAGTAGGGTTACAAGAGAAAGTAAAGTCAGAGGCTGTGGGATTGGTGTGTGTGTGTGTGTGAGAGAGAGAGAGAGAGAGAGAGAGAGAGAGAGAGAGACACATGCAGGGAGGCAACCACACATGTTCTTTTTTTTTTAATTATTCATTTGCTGTTTTCTATTAAGGTATTCTATTTCTTTAAAGAATATTGTCAACCATGTTGTGGTGGCGCACGTCTTTAATCCCAGCACTCTAGAGGCAGATGCAGGTGGATTTCTGAGTTTGAGGCCAGCCTGGTCAACAGAGTGAGTTCCAGGACAGCCAGGGCTACACAGAAAATCCCTACCTCAAAAAACAAACAAATATTGTCACTCGAGATACTGTCAGGAAAACCTGAGGTAAGATAAGAGAAGCTTCTCCCTCTGACAGCGAGTGTGGTGGTTCCTCTCCTCTCTCTGGACAGGATCTGATACTGTGATGTCTTCATGTGCACACTGACCTGGTGGCTTTACAGGTAGACCGCAACAGGTCCTTAACTTCTGTGACTATTGCCATCATTGCCGTTTAATCTAGTTAATTTAGGCAGGAAAACACTATTCAGCCAGTAATCTCCCATGTTTAGAATTCTTTTCTGGACAGATTCAGTGTTTTTTATGTATTTAACTTTATGTTAGAGAATTAAATTTTGGTATACTTAGTTACAAATAAAAACCAATGTTTATAATTGAGATGTTTATTTATTTATTTTTTGGCAGAGGGGCAAGAAAAGTTTCTCTTAGGATACTAATTCCTTTGTGTTGCTTTTATTTTCGGATTTTTAAAAAGACCCGACTTTTTATCTACACCTGTCTTAACCTATGAGAATATTTAACTTTAAGGGTTATGGAGCTCACTAGTAGGCTTTAAAATATTTCTCATTTATAGTGCATAACAGATGGAGTATGATTTCTTTTCATGTTGGTTGAGTTAGCAACTAGCATTAGTGTTTGGAGGGATGCGTTGGGTAAGGGCATATCTGGGCGTCATTGGAAAGAGGGTTGGTTGAACCGAGTGGATTGTGACAGGGAAATGCAGTGATGGTTCGTTACATATGTTTTCCCGCCAAGATGGCTTCTCATGTTTACTTACTAATAGTCAAATTATTTTTAAATTCCAGGTTTAGTGCTCTTCAAAAGGCTTCATCCTATTTCTGGAAATAGGAGTCTACTATAAATGTAACAAAATAAAACTTGTTTCCTACTTAATTTGTAGGTCAGCTTTTCTGTTCCTTTTGTTTCTTATTGTACAGTTAATGCTGTTTTCACCTGTGGCATGAATGATATATAATTAAAAGATTAGAAAATAAAGCCATTTGTGACTTTTGGTCCATAATCAGGTTAGAGTTAGTAATAGATCTTCTTACAAACTACGCTAAGATACTTTTGTAGTTTCTGGAATTGATTGTTTATAGTTGATTCTTTTTTTTTTCCTTCTGGGTGTTGGGGATTAAACCCAGGGCTTCAAAGTACTCTCTTTCTCACTGAACTGCAGCCCAGCTTATAACAATTTTTTAAACATAGATTTTTAGTCTTTAGCCCGATACTTAATTTTATAGGCAGCTAACACTTTAATTTGGAAAATGACCAGTTTGGGAGATAAGACATATAAATTCCAGGATCAAAATGGGGTAGCGGTCTCTGTAGTCTTTTTTTTTTTTTGTTTGTTTGTTTATTTGTTTGTTTTTCGAGACAGGGTTTCTCTGTGGCTTTGGAGCCTGTCCTGGAACTAGCTCTAGCTCTGTAGACCAGGCTGGTCTCGAACTCACAGAGATCTGCCTGCCTCTGCCTCCCGAGTGCTGGGATTAAAGGCATGCGCCACCACCGCCCGGCGCAGTCTCTGTATTCTTGACAGAATACAGACATTTGCTGAGAGACATTTCTGACTATGGGTAAGTTCAGATTCATCAAGCTCATACTAAGAGAATTGTAGGATTTTACTAGTAAACAGGACCAGTGGGCAGCACAGAATTGAGGAATAACGCAGAGGACTGATTTCCATACAAGATTGAATATACTGTGTAACTGTATAGGTCAATTTAGTAGTTAAAAATACTCTCTTGGTCTCAAGTAGTTTAATAGAACAGTGCTGTCGATCATCAGGGGAAAAGTTAATGTAAGCATAAAGATACTGCCTAGATGTGTCTGTGAGGAGGACTGCTTTTACATGGTACTAGTAAAAGAGTTATCAATAGTTGCTGCTATCATGTTGCTATATTTTTAATAAAATGAAAATATTGAAGTTCACTGTTGTGTAGTAATTTCATGTTTGGGCCAGATATTTGCATATTCACAGCTTGTTTTTATAACAGAAACGTGATTTTCTCTTCCAGAGTTGAGAAATGACCACCCAGACAGGTTTTCACATATTGGGAACCCTGTCTTATGGTAACTATAATCGAGGCTTTCCATATCAAGCATTTGGTGGTAGTCTCAGTGATAGCTGCTTGGAGTCTCTTTTGTTCATGGCATCCACTTCCTGGAGATGCCGCCATGTCTTAATAGCAAGTGGAATGCTTGCTCTGATTTTGGGGAAATGCAGTTCTCCATGAGGCCAGTGAATTGTGTGCTGAGGGTGGCCTTGGAAGTGAGACTAACCAGTTAGTCAAATTGCCTCCTTAATAATAAATTAACTAGACCTGTAAAGATGGTTCAGCAATAAGAGCATGTGCCAACAAGCCCTGAGACCAGAGTCATTCTCTAGTCTTGTTTGCATGGTGTGTGTGTATAGCAAATGCAGTAGACCGCCAGCCATGTAGATTTAGAATTTAGTGTGACCTTGTGGCTTGACTGGCCCATCCATGATGAGTGAGGCCCTTGTCTTAGCTGCCCTCTCAGAGGAAACTAGGCCGTTTGGTTTTCCGGTGGGTTATAAAGCATATGCAGGGGCTGGAGAAGCTTTCTGGGAACAGACATAGGCTGCAGTATGTGGTTCTTACTGTTTGACTTCATATATAGGTACACCAAGTTAGAGTAGCCACTTCTGACAGACACTGGATCATAAGTATAATTATAGTATTATAATGTGTTTTTATAATAGAACCTTTTTTTAAACATTAGGAAAACCAGCCTAACTGCAAATGACTAGCTAGTTCTCTTTAGAGTATGCTCCTGTGTTTAATGTGTTAGTCACAGTGTGCTCAGCTGGAGGTCCTAAGTGGAGTCACATAGGCAGGGCCTTTCCTACTTCCTCTCCTAAGCTCCAGTCTCCAGTTATTTGTCAGTGTTACAAGACTGGGTAGCTTACTAGTGACATCCACTGTTCTTTCTACAAACTTTATGATCATAGTGTGTGCCTCGGCTCTTCAGTTCACCAGTACCATCGTCCATTTTAATTCTCAATTGCCACATCGATCTTTGAAGTGACATGACCCTCATTCACCTTTGCTAAGTCTCTCAATTCTGGTTTCCTCTGAAAGGCCCTTGTTTGTTGTTTTGAGACTGAGTCTTGTGTAGTCTGTCTGAACCTGAACTCTTGGGCTGTCAGGCCTCACCACTGCCCAGTCCACCCTCGCCCCAAATATCTCAACACTCCTTTTATCAGAAATGATTGTAGATACATGGGATAATTCCTCTGGCAGAAAGGTAATTATTACAGTATTGAAGTTAAGTCCTTTTCATTTTAATTTATTTCAGTAGAGTCCTAATTGGTCTGACCCCGAGTTATTTCAGTGTATGTTGTTACTTAATTAACCTTTAAACTGGCCAGGCTTTCTCATTTTGATAAAAGGGTCGTGTTAATCTAATTGCTTAAGTTAAGTGTTCCTTCATCTTTAATTTTCTGAGAGGATTTGTATTTTATTGTTAAGTGTAATTCCCCAGTGAAGCTATTTGAGCCTGAAATATTATTTATAACCCATTGGTGTGTGTGTGTGTGTGTGTGTGTGTGTGTGTGTGTAGGTTGGAGGACAACTTGAGGGAGTCTGTTCTTTCACTACATGGGTCCTGGGAATTAAACTTAGGTTCCCAGATGCCTTTATCAGCTGACCCATCTCACAGTGGAGGTTTTTTTTTTTTTTTATTTTTATTTTTATTTTTTACTTAAAATTCAGTATTAACAAGCAGACTTAGGGTTACTTATGGTATTTAAAATAAGCTGTTGTGTGATTCTTTTTAAATTTATTTATGTGAAATTGTTCGCATTTTCTTTAAACATGTTAGATTTGTTGTGGGGTCCTCATTGTTAAGCTTTTTATTTGGATCAGTTTAGTAGGACACTTGTCAGTTCTTTTTTCTCAAGTCACATTGTTTTCATTGTCTTTCTGTAGTTTTGTGTTACAGGGTTAGGTGTTTTGTTACTTTTTATCTTTATTTTCTCCCCCTAAAGTATGAATTGGAGCCCTTGACTTGAGACCTTTGCTGTACTGACATTTTAATACCCTGCATCTGCACAAATCTCAATATATTGTTTCTTTGTTGTCATCAATTCAAAACGCTCAGAATTTCCATGGGTTTTGTTTTTAACTCATGGGTTATTTAAATCTGTGTTATTTACTGTCAAAATATTTGGAAAATCCCTAAGATCTTTCTTTTCTTTTTTTTAAAAAAATCTATCTTAATTCCTTTGTAGTTAGGAAACATTTGTATGATTTTATTCCTAATTATTTTTGTTTAATGGTTCATAAATTCCATTTGGTAAGTGTTCTCGTGTACTTGTTATAAAGATGTAACTTGTAACTTCTGTTCTTTTATATTCTTGTTAATTTTGTTTGCTTTCTGTCAGTGAGAGGTCTTAGTTTCATTTTTGTTTTATATGTTTTGAAGTTCTGTTATTTGGCTCATAAATGGTTAGTACTGTCAAATAATTCATATTAATTTGACCTTTTCCTCATTATTAAGTTGCCTTTCTTGTTCCTAAGAATGTTCTTTGCTTTGAAATCTTTCTCTGATACTAATAGCTCAAAAATTTATGAAGATTTTTTGCATTTGTGTAATATCTTTTACCATTATTTTACTTCAATTTTTTAGCATACTATTGAAATTATTCACCTATGAGAAGTGTATAGGTTTGTTCTTTCTTTTTTTTTAAACTGGGTCTTGCGCAGGCATGGTAATGCATGGTAGTGTATGCCCTAAGTCCCAGTATTTGGGAGTCAGGCAAGTGGATTGACCTTCAGGACAGCCAGGGTAGTTACACAGAGAAAGCCAAAAACAAATAAACAAAACAAAAACAAAACACAAGGTGGATCTTAATCTCTTTCTTTTCAAGTTACAGTGTGGTGTTTATGAGTTTACAAGGCTGATGCAGGTGTGACTTCTCACTAGCGTGTGAACAAAGGGATGTGTACACAATAGCTCCAGTACCCCGCAGTGCACTCTTAAGGAAGAAGCTGGTGCATGGTCTGTCCTGCACCTTAATGCCATCGACAGACATGCTTGTAGTTTTTGTCTTTCATTGTTTGTTTGCCATATTGGGGATTGAACATTGAACACTGGTGCATACGGGGTAAGCAATCTATCACTGAACTACATCCTGAGCCCATGATTATAGTTTCTTATCTGCTATTAATCTTATCTAGTATACTTTAAAAGTAACAACTGAAACCTCAGATACTGTGTTGTGCAATCCCAGCTCAAATTTATATTTCTTTTATATCTTTACAGGCTTAAATGTGAAATATAGTAACATACATGTACTTTGTAAAATTTACTATATTGGGTATTGGGTATTTTTGTGCCTTGTGGATACTCTTGAGTAGGAATGTGTGTATGTGTGTTTTCCGAGGCACCTAAGTTCCTCAGGGACTTTCTTTCAAAGCGTAGATTTTAAAGTTTTGTTAAGGACGCCTTGATTGGCCTTTCCTCTAGGGCTCATTTTACCCCACTACTAAGGCAGAAACTCTTCAAGCACCTGCTGTTCTGGGAATTGTCTTCCTTGCCCCCCACTCTCCACTCTTCCCCCCCCCCCACGCTCTCTCAGGATTATGATTGTCAGCCCTGTTCCAACTCTGGGGAGACTGATTGTTCAGAGAATTTTTTTCATGGGGGAGGGGGCGTGCAGAAGTTAACTTCAAGTATGGTTCTTCAGGAGACAAGGCCTCTCCCTGGAACTTGGCATTTGCTGGACCAGCTATGGTGACTGCCAACAAGCTCTAGGGGTGCCTGCCTCCCCAGTGTTAGTATTACCGAAGCACACCACCATTTTTCCAGGGGAACACTGGGGATCGAACTCAGGGCCTCATATTTGGACTGCACCTAACTAGCTGACTAAGCCTTCTTTCTCTCAATCTTGGGCCTTGGCTAGTAGCTTGATGGTTCCTCAGTTGGCAACACAGTGGCCCTGTGGTGGCCTGCAGATCTTCAGAGCTTCTATGCAGACCTTTCCTCCACATTCTGGCCTATAATCTCTGACCACCTTGATCTCAGTGGACCTTCTAACTTCATCTCCTTAACACAGACGAATAGGTTGGGCCTGGGTTCACCTTTCTACAGTCATCCAGAGCAGGCAGTGCCTACCTTGTTTGTTGATAACATGCTCACTGACTTGCAATGTCTGACATTCAGTTTCTGATTATCTTCTATCTTTCTGACTACCTGCCTATTGAGCTATTATGTCTCAATGATTATATGTTTTTTCTATATCAAATATAATGATACATGTAGTTTATAATTGTTGTTACTCTTATTTTAGCCATAAGTAGAAATCTGCTGTCATAATTTTTGGTCTATGGTTTTAGGCTGTATGCTGTGTGTGTCTGTGTATATAGATATATCTATATGTAGATAGGCTTGTGTGTGGTATATGTGTGGTGTGCAGGTGCATGCCTTTTCAGGTGCGTGCAGAGTCCAGAGCAAGATGGCAGATGTCTTCCTCTCTGGCTCTCAGTCTTACTGCTTCCCAGACAGGGTTTCTCACTGAACCAGAAGCTCGCTAACCAGTGATTAGCCAGCCAGTGAGCTCTCTGAATCCACCCCTCTTTGCTTTTCAGTGTTGGGGTACAGACATGTGCAGCCATCCTGGCACTTTACCTGGCTGCTGAGGAGGATTTGAACTTGCGTCCTCATACTTGCAGAGCACACATCCCCTCCCAGCTGCACACTGTTTTGTTTTGGTTTGTCACACACACACACACACACACACACACACACACACACACACACACACAGATTAGGTGGGTGTAGAGGTGCATCTGTGATTCAGGAAGTTAAGCAGGAGAGTTGCTGTGAGTTCAAGGCCAGTTTGTGCATGAAGCAAGTAACAAGTCAGTGCTGCATAGCACAGCCCTGTCTAAAAACAGCAACAAAAAAAGGACTGTGCAGACATATTGCCAAATACCCTTGGAAAGGGTCAGAACGTGTAGGTTTAACTATGGAGGCTTCATAGTGAATCCTTCCCAGGCCGGAAGAGGAGGAGCTGGTGTTAGCAGGGTTGATGCTTCCGCCCAGCCTCTTGAGCATCTTGACCTTGCAGTGTGAAGAAGTAGGCTTTATAAGGCTTGCTTTCTGGGCAGATGACAAAAACTCTTTCTTAAAAGATTCCAGGAATCTTTGCCAGGGTTAGATTCCAGATGGCCCAGGAGCTTATGTAGATAGACACTCTTGATAGAAGATATGAAATTGCAGATGTTGAATGGATATTAAACTAATGATGGGACAGGCTGTGAACTACTTAAGCTGAACAGTTTAAACTCTAACCAATGACTTAGATGGGCTTATCTTAGTATTGTTTGCATTAGAATTTTGTGTATGTGTATATATAAATGTGTGTTTGCGGTATATGTGAATCCATGGCAGAGGGGTGTGATTGCACTAGTATACACATGTAGAGTTGAAGGAAAGATGCCAGGTGTCTGCTCTCTAGCTTACTCTCTCCCTTGGGACAGAGTCTCTGTGGATAGCCCCAGCTGTCTTATTGTCTCCACCTGCCCCACCCAGCAGGGACTTTCGTTTTGGTCTTTGTTTCTTTGTTTTTTTGAGACAGGGTTTCTCTGTATAGCCTTGGCTGTCTTGAAACTCTTTTTTTGTTTGTTTTTCGTTTTTATTTTTCTTCAAAATAGGGTTTCTCTGTGTAACAACTCTGGCTGTCCTGGAACTAGCTCTTGAAGATCAGGCTGACCTCGAATTTACAGATATCCTCCTGCCTCTACTTCCCAAGTGCTGCAATTAAAGGTGTGCACCACCACTACCCGGCTATCAGGAACTTTAATGTGGGTTCCGAGGGTTGGAAATCAGGCCCTTATAGTTGTGCACCGAGCATTCTTATTTTGCAAGCCTTCTATCCACTAGAATTTGATACAGCTAGTCTGTTTGGCCTTCAAGTCCCCTAACTTCATGCACTTGTAAGTTATTCACCGAGTCCTAAGAATAGTGATAATAAGCCTGGTGGTGGTGGCACACGCCTTTAATCCCGAGAGAGGCAGAGGCAGGCGGATCCCTGTGAGTTCGAGGTCAGCCTGGTCTATAGAATAAATTCCAGGACAGCCAGGACTATTATTACACAGAGAGACCCTGTCTCAAAAAAACAAAAGAATAGCAATGATAAATGAATAAATTAAGAGCAATAAAAATAAGTGTATTTTTCCACAAAAATATGTTTCTTTCCAGTCTTCTTGGAAGCAAAGGAAGAACCTGGTGGCTTCCCATGATCTGAAGCTGATGACAGTAGGAACAAGGCTTCTGCTAACCTCTGGCATCCCGTGTTATGCGGTGTGCAATGTGCAAACTTGAACTGTAGAAGCACCTGTGGCGGGAGTTGGCGTCAGGAATCTTTCCTCCAGGTGCTAGCATCCAGCCAGCCTGTATGGCATGTCGAGGCTGAGAAGTTAAAAAGAGATGTAGTGTGCCCCCCCCCCAATGAAAACTGAGCACTGTGGTGTGGTGCATGACTCTGATCCCAAAATCTGGGGCAAAGGCAGGAGGATCAGGAGTTCAAGGCCAGTCTCAGCTATTAGTACATAATCAATTTTAGGCCATTCTGGGCTATATGACAGCAAGTCTTAAAAACAAAGCAAAACATACCAAGTCTGAGACTAAGCCCATACAGATATGCCACTGAGGAATAAACTCTTTGGGCAACAAACAAAATTTTAGGGCAGGAGAGGATCATGGGAAAGGCCCGGCTCTTTCCAGGTGAGGAGGAAGTGAGTGCCGCATCTCACTACCAGCTAAGGAGCAGGTCCTGAGTAGGACTCAAAAATACAGACTGTGTTTCACCCAAGACACACTGTTTGCCACTCTAATAAATTAAAATTTGGGTGTATTTTCTTTTAAAGTGCTGCTTAGCTTAAAAACCTATGTAAAAATTACTCAAAATGCAAGTTCTCTGGTGCCACATTCCAGGGCTTGCAAACATCACTGCTAGCATTTAAAAAAGACAATCTTCAAGGAAGCCAGGGCTGCTGCTTCTTCCATGAATCTTGGTGAATCAAGGGAGATGTCTGAGTTAATGCAATTTATGGTCAAAGATGTCCTGAAAGGCTGATATAACTATATCACCGGCATGTTTAGACTTTGACTTTTAGAAGCATTACAGACACTAAAATAGACAATGAGAAACATTCTGGCATTGCTGTAATGTGAGTTTTCTTCTAATCCCAGATGAGGTAGCAGAAGTTTAATGAGCACTTTCATTGCGTGATGAAACAAATAGGTCTGATGTTTGCTCCAAGGGTTGGGGTGATGTTGGCTCAGATGGAACGTGGCAGTTTTGCTTTGATTACTTTGCCTTCACAGACTAAGACCTACTTTAGAGGTATCCTGATTCCCTGGGTCCTGTATTGTGTTCCAGTCTACTCTCCAACAATTCATAAGTCACAAATCTTAGAGGTAGATAATTTCCTCTTCTCATGTTACCCAAGTAGTGGACAACAGGACTGCAGGAACAAAGCACCATGGAGGAGAGGGTTTAAACTGACCGAAATTTCCTTTCCCCCAGTCCGAGTTAGGGGTCAGAAGTCAAAGTTCATTGGGGGCCTACACTCACTGTAGACTTTCAGTGTTTTTGGCAGTCCTGCACTTCTTGGCTCATGAGTGCAAGACTCCAGTCCTGCCTGCAAGTGACCTTCTCCCTGTATCTCTTCTCTTAGTATTTTGTTTCTCTATGTGATGTGGGGTGTGTGTGTGTATGTGTGTGTGTGTGTGTATCTGTGTATGTGTGTGTATCTGTGTATGTGTGTGTGTGTGTGTAGGTGCATTGCCCTGGGAGTGCATGTGTAGAACTCAGATCAGCTTCCAATGTCTTCCTTTTCCCTCTCCACTTTATTTTCTGAGAAATATAGTGGTATATTATTTATGTTTTAATAAATAAAGCTTGCCTGAAGATCAGAGGGCAAAGCAGTCATACTCATTAGCCAGGAAATGGTGACACACACCTTTAATCCCAGGACTTGGGAGACAGAGGCAGACGGATCTCTGTAAATTCAAGGCCACCGTGGGCTACACAAGAGTGAATCTGTCTGAAAGAGAAATAGCTCACACCAAAGTGATCTCAACACATGAGATCTCATGCCTTTAATCCCAGTACTAGGGAGATGGAGGCAGGAGTGATATGGCTCATAGGAGAGAGGAATAAAGGGGAAGAGACAGGAACTCAGTGGAGTGTGGAGCCTGAGGATTTGTAGAGACAGGATCTTGTCTGAAAAATTGGTAGAGGTAAAAGGTCTCTGTAGAGGCTCGTTGCTTTGCTTTTCTGATCTTCAGCTTGAACCTCAGTATCTGTCTCTGGGTTTGTATTATTGTGCTACAGAGACAGGTTCTCTTCAGTGGTAGCTCACCAGTTGGCTAGATTGGCGAATCCCTGGAATCCTCCTGTCTCTGCTTCAGTGCTGGGGTTACAGGTGTGCACACGTACACACTCAACTTTTATGTGGGTGCTGGGATATGAACACAGGTCCTCATGCTTGTTCTGCAGGCACTGAAAACCCACTGTACTATCTTTCTGATTCAACCCCCACAACTCCCTCTAATGGGGTCCCTAAGAGTCCAGCTTCCTCAGGGTTCAAAAAAAAAAAACAAACAAACCAACTCAACAATAAGCGAAAAGGGGCTAGAAATTTCAGGGTTAGGAAGTCTACTCACAGCAGGTTCTTTGTATCCATCTTTCTTTATTCTTTTTTCTCTCTTCATCCCCCGCCACACATGTTCCTAGTCATTTATGCCCTTATAACCAGCGATTTCTCAGCCCTAGCAGGTTCTAGGACCAATCTTTTGCCCCAAAGGAACCAGATAAGAGTTTTCATGCACACAGATCCGTAGCTGTGAGCGTGGCTAGTATAGGTCGTACATGTCAGGAGGGCTCCTTAGTGGAGAAAGTCAAGGAAGGAATGACATCATCAGGGGTTCCAGAAGGGAAGGCCAGTGTGCTGTACTACATTTTTAGGTGGTTGGTAAAGAGCTAAAAAGTTTATTTTCAGTAAAAGTATGAATAGTGCACAGATTGTATTTTAAATCAGTGCCCCACTTCTTTTCTCCCAGCATGCACAGAGGGTACCATGTTACCAGACAACCTACGTAAACAGTTGAGGAAGCTAATGGCTCCTGATCTGATTAGCACATTCACCAGACACTGTAATTTCTGCAGGCCTAGGTCTGGAGTTAGGCTTATTGCTCTAAGCAGTAGAAATGAAGACTAGACCCAGGCCTCAAAATTATCAGTTCCAGGATATACTGTTATCAGCCATTCTGATCATGGTCGTTGTGGATCTTTCTCTGGATTATGGTTAATTATCTCTTCTACTGTCCTTGAGAGTAAAACACAAGCAGTAAATTTCCTGAACTAAAATCATCAGTAAACTAAGGTGAAAGTGAGTGTAAGGAGTTAGGAATTTTTTAAGTGGGGTAAAATCAGAGCATACTTATTCTAAGTAGCTATGAGTCAGCAGCTGGGGCAAGTAGTAATTCTGTGTCCTTGGAGATCTGTGAATTTCTTAAATGGGGTGCTTTTGCTTGGACCCTAAACGCCGACCGAATGCCTGCTGATAGATGATTGCAGGAAGGCAGATCTCTGTGTTTACCTAGGAGAGAGGAACCAAGGCCTGGCAGTGGGGAACTTTTCACAAATATCTAGGGCAATGTGATCACTGAGCCCCAAAGGCTTAGAAAACAGTTCTCAACTGTGGGACTTAATTCCCAAACATGTAGCAGAAAGAGTTAACTACAACGAAAATGTGCAGCACAAGACAGCAACTTTATCTACAAAGCGATAATGCCAAAATTTCCTTGAAACTTGGTTTAACCTTTACCAAGGCCCTTTGAAGTAATAGGGGTGGCGGCGGGGCTGCGTCCCCAACACCCCGGCTGCCTGCTCGGCTAGCTTATGCCCCGAAATAATTACACGGACACTGTATTCTTTTAATCACTGCTTGGCCCATTCTCTTCTAGGCTAATTCTCACATATTAATTTAGCCCATTTCTAATCATCTGTGTATGGCACCCCAAGGTGCGCTTACCAGGAAGATTCTAGCCTATGTCCATCCTGGGTCGGAGCTTCATCGCGTGTGTCTGCCAGGGAGCAGGGCATGGCGTCTCTGCTGAGGCGTCTGCTCCGGAGAGCAGAGCTGTGGAGTCTGAGCTCACTTCCTCTTCCTCCCAGCGTCCTGTTCTGTTTACTCCTCCCACCTATCCTCTAACCAATAAAATGGGCCAGGGCAGTGCCTTTATTAGCCAATGACCTTCCTCCATCAGCCCTTGACTCGCTCGGATAAGTCACTCGTGAAAAAATAGCTGAGCAATTACTGTATAATGTTGTGGCTTGTATTATCCTTCTGCTTCTTTTGCAGACAACAGTCTTACTAGATTCAGGGACCAGCTTATGCCAAAATGATTTCACCTTAGCTGATTGCATGGGCATACCTGCAATGACCCTGTTTCCAACTAAGGTCCCATCATTAACAGTGGTTAGAATGTAGACTTTCTGAGGACATACTTCTACGCATTATAGCATGCATCCTTACTACTTCTGTACCATTACTGGCACCAATCCCCATGGTTTTCCATGGACCTCTTTAGGAGCCGGGAGTAAGGTGTGCCATACACAAAATCTGTTCCTGACTTCAGCATACACTCCACTGGAAGTATGCAGATCAATCCACAGGTTTCCATGAGGAAAAATTAGCAAATGCAGTCTTTGTTTGAGTTTGAATTGCTATAACTATAAAGAAATACTTTTGCCTGGGTTGTTGAGAGCCCACTTCCTCATAGATGATGCCTTTTCTGAGGTCTCACATGGTGGAAGGGACCAACTACTTCAGGCCCCATTCATAAGGGCACTAATCCTATTTATAAGGCCTCCATCCCCAAGACCGATCACTCCTAAGGGTCCTTAATAACATGATGGGACAATTAATGGCTTCCAAACATTTTTGAGTGCTGGACATAAAATATCTTAAGAATACTTCCTAATCCACATATGCCAGCATATTCAGTGGGAAATAGAAATGAAGATAGTGAATTTTGGTCACCTTTGGAGGTGGCATGTCAGGATACCAAAATAGAATATACGTGGGAAAGTGAAAGAATTTTATGGTGATGATTCTCGGGGCCTGAGCAGTTGGGTTGAAGGTAGCACCAACATGTGGACTGGCAAGTCTTGGGGAGTAAAGGATCTTGAGGACAGAGTACAAAGAAATAATTTAGTGTGTGATACGGTAAGGAGGGAACATCTGTCCAGCTGGAGTGAAACAAATGGAGTGTTTTCTCCTGTGCTGTCAGCGCTCAGCCTAACCCCTCACCTCTGCTCATCCAAGTGTGTTATGGGATTGCCACCAGCAATCCATCCTCCCACAGACACTGCATGAGGGTCCTCGCAGTCAGACGTTAGCCTCTGGGAGTCTCAAATCTCATGGTCAAGGGCTCAGTCCCGCAAGACTGCTCACTTCAGATGCCGTCTCAGATCTCAGCTCGTGCTTCTGACACAATGGTTTGAACTAAGGGTTCCCATGATCCCCTCCTCAAGCATAGTGATGTGCTGGATGGAGAACTTTGAAAAGCCCTCAACAGGTAACAGGCCCTTTGTAAGGGATGTCACAAGAGATAACAGAGATGCCGCAGATGCCAGAAATACAGAGGTCTGTCTCCCTCCTTCTCTCCCTCCCTCCCTCCCTCCCTCCCTCCCTCCCTCCTTCCTTCTGTCCCCCCCTCTGTGTGGGTGTGTAGACTTTGGAGGTGCTTTCGTCTGTGTTCTGCAGCCCAGATTCTCTCAGAATCCTGTTCATTTGAGTTTTCATGAAGGCCTCTTTCTATTCACCTGGCTGATTGAATGATTACTGATGATTTATGACTTGTATAGGCACCTTTAAAGACTTGAGTATTTATGGGGTGTGTGCAGCCAGTGGCTCATTTGAGAGATGGAAGCAAGTTAAGTCTTTGGTGATTAGGAACCCATCCCCTTGCTGTCTGTCTTTCCTGACCCCCAACAGCTTTACTCTGCCATGTATCGTTGCTGTCTGTCCTGCCTTGACACAGGCCCCAAAGCAATGGTCAGCCATCAGAGTCAGAAACTCAGAACCGAGTGAAAATAAGTCTTTCTCCTTAATAAGATTTTGGTCTGAGACATGTTGTCATAGTGTCAGAAAGTTGACTGATGGCAATTAACTTTCAGCCCCTCCCCCCTTTTTTTTCTGAGGGGGTAAGGGATGAGAGTTCCTACCTTTTTATTTTATGGTTGGTCCCTCATATTATTGAGGAGACTTAGCTACCAATCTTCTAACACTCCAAAAGATACTCAGAACTTGTGATGGTAATTCTTGGTTGTCATCTTCCCATACCTGGGAAGAGGGAATCTCAGCTGAGGGATTGCATCCATCAGATTGGACTGTGGGCCTCTGTGAGCATTTTCTGAATTGCTAATTGACGTAGGAAAGCCTAGAGCCCACTGTGGGCGGTACCATCCCCTAGGTGGGTGGACTGAGCTGTGAAGGTGAGTGTGGGTTTGGAAGCAAGCCATTAAACAGAGTTCCTCTGTGGTTTCTGCTTGAGTTCCTGCCCTGACTTCCCTCAGTGGTCAAGTGTAACTTGGAAGTCTAAGATGAAATAAACACCTTTCCTCCCCCAGATGCTTTTGGTCATGGTGCTTATTATAGCAAAAAGAGAGAGAGAGAGAGAGAGAGAGAGAAAAGAAGGAAGAAAAAGAGGAAAAAAAAAAAGCAAAACCAGAACAGAGCACAAGAGAATCTAAAAGTCTTAGGAGCTTGGACAAAGACCCAGTAGACACATTTCTTTAACATTTAAAAAAATTACACTTTTTTAAAAATTTTTGTGGGCTGTTGTGTTTTCTTTTACTCCCATGTTGAAATGCCAAAATGTAATTGGTTTTCTTTTAATGTTTTTACTCTTTTGGTTTTTTTGGGGGGGCCCACCAACCCGTTCCCAAAGAAATCATACACGTAGAGGCTTATTATTACTTATAAATGTCCGGCCTTAGCTTGGCTTGTTCCTAGCCAGCTTTTCTTAAATTACCCCATCTATCTTTTGCCCCTGGGCTTTTGTCTTCTTATTTCTGTGTATCTTACTTTCACTCTTTCTCTGTGACTTCTGAGGAGTTGGGGGCTTGCACCCTGATGTCCTCCTCTCCTTCTGTCTTGCTCCTTCGTTATCACCTCCTCCCAAGAGTTTGCCTCCTATATTTCTCTCTGCCTGCCAGGCCCGCCTAGCCTTTCTCCTGTCTCGCTATTGGCCATTCAGCTCTTTATTAGACCATCAAGTGTTTTAGACAGGCAAAGTAACACAGCTTCATAAAGTTAAACAAATGTAGCATAAACCAAAGTTATACACCTTAAAATAGTTTTCTACAACAGTGGGGGATGGAGGGAGACATGTTACAGCACCTATGTGGAGGTCAAAGGTCAACTTACTGGAGTCAGGTCTTGCCTTCCACCTTACAGCTCCCAGGAAATGGACTCAGGTCATCAGGCTTGGCAGCAATGCCTTTTAACCCACTGCGCCTTCTTGGTGTTTCGTGAAAAGACGCAGTTCTTAATTATAAATCGTACTATCAGTTACTGAGGTTGAACCCACCGATATCATTTCCAAAATGAAGCAAGCTTCCTTTGCTGCTTTTGTGTTGAATACCCCCGAAAGCCAGTCTACAGTTTCGTGCCCACAACACAGTATGTATGCAAACACACACGCATGCACACTCATGAGCACACGTGCTGAAAGGCTTTTCTAAGGCAAAGTGAAGTTCATGAGCCCAAACCGAGCCGAGCTGTCCAAATTGGTTTCAGCTGACGGCTTTTGTTAGCGGTGACTGCGCTCCTGCTGTCTGTCTTCTTATGGTTTTCATTTTCTTTCTGAATTCATTTCTGGAGCTCTGAGCCTCAAAAATAACAAGCTTGAAAATGGCTTCGTGCACTCTCTGGATTCCCAGAGCCCAGCTGCCACGGCGGTGTGTTCTGAGCAGGACTTGGTGGGAGGGAGCCAGGGTTGTTCATGCTGGTGCCGAGGTGAAGAGACCAGAGATGCTGGCAAATACTGGCTAAATTCCAGCATTCCCTAGCAATGTAAGACTGAGCCAAAGTCAGGAACTGCCAAGCCAATGCCTGTGGAAGAATTCTGTGCTCTGGCTCATGCTTGGTCCTTGTGGTAACTGAGGGAACCTGCCTCACTCTTAGAAAAGTACTGCCTCAACCTGGGCAGTGGTGGCACACGCCTTTAATCCCAGCAATTTGGGAGGCAGAGGCTGGTGGATCTCTGAGATGGAGGCCAGCCTGATCTACATGATCTACAGAGAGAGTACCAGGATGTTCAGGGCTACACAGAGAAACCCTGCCGGGCGGTGGTGGCACACACCTTTAATCCCAGCACTCGGGAGTCAGAGGCAGGCGGATCTCTGTGAGTTCGAGGCCAGCCTGGTCGACAAGAGCTAGTTCCAGGACAGGAACCAAAAAAGCTACGAAGAAACCCTGTCTCGAAAATCCAAAAAACAAACAAACAAAAAACAATACAACAACAACAACAACAAAAAAACAAAAATAAAACCAAAACAAAAAAAAAAAACAACCAAAAACAACCCTACATGCACAGCCTTACAAGATGGCATTTGTTTCCTCCAAGATTTGGCTACTGACCTAAACTGGAGTTGGCTGCAGTTCAGTCCGATATAGATAACGATATACTGCATCGAGAGAGAAGACTGCAAGATCGAAACTAGATGGGTTGGCAAACCTTGGCCAGGGAGGGGCTGAGGGTGGTTGGAGGGTCTAAAGTGGGGGCGGGGTAACTGACCTAAAAGCCCTCCTGGCATAGATACCTGGGGTAGAACACTGAGACATGGACACAGAGGATCTGAATATTTTGGAGCTGAGTGCCATAGTGCTCTGATCTCAGGGCCAAGGAAGGGTGCTTAAGGGAGCTGGCAGCAGCCGGGCGGTGGTGACGCACGCCTTTAATCCCAGCAGAAGCAGGCGGATCTCTGTGAGTTCGAGACCAGCCTGGTCTACAAGAGCTAGTTCCAGGACAGGCTCTAAAACCACAGAGAAACCCTGTCTCAAAAAAGAAAAGAAGAAAGAAAAAAAGAGGAGCTGGCAGCATTAGAATTGATTTCTTTGGTGAGGCCAGAGAACCTTCACGAGAGAATGGGAGGGAACGGAGGCCCTTCACCAGGAAATCAGTATGTACCAGCAAGCAGAAGACGCACAGCTTCTAGAAGCTTAGGTAGAGTCAAAGACCGGGATTGACAGGAGCCATGTGCCACCTAATGGGCTGCCAGGCTTCCCTTGTTCTCTGGCACCAGGATAGACTGTCATTCTATCACAGGGTGTAAATAGGTAAAGAGCTAGAACTTTAGACGTGACCTCCAGAAAGCAGTCCTTCCCGCCCCCCTCCCGGGAAAAATGTCACCATCCCTCAACAGCTCAGACCTGAAAGCCAACCGAAGCCCCAGGTGTCCCTTCCTGTTCCCAACTCCTGCTGGTGGTCACTAAGGGCTACTGCTATGGTCCAGGTCCTTGTGGCGAAGTCTCTCTCCCATCTGCGTCGCTCTTATTTGCTCACTGGTCTTTCTAAACCCTGCGTAAAGTTTAGTGGTTTCCCGGTGCCTGCCAAACAAAGTCCCCAAGAGATGGCATGCCAGGGGACGTGACTGAGAGCAGTCCCCGCACTTTGGTCACCGACCTATCAGTTTGCCTGGAGGAAGACACCCGCAGGAGAGTCTGGCTGAGGCCAGTCCTCTTGGGAAGCATAGCTGAGGCCAGGGAGAAGAGAGAACAAAGAAGGAAACGTGTTACACCTGCATGCAAAGCACTGGTGGCCTGCCCGCCCCCGCCCAGCTCCACACACACCCAGTTGAATGGGAATGAATTCTCCACCTTTCCTTTGATCCGCCTAATTTGAATTGCTTTGCACCTGCCCACAGAATAACCCTGCTAGCCAAAGCTCCCAGCCATGTTCCTTTTGCCTCCTTTAATCCTGTCTCTGTACTCCATACTCTGGCCCACTCTTCTTCCGTCCCCCGCCTCTTCGTCCCCCCCCACTCCCGGTTCCTTCCGTGTCTCCGCCACCCAGAATGCCTTCTGCCCCCATTCCCTCCAACTTCATTTCTCCTTGACGGCCCTGCACAGCGGCCTCCGGATCAAAAGTTCCCTGGGATGTTGTAACCGGATGGATAGATGTGCTTGTCTTTCCCTGCGCGTTGCAGGGCAGCCTCAAACATCCCGGGGTAAGAAGCACTTGGGTGCCAGGGAACGCTGCCTTTCAGGAACGAATATGCTGCGCTCTGATGGGACTGCCGACAGTGCCCTAGGATAGCATCACAGCCACAGCATTTATCATAGAAATCGATTTCCCTCCTCCATGGATCGCTAAGATGTATCCATCTTACTTTGAACTTGAAATGTTTTGCTGCACAAAAATCACGGTCAGTATTTAGCAGCAAGGTCAGTCGAAGGCATCGATGTTCTGAAACAGAAATTGCTTCATCTTGATCTCAGAGAGAGTCAAGGCTGGCTTTGCAGGCGCACAAAATGCCTTCAACTCACTCAGCCTTTCCTTGTTTGGGAAGCCAAGAGGCGGCTTAAGAGCCACGGCCGGACCTATGAATTCACACACGTTTTATTGGCCTGTACTTCTTTCAGGTTTACCGGCTGAACTCAATTTCAAAATCATCTCAACCAGGCCGAGTCTGCCAGGTGTAGAATTAAGGATTCTAGCACAAGCATACTGCTAAGGTCATTTCAGCTTGGGTTCTTTGGGCCCGGAAGATGCTCCAAAATGGGTGGAACTCAGTTAAGGCTAATTAGAACACTGTAAAAATCATTATAACACATTTGATTGGTTTCTTCTTTTGTCAAGTGGGTACAGTATTATCTACATCTCAGTTAGGATTAAGATAATGCTTGTTAAGAGCTCAGCACAATATTTAGTAGAAAGAAAATACTTACTAGGTGGTTCCTATTGTTGTTATTATGAGTTACTTTTATTTTTTAAAAATTGTGATGACTATAAATGAATGGCCAGAGAGGGAGGGTACCGTGAAAGCAGGCGGAGAGGCTTTGTGGATTTGTAAGGAAGGAAGGATAAAGTTGGGTCCCAGAGGGAGGATGCAGGTAGGGCCCTTGGTCACGGGACTTTGTGAAGCTAGAGTGAGCTCTAGCTCACACCAATATCACGAGTGTCTTTCCAGTTTGTAGCAGTTTGATTATGAAATGTCCCCCCATAGGCTCCTGTATTTAACACTTGCTGCTGGACTGGGAAGGCGGCTCAGTTAGTAAAGTGCTTGCCTCACAAGCATGAGGACCCAAGTTCAGATCCCAGCACCGACTTAAAAGCCCCACATAGTGGTGCAGACCTGTAATCCAAGCCAGAGAGGTAGGAAGATCCTTGGGGCTTGCGGGCCAGCCAGTCTGCTCGCATTGGTGACCTCCAGATTCACTGTCTCAGTGAATAATAAGGTAGAGAGTGATGGAGGAAGACATCCATTGACAACCTCAGACCTCCTCCCACATACCTGTGCACACGTGTACAGGTGCCTGCGGCCACAGGTGCACACACAAAAACCACACACACCCCAGCAGACAAAAGACAAAATCAAGAGGACCTGGTCCCCTGTTGGTGCTGTTTTGTGATGCAAAACCTTCAGGAGGTAGAGCCCTGGTGCAGGAAGTAGGTCGTGGTTAGCTCAGCTAGCTGACATCCTGTTGGATTTTCTGCTTCATGTTGCACAGATGTGAGCAGGTAAGGGGCTCCGATCACACAGTCCTGCTTCTGTGGAGCTGCCTGAGGCCATGCCTTCTTGGGTACAGTGGACTCTACCTCTCAAACTGCAAGCCCAATGTCTTCAAGTTGCTTCTGGGAGATATTTTGTCATAACAACAAGACAAGTAACTAGTAGACAGCCCATGAAGTCCTCATAGCAGCATCTCCAGAACAGGTCCCTTCAATCCCTGTTTATGCTGCAGTCACCCGAGAGACTGCCTTTACTTATAAAAAGCCCCCATCAGACACAGTGATCACCCTAGTTTTCAACTGCTAAGTGTGTTTCTTCTTCCTCCCTCCCTTCCTTTTCTTTTCTTTCTTTTTTCTTTTTTTGCTAAGTGTGGTTTAAAATGGGGCTTTTAAAGTTTTTCCCTCTCACCGACCCCTTTCTGCCTGATTTTTTTGTTGTTGCAAAACCTCTGGTTATATAGTATATAAAATAGGAGCGCAAATTAGACATTTACTGTTAATAATCAGAGACATTTATTTTAAAACGCTTCTTTGGCATACATATAGTTTTACCACTATTTAATGACAAAACAAACATGCATACTAATGAAATATGCCATTTTTATATGGGGAATTACGTCTCGGCTGAACGTTTGGTGCCGCAGAACGCAGGCCATCTTCACCTCTGTTCAAAGTTGACAGAGATCTTGAACTCATCACTGTCAGTGGTGAAGAGCCTTTTAGCTTCCGTGGAGAACACCATTTCACATAGAAACAGTACCCTAAAATACAGGAAAGAATGCCAAAGGCCTTTTCAGAAACTCTTGAGCACTATAGGCAGGTGACATCACCTGACAGAGGAAAAATTATTTAGAGTAGCTACTTTGAAGTGCTGTTGCATTGCATGCAGGCAAAACACCTATACATGTAAAATCATGCAAACATTAAAAAGAAGATGCACGTATATTCCGTGCCATTCAGCAGCACTCTGTAGTACATTCTAAAGGTTGCGTTGTACCCTGTTTTCCTGTTTTGTTGGTCCTGGGGGTTGAACCTGGGAACTCATCCGAGTAGTTCAAGGTGACATCATTGTATTCTAGTATGCGCATGCATAGGAATATACTTCAATAAGCAGAAATTACAAAATGATGTTGCTCATAATTTTTCATTTTACAAGGAAAAGCCAACTATCATTCCTTGCCCCTTAGAGCCATAGAAGTGACTTTTATATTTATACCCAACTTTAGGACAAATTCTAGCATCTGATTGTGAGGACAAAGGCATTCTGAACTCATCCTTAAGCAAGAATATACCTGCTCCAAATGTGAAAATAACCCATGCATTTTTATCAGATTGTATATCATCTCTTAAAATACATGTTCTAATCTGACAGACTAAAAGAGGCCATTTAAAAGTTCCATTTAGGTTTCCGTCTCGTGCATAACTACTGAGACTAGCACTTGATGCTTGGGTGAAGGTGTTTCCCCAAGTGGACTGTGTATTCTGTTACCTTTGTGCGGCTCACAGTTCTGTCCCAGCACCAGCCCTGCGGTGCAGGTCTGTGACTGATTTCTCTCCAGCGCATCCTCCCATACCGTCACTCCCGTCCTATGCACACCATTAACTGCTCTTCCTGGTTATTAAAGCACGCCCTTTCACTATAGAACATTTATAAAATAAAGATTAAATCCTCCCCGTGGCAAAAAAGGCTTCCTGTCCACTAAAAATCCCACTCCTTTTGTCTATAATTAGTCTGGGAATATATTTTCCAGCCCACACCTGCATCTAGGCATGACCAAAGGTGTGGGAATAGGTCACTTTAAGCTAAGACTTTGAGGTTATGGGTGTATTTTCTTCAGGATCTTTCTCTGCTAGGAGGATGCAATTGTTAATGAGGCCCTAGGGGACTGGAGAAACTGCAGCTGGAGTAGGCCTAGAGTTGGAGAGAGCCACCTTCTGGCCAGACACTGGGCTACCCTGCTACAGGAACATGGCAGGGACACTCTGGTTACATTACAGAAATGCAGGAGTGATTCAGTCTTTAGAATTACTGTTAGCACTTTAGTCCAATTTCCTGTTATTTTCTTTTGTATTTTTATTATGATTGTTTCTCTCTCTCTCTCTCTCTCTCTCTCTCTCTCTCACACACACACACACACACACACAGAGAGAGAGAGAGAGAGAGAGAGAGAGAGAGAGAGAGAGGGCACCACAGTGCCAATAATTAAGAAATGAGGTTAGTAGTTAATCTATAATAATAAAACTTGTAGTCATATTATGTGTGTTTTCAAGGTTAAACAGGAATACTTTAGACAGATAATTTTCAAACACTTCAAAGACCTTCAGAATATGGCATTTAAGATACTTAATAACCTAAGGGTTTTTTTTTATGACAATGAGACACATCTGTTCCTGGATTTACTTTATAAAAAGATGGTGGGCATTAAAGAAACTTCATATAGAATTTGCTTTCAGTGTGGCAAGGCTAACCATTTGGCAAGAAACTGTACTTGCCTTGATTGTTGACAGTATGCTGTACAGACTGGACTAGTGGGACACAGGAAAAAAAACTTGAATTTTGCCATGACAAGGTAAGACAGTCAGTCCTTTGAGAGTCTTGCTTCACAGAAGAGTCTGCAGGACACAGAGGGAAGCAATTGGTGAACTTTGTCAATATAAAACAGGACAGTTCTTCAAATTTCCTGCTTCACTGAAGAGTCTGCCGGATATTCTAGGCTGATATAGGTGGGTCTTCTTTCTATGTGTTGCTTTCATTGGTTAATTAATAAAAAAACTGTTTGGCCTGATAGGTCAGAACATAGATGGGTGGATTAGACAGAACAGAATGCTGGGAAGAAGGGAAGTGAGTCAGGAGCTATAACTCTCTTCTCTGAGATGGACACAGGTTAGAATCTTCCCTGTAAGCCACCACCTCATGGTGCTACACACAGTAATAGAAATGGGTTAATCAAGATGTGAGAGTTAGCTAGTAAGAGGCTAGAGCTAATGGGCCAAGCAGTGTTTAAATGAATACAGTTTCTGTGTTATTATTTTGGGTGTAAAGCTAGCCCTGCTGGAGTCGGGTAGGACGAAAAGCAGGCCTGCCCGCAGCTCCTTCTACACTAGGTTTGTAGGCTGAAGATGGATGCTCCAATGTTGCAGAGAAACTTTGGGTGACTGTCCAGGCAGTCAGATGTTTCTGTTGTTAGGTAATAATACATCCTAGTAGGGTCTTTGATGGAGTTAAAGTCTAAATAGCTAGAGTTATAGTTTTCCTTAGTTATGATAGAAAGTAAATTAGATATTAAACTTTGGAATCACTAAAATAAGATAGATAACAAAGTATTTTCTCTGAATTTGCTAAATACAAGTAGACTGACTACTGTAATTCTTGATAACTGCTTTTGTTGTATGGTTTACTATGTTGAAGTTAAAACCTTTCATTTTTACTTAGATAGAAAGGGGGAAATAGTATGGAATATTAGTTCAAAATGTGTTACATTTGTTAATACTGTGGAATATTTGTTTGGTGATGCAAAGATGTGTTGCATTCTTTAATGTTGTATTTGTTCAGCTTTGTAAAGCTTTGTTACTTTGCCTGCCTGAAACACCGGATTGCACCAGATGATGATGGCATACGATTTTAATCCCAGCAGAGGCAGGCAGATTTCTGTGAGTTCAAGGCCATCCTGGTCTACAAAGTGAGTTCCAGGACAGCCAGGGCTGTTACACAGAGAAACACTGTCTCAAAAAAACCCAAACCCAAGCCAAAACAAAACAAAAAATAACAAAAAATCCCACCCAATTGGTCTAATAAAGAATTGAATGGCCCAAAGCTAGGCAGGAGAGGGACAGGCAAGGCTGCCAGGCAGAGAGAAGAAATAAGAGGAGAAACATATGCTCGAGAGAGAAGAGGCGAGGGAGGAGCGAGAAAGGGAGGAGGAAAGGAGAACACCAGGGGCTAACCACCAGTCACCCAGCCAGACACAGAAGGAATGATGAGGTATAAGATATATAGACTAAAGAAAAGTAATAAGCCCAGAGGCAAAGCGTAGTTAAAGAGAAATGGGATAATTTAAGTTAAAAAAAGCTGTCTAGAAACTAGCCAAGCTAAGGCCAGGCGTTCATAAGCAAGAACAAGTCTGCATGTATTTACTTCAGAGCTGGGGGTGGGCCCCAAAAGAATCAACATATCAACTCTATACATGTACACCTGCACACACAGGCCACCATGACATGCCCGTATGTGTACACACAATATACAAATGTAAAACCCAAACCAAAATCCCTTCCCCTCTCTCTCTTTCCTATCAGAACAATTGTGCTTGGATTCAAGGGCCAAGATGATCTCTCTGTCAAGATTCTCCATTTAATTGTGCCTCCTAAGGAAATGTTTGCAGGTTCGGGGAGTCGGAATCAGTGCTTGATCATCTCAGCGGCTATTTTTGTGACCCCAGCCACAGCACTTATATGCTCAGACGATATTCTCTTTGTGTTCGGTTTTGCTTTTTAAGAAGGGTCTTAAAAAGCTGTCTCCACATTTTCCCCACCCCAGCACACTTTGCCACTCACAACCCCAGTGCTTCTGGGACTTCATACTGTGAGGTGCAGACCGGGTAGGATTCCTTAGACATTTGCCTACCGACTTTCCTCTGTTCCTTCCTTCCCTGTTCTCTTCCCATGTCCAGGTCTTGCACCAAAAGAACAAAAGCTAAAACTAAAAATCTCTTTAAACAAACCTGCTAAGTCTAGGCTTCAGGCCAGACTACGACCCTTACAAACACAGCGGATGGAATACAGCCCCTACAAATACAGTTGATGAGATACAACCCCTACCAACACAGACTCTGTGTCTGTGTTGTGTCCCTACAAACACAGCTGATGGGATACAATCCCTACCAACAACAGTCCCTACAAACACAGCTGATGGGATGCAGCCCCTACAAATACAGCTAGTGGAAAACAGCCTTCACACATGTCCTACATTAGACAGAATGACACGTTTTCCTTCAGCTGGGATGCCCACTCTAGACTCCAGGATCTTCGAGATGAGCTCTGGGTTGCTAGGGAGGCTACACATGGTGCCAGCTCAGAATGTGTCAGGATTATAGGGGAGGGTACTCAGGACATCGTATCAGAAGGCAGTAGGACCGCTAGGTAGGCACTTGGGACAGTGTTCTGACTTTGGCCTAGGAAGAGGTTTGTATACCCCTCTGACTGTTTGGGTTAGGATTTAACTGGAACCTTGGCTGGTTTACATGGTGTTGACACAATGACACCAACCTAATCTCCCCCAAGTCTACTTGCCAAACGGTTTCTGGTTTTGTTTACATTGTTCTAGAACATAGCCATATATGGTCACAAGGAGAATGGATGCTGGTGGCCGGTAAACACTGAATTATTGCAAAGGATCTGTCTTTCCAAAAGCAAATTCCTTGAAAAAATTTTTTTTGAGTTTTTGAGACAGGGTTTCTCTGTGTAGCCTTAACTATTTTTTTTAAACAGACTTAATTTCCTTTATTTTTCTTGTATAAAAAACCTTATGTGAACAGAGACTCTGATGAGGGTTTTCACAAGATGGTCAGTGAATTCCTATTAAAATTTGGTGAACATAGTGTCTTTCCAAAGGTCGGCGGTCAGGTAACTTGGTCTTGGAGATGGCATCAAAGGCGGCCTTGGCAGAGTCACCCGGAGTGGCAGTGCAGCCCCTGGCTGATGTACTGCAGTCCTCAATATCAGCCATCATCAGAAGCTTCTTGGGCACAGGAGCAGAGACGATGTCAATGCCTCTGGGGACAGGGATGGAACACACCAACACAGAGTCACAGTGACCTGTCTGTCACCTTGATGGATCCGTGTGAACTTGCCAGTCTTGCTCCCCCAGGAGCCTCTCAGCACAGGAAGGAGGGAAAACTTGGCCATGATGGTCCCTCAGATGGCAGTGGCTACCTCCTTGGAGCACTTCACCCCAAGACCAACATGATCATTGTCATCCTCAATAGCAACAAAAGTCTTGAACCTGGTCCACTGGCCAGCCTGAGTCTGCTTCTACAGTGCTGTTGCTGGGTGTTGAGGGAGGTTGTTTCCTAATTTTCTGAGAAATCACCACACTGACATCCAAAGGGGTTGTACCAGCTTGCATTCCCACCAGCAATTCAGCAGTGTTCCCTTTACCCCACATCCTCTCCAGCATAAGTTGTCATCAATGTTTTTGATCTTGGCCATTCTTACAGGTGTAAGATGGAATTTCAGAGCTGTTTGATTTGTATTTCTCTGATGGCTAAGGATGTTGAACATTTCCTTAAGTGTCTTTCAACCATTTTAGATTCATCTTTTGAGAGTTCTCTGTTTAGGTCTGTACCCCATTTTTTTTATTGGATTATTTGTTCTTTTGATGACAAATTTCTTGAGTTCTTTGTATATTTGGAGATTAGACTTCTGTCTGCTGTGGGGTTGGTGAAGATCTTTTCCCATTCTGTAGGCCGTTTTGTCTTTTTGATCTTGTCCTTTCCTTTACAAAAGCTTCTCAGTTTTAGGAGGTCCCATTTCTTAATTGTTTATCTCAGTGTTTGTACTGCTGGGGTTATATTTAGGAAGTGGTCTCCTGTGCCAATACATTCAAGTGTACTTCCCACTTTCTCTTCTATGAGGTTCAGTGTGGTTGGTTTTATGTTGAGGTCTTTGAATTTTATGCAGGGTCATGGATATGGATCTGTTTTTATTCTTCTACATGTTGATATCCAGTTATGCCAGCACCATTTGTTAAAAATGCTTTCTTTTCTTCCATTTGATATTTTTTGCTTTTTTGTCAAAAATCAGGTGTTCATAGGTGTGTGGATTGATATCTGGGTCTTTGATTTGGTTCCATTGGTCCTCCTATCTGTTTTTATGCCAATACAAGGTTCTTTTCAGTACTGTAGCTCTGTAGTAGAGTTTTAAGTCAGGGATTATGATATTTCCAGAATTTTCTTTATTGTACAGGATTTTTTTTTTTTTGCTATTCTGGGTTTTTTGCTTTTCCATATGAAGTTGAGTATTGTTCTTTTGCTTGGCATTGCGTTGAATCTGTAGATTGCTTTTGGTAAAATTGCCATTTTTACCATGTTAATTCTACCTCCCCAAGAGCATGGGATAACTTTCCATTTTCTGATGTCTTCTTCAGTTTCTTCCTTCAAAGATCTAAAGTTCTTGTCATACAGGTCTTTCATTTGTTCGGTTAGAGTTACTCTAAGATATTTTATGTTATTTGTGGCTATTGTGAAGGGTGATGCTTATCTGATTTCTTTTTTCAGCCCATTTATCATCTGTGTAAAGGAAGGCTACTAATTTTTTCGAGTTAATCTTGTATCCTGCTACATTACTGAAGGTGTTTATGAGTTGTAGAAGTTCCTTGGTAGAATTTTTGGGATCATTTATGTAAACTATCATGTCATCAGAAAATAGTGAGAGTTTGACTTCTTTTTTTCTGGTTTGTATCCCTTGACAGTGATTGTTATCACCTGTTATTTTAGTTTTTGTTGGTGGTGATGTTATTGTGTTATTGTGTGTTTTCCCTTCTTTGAGATTTCCTGCTGTGAGGTCATCTATTGCATGTGTTTTTGTGGATGTAGCCAACTTCCTTGGGGTGGTGTTTTCCTTCTAGTACTTTGCGTAGGGCTAGGTTTGTGGCTAGGTATTGGCTAAATCTGGTTCTAGGACAGGACAATTTATAAGCTGAGGGAGAGGGTCTCACTGTCTCTTGCTCCTGCGCTCTCTTGGGTGGTCAGAGTGGAGCAGGTGGCTTGCTCTTCACCCCTGGACAGAACACCTGGACGAAGACATTTGGATCTATGGTGGCATCTAAACAGTTCTGTCTCAGTGAGTGTTTACCCCTATTTT
Source organism: Microtus oregoni (assembly GCF_018167655.1). Taxonomy (NCBI): domain Eukaryota; kingdom Metazoa; phylum Chordata; class Mammalia; order Rodentia; family Cricetidae; genus Microtus; species Microtus oregoni. The sequence goes on from NW_024543073.1 coordinate 12,123,487, forward strand.
ATACCTAAATAAATTCTTGAGAACCCTTAACAGATTCTAGTGGCTTTGTGTAACACATGTACATATACACTTACTCATACACACACACCCACACATACATATATATATACACACACACATACAGTCCCATATATAAACATCTATATAGTCACATAATAGACACATGTAGCCCTGTATACACTCTCTATCTTACACACACATATTCCCATAATCCCCATATATAAACATACATATAACATACATTCATACGTATACATACACATATGTAGCCTTACTCTCTCTCACACACATATGTACATTCTCTCTCCCTCCTTCCCTCCCCCCTCTCACACACACATACACACACATGCACACATCCCCCATGCATACATATACATAAACTCATACTCATACATACATTCCCCCACGCACACACACTTAAACATAAAATAAGGGCTAGAGAGATAGCTCAATGCATAAAGGCACCTGCTGCCAAGTCTGATTACAGTGTTTGACCCCCGAGACCCACATGGTGAAAGAGGAGTGTGGAGTCCTTCAAGTTGCCCATGTTCAGACTTCCACACATAGATTCTGATTTTCCTATGTTTCTTTGATTAATTTTGGCAGGGTGCAGAGCCTTACCTTGCTACATTTTAATAAAAATCAGTGTATTGTCATCCTTGATAGGGGCCAGTCACATTTGCATATCTCACTGGCTAAAGTCATGCGTATCTTCACTCATGGGGACAAACTGGCACGTATTTCCAGACTCTTGGGCACAGCCTGGATGAATGCAGCGATAAATATCCCTTGCTGGTTTGGAAATGCAGTGATTTATTTTAACAATCTTCCTGATGGCACAGGCTTCCTGAATGACTTTGCTCTCTTTATTTATATATATCCTTCCTTGTGCACCAGCAGCTTGTCCCCAAATCCCATCAGCCACCCTCCAGCCAAGGGAACAAGGATCTCATTTCTATCAATGAGAAGATCCTGAAAGTGCTGACAGTGAAGGATTAGCTGGAGGAAATGGGAAGGAAGCAGACAGAAAATGGAAGAGAGCCCCTGGCCTTGTTGTTTTCAACCGGGTGCAAGCAGGTCCCTCTACACATACAGCCTTTTCTTTTGACCTTTTTTGTAGGGCTCTGTTCTTGGTGGGTGGTGATTTTAAAAGGGTCAAGAAGATGCTGAAAGCTGAGCCTCATGCCCAGAGGCCAGGGAACAGAGTGGGAATGAGGTGAAAACAGAGAAGCTACCTAAGCCAAACTTCAAGCTAGGTTTAACTGAGGCCAGTACTGGACGAGTGTGTTCTCTGGGTCCTTGGCTGCCTTGGGATCTCCTCTCTGTCAATGCTGTAGCTCTTGATACATCCTGCTTCAACAGGGCTTGGGATGGGTTCAAGCAGACCTTTCTCAGATGCATTTCGATAGAGACACTTTGAAACAAATAGAGTTCTTACTGTTCTTTCGGTAATCATACTATTACAAAGTAGGATATGTAACCAGGAACCCGTGCCGTAGCTTAAAGGTTTAGAGTGTAAAGTCACAACTGTAAAGGTCTTTCTTGTGCTTGGGTGACCCACCCTGCTGCCAAAGGTAACTACTGCCATGGTTTCTGTAACCAAAGGGGCTTTCGCCTGTGCTGAAATTTCTTGTACAGATAGACTTTTCCAGACCTTTTGCTTTAGCTGTTCAACAGTGCACTGGTTAGTTTGTGTTAGCTCCATACAAACTGGAGTCATCTGGGCAGAGGGAAGCTCAGTTGAGGAAATGCCTGCATCAGATTGGCCTGTGGGCAGGCTTATAGGGACATTTTCTTTCATCTCTGTGTGTGTGTGTGTGTGTGTGTGTGTGTGTGTGTGTGTGTGTGTGTGGAGAGAGAGAGAGAGAGAGAGAGAGAGAGAGAGAGAGAGAGAGACTCTGTTATGTAGCTCTGTCTGTCCGGGAACTCACTATGTAGACCAGGCTGGCCTCGAACTCCCAGAGAGATCTGCCTGCCTCTACCTCCCCAGTGCTGGGATTAAAGGAGCATGCCGCTATGCCTGGCCATTTTCTTGATTACTGACTGATGTAGCCCACTGAGGGTGGCGCCGCCTGGGTCAGTTGTTTAAGAAAGAAGACTGAAAAAGTCATGGAGAGCAAGCCAGTAAGCATCATTTCTCCATGGCCTCTGCTTCAGTTCCTGCTTTCAGGTTCCTGCCTTGGGTTCCTGCCTTCCTCAGTGATGGAATATACCCGTGAGCCAAGTAAAACCTTTTTTTTCCCAGTTGCTTTTGTTCATGGTGTTTATCGTAGCATCAGAGATACAAACTGGGCAGAGATTTTTGTCTTAGAATCATCAATGCTATTGGTTACTATGTTATTTGTAGAATTCAGTTTTTGTGGAAAAATACCCTCTGTTTATTTTTTATTCTATTGTTAATGAGTATTTCCATAGATTTGGACTATTTAAAAACCTTTTTTAATAACTACATTTATGTAGTATGTGTGTATCTGTGTGCATGCACATATGCTCACATGTATGTGCTTACTTATGTAGATGCCATATCATATATGTGGATGTCAGAGGACAACTTTTAAATTGTAGCTCTTTGTAGGGTAAGTAGATGTGCTTGGCTATTTTAATTTACATTTCCATAGTGACTAATGGTATTGAGGGCTTTTTTTTTCTTTTTGGTTTTTCGAGACAGGATTTCTCTGTAGCTTTGGAGCCTATCCCGAACTCCCTCTGTAGACCAGGTTGGTCTTGAACTCACAGAGGTCCGCCTGTCTCTGCCTCTCAAGTGCTGGGATTAAAAGCTTGTGCCACCACCACCCGGCTAGATTTTTTTTGTAGACTTATTGGCAAGTGTTCTCATTTATGCATTATCTGTCCAATAGATTTTAAAGGTTGGTTTACATTTATATACAAATGATGTATAGCCATGTATAGCTCATAAATAATCTAATATACACATGTGTGTGAGAATATGCAATCTGTTTCTCTATCTACCTGTACTATTTAGATAAATATAAAAATATTTAATGTCTCATTTGTATGATATGGTTCATGTTTATTGATGAGAATAGGCTCATTCCTACCTTTTCCTGTAACCATATTTGCGATATGATTTGCAATTCTGCCTGTGCCCACGTGGGGGCAGTGTCCGTATCCCTTGAATCTGCTGGCTTTTGACTATGCATTGGTTGTGTAGTGGACATAATCCTGCGTCAGCTATGAGACCCAGCCTCCTTGGGACCACTTGATCTCTGCTTTGGTGCCAGTTAATGACTCCTTAAGTTCAGCTTCCCATCTACAAATATATATCATCTTTAAGTAGACCCTCAACAAATTCACATTTGTAAGTCATGTCATAGTTTAGTTTCCTTAGTTGGGTTTTTATCATAAGGCATTTGAGTAATTGTGGTCGCTATATCGTATATTATTTGTTCAAAGGCCAGTGTCAGCATGGAGCTGACATTTCTTTCCAGTCACGCAGCTACTCGCCTTCCACTGCCTGGCTGTTTTCATTTCTCTGCAGTCCTAGGAGCATGGGCACTTTATCCAGGAATGACACTGACATCCCCCATGGGCTGTGTCAGGCCCCGTGTCTCGAGGATTAGCATTTATATGATGATCCTGTCTATGGAGAGATGATGCTCCAGTAGCGCATTTTAAGTCATCCTCTGATTTAATCATAAGAAGCAGTTCACTTTCCCTCCTTGGAGGTACATTTGCAAGCAGATTTCTCCCATTTTTGCCATCTCATGCTTTTCAAGAGAAGCTGAGCTTCCTGGAGGCACCTTGTGTGTGTGTGTGTGTGTGTGTGTGTGTGTGTTTCCCCCAATGACAAGGTAATCCATCATTCTGGCAATGAAGAACGAGTCTCATAGACAGCAGGACTGGGAAGCAGACAGCCTCTGAGAGCTGTCATTCTGGGCTGGCGACCTGGGCCTCTACACCTGTCACCGCAGTCAGCCCAGCACTTGGGTTGTGACCCAGTGCAATGTCTCTGCAGCTGGCAAGCCAGAGAACTGGCCTGGCATTGGGCATACCTTAGCTTTTCCCTCAGTTGATGGGAGTAGCTGGCTCTCCATTTAAAGCAAAATGTGAGTTCTTTGGGCTTGCCTAACCCATCTCAAACACACAGACATAGAGGAAGTTGCATCTTCCCAAAGGCAGTGCGATCCTTTTGGAATATTCATGAGCATTTTTTTTTTCTGAAAAGGTCCCACTCTATAGTTGAGGCTAGCCTGAAGCTCACTAGGTAGCCTAGAATGGTCTCAAACTTACAGCAATCCTCCTGCCTCAGCCTTTTGAGTCCTGGGATTATAGCTATGAGCCACCACTCCCAGCTTTCCGAGGCATCTGAAGCCTGTCACCTCACTGTGTTTTCTGTTTCTTCTTTAAGGAGACACCTCATTTGACCATAAAATTGGCAGGTGGCAGAGGCTGATATGCTAAGTCTGCAGGCCCAAGTCATTCCACCCAGCTAGCTGTTTGACCCTGTATGGGTTAGTTAGCACTGCTTAGCCTCAGTCTTCCTGCCTATAAAACAGAAAACAGTGTCCGTTGGTAGTTGTGGAAATATACAGGATGATCCTGTGAAATGCTTAGAAACACTAGGGTCTGGGGTGTAGCTTGCCTAGCATGAATAAGGCCATGTCCCATCCTCATAAACATACACACACAGTTATTTCTAAAAACTCACAACAAGAGCAATTTATGGAAGGACTGTATCTGCTTATTCAGTAATTACTCTCTCTGTCTCTGTCTCTGTCTCTGTCTCTCTGTCTCTCTCTCTCTCTCTTTAGTTTTTTGAGACAGAGCTACTCTGTAGCTTTGGAGTCTGTCTTAGAACTTGCTTTGTAGACCAGGCTGGTCTTGAACTCAGAGATCTGCCTACCTCTGCCTCTCGAGTGCTGGGATTAAAGGTGTGCATCACCACCACCTGGTCAGTAATTACTCTTACTTAATTTTTCTCAGTTTCTATGCTGGCTTTAAAATATTTATAATTTGTTTATATCCGAGTGGGTGTATGCACACATCTGTGTGTGCACGAGTGTGTGGGCACACTCACAGAGGGCCAGATGAAGCATTCAGTATACAGCTCTGTCACTTGTCCCCCACTTCTCCTCTGAGGCAGGGTCTCTCCTTGGAGCTGGGACTTGCATTTTTCTGGGTTAGGCTGAAAGTCAGCAAACCCCAGCAACCATCATCTCTCCACCTGGGGTTCAGGTATGTGTAGGGTGATTGGTTTGCTATAAGGGCGCTGGTATCTGAACTCTGACCCTCAAGTACTCTCTAAGTGCTGAGATATCTTCCTGGCCTCTTTATGTGGGCTTTTGTCTAGACGTTCAGCAACAAACCCGATTCTGGACCAGTGAGCACTGTTGTGTCTTTGAGGGAGCACCAGTTCTTCCACTGATGGTAGAAGCACGTCCTCGTCTTTTTAGTTAGTCAAGAGACTCTTCGTAAGGACTGATCACTAGAAAGATCCAGTCTCAGAAGAAGTTTGGACCTCCCAACCTTATCTTCAATCCTTGGGAAGGGGAAAGGAGGCAAAGATGGAGTTAATACATGCTTATGCCTATGTTAGGATGCCTTATCTGAAGTCCCAGAAGTTTGGGGCTCAGGAAGCTTCTATGTTGGTGAGATGCATCAATGTACCAGGAGAGTTGTACCCCGATCCACAGGGGTGGAAACTCTTGGGTTAGGGGCCGTTCCATACTCACCCTAATGCTTTTCCTCTGCTTCTCTGTATGCTGAGTCACTTTACAGTGTCCATGAGCTATTATAACAAATTATTGAACGTGAGGAGGCACTCAACGGAACCCTAAATTTGTAACTAATTGGACCAAAGCATGGGCAGCTGGGAACCTACTACTTGTGACTGGTGTTTGAAGTGGAAGCCTTTGGTGTGACTGACCCTTAATCTGTGAGATCTGAAATGAAAGGGAGTTATGATATTATGGGGCAGTTGGTGTCATAATTACATTGTGGGGATTGGCTACTGTACATATTAGTTATTTTCTCATTTCAGTGATGCAACATCTGGCAGGAGCAGCTTGAAGGAGGGGGTTATTTTGGTTTAGAGTTTGAGGAGCACAGTCCATCATGGCTGGGGTGTCAGGGGCACAATCCATCATGGCTGGGGTGTCAGGAGCACAGTTCATCACGGCTGGGGTGTCAGGAGTAGAGTCTACCATGACTGGGGGTGTCAGGAGCACAGTCCATCATGGCTGGGGTGTCAGGAGTGGAGTCCATCATGCTGGGGTGTCAGGAGTAGAGTCCATCACAGCTGGGGTGTCAGGAGTACAGTCCATCACAGCTGGGGTGTCAGGAGTAGAGTCCATCATGGCTGGGGTGTCAGGAGCACAGTCCATCATGGCTGGGGTGTCAGGAGTACAGTCCATCACAGCTGGGGTGTCAGGAGTAGAGTCCATCATGGCTGGGGTGTCAGGAGTACAGTCCATCATGGCTGGGGTGTCAGGAGCACAGTCCATCATGGCTGGGGTGTCAGGAGTAGAGTCCATCATGGCTGGGGTGTCAGGAGTACAGTCCATCATGGCTGGGGTGTCAGGAGCACAGTCCATCATGGCTGGGGTGTCAGGAGCACAGTCCAACACGACTGGGGTGTCAGGAGTGGAGTCCATCATGGCTGGGGTGTCAGGAGTGGAGTTCATCATAGCTGGGGTGTCAGGAGTACAGTCCATCATGGTTGGGGTGTCAGGAGTACAGTCCATCACAGCTGGGGTGTCAGGAGTGGAGTTCATCATGGCTGGGGTGTCAGGAGTACAGTCCACCACGGCTGAGGTGTCAGGAGCACAGTCCATCACGGCTGGGGTGTCAGGAGCATAGTCTACCATGGCTGGGGTGTCAGGAGTACAGTCCATCACAGCTGGGGTGTCAGGAGTACAGTCCATCATAGCTGGGGTGTCAGGAGTACAGTCCATCACGGCTGGGGTGTCAGGAGTACAGTCCATCATAGCTGGGGTGTTAGGAGTACAGTCCATCATAGCTGGGGTGTTAGGAGTACAGTCCACCATGGCTGGGGTGTTAGGAGCATAGTCCATCATAGCTGGGGTGTTAGGAGTACAGTCCATCATAGCTGGGGTGTTAGGAGTACAGTCCACCATGGCTGGGGTGGCTCTGGGTGGCAGTTGGAGCTGGTGGGACAGCTTTCTGTGTTTCCGGAGGAGAGGGACCACTTGGGGTGGAGTCAGGCTGTACCTTCAAGGCCCACCCCCATCTGCTTCCTCCTGTCAGGCCTCACTTACCAAAGGTGCCACAACATCTCCAAACACCTGACAGTACCACCTGTTGGGGATCAAGTGTTCAAGCACAGGGCCTGTGACACACGCGCAAGTGCACGTGTGCGTGCGTTTGTACGTGTGTGTGCGTGTGTGTGTACGCGTGTGTGTGTGCGTGTGTGTGTGCGTGTGTGTGCGTGTGTGTACGCGTGTGTGTGCGTGTGTGTGTGCGTGTGTGTGCGTGTGTGTGTACGTGTGTGCATGTGTGTGTGCGTGTGTGTGCAATGTGTATGTGTGTGTGCGTGTGTATGTATGTGTGTGCGTGTGTGTGCGTGTGTGTGCGTGTATGTGTGCGTGTGTGTGCGCACGTGTGTGTGTGTACGCGTGTGTGTGCGCGTGTGTGTGCGTGTGTGTGCGTGTGTGTGTACGTGTGTGTGCGTGTGTGTGTACGTGTGTGCATGTGTGTGTGCGTGTGTGTGTGTTTGTGTGTATGTATGTGTGTGCGTGTGTGTGCAATGTGTATGTGTGTGTGCGTGTGTATGTGTGTGTGTGCGTGTGTGTGCGTGTTTGCGTGTGTGTGCGTGTGTGTATACATGTGTGTGTGCATGTGTGTGTACGTGTGTGTGCGTGTGTGTGTATGTGTGTGTGCGCGTGTGTGTGTGCGTGTGTGCGTGTGTGTGTGCGTGTGTGTGTGTACGTGTGTGTGCGTGTGTCTGCGTGTGTGTGTGCATGTGCGCGTGTGCGTGTGTGTGTGTGTGAACTCATTAAAATCACAACAGTATGGGAAATCTACATTCCTTCATAATTAAAAATGAATGAAAAGGGATGGAGAAATGGCTTAGCAGTTAAGAGTACTGGCTGCTTGATCAGAGGACCCAGGTTCAAGTCCCAGCACCCACATGGCTGCTAACAAGGACTCCAACCCCCTTTTCTAGTCTCTGCATGCAAGGTATGCATGTGATGCACAGATACACAAGTAGGCGAGACATCCATGCAAGTAAAATAAGTGAACAGATATTTAAAAAAATGAGATACAAGGATATAAATAAGTTTTTCTAAATAAAAGGAAAAAATAAGTAACTACAAGGTGCACAGAGGTGGTTTATTCTGGATTCAGATGTACTTTTCTTTTTTTTTTTTAAATTTTTTTATTACGTATACAGTGTTCCTCCTGCATATATACCTGAACACCAGAAGAGGGTGCCAGATCTCATTATAGACGGTTGTGAGCCACCATATGGTTGCTAGGAATTAATTCAGGACCTCTGAACCATCTCTCCAACCCCAGATGTATTTCTTAACTCCAATTTAAAGCATGCAAAATAAATAAATAAATAAAAATTAAAAAAGCCAAAGGGGGAAGAAAATAAAGGATCTTGAATGTCCCCTGAAGGCCATTTGTTGAAGGTCTGATTAGCAGAATACCTACGAAGGGAATATTGGAATCCAGCCCTTTCCTCTCTTTCCTTGCTTCTTGGAGGCCATGAGGTCTCTACTGCAGGCCACTGCCATGATGTTCTATCAAAAGGCAGCAGGCAACTGAAGATAAGTGGAAACCACTGAACTCTGAGCCACAATGAACCGTCCCTCTTTCTGACAAAAGAAAAGAAAAACAAGGTTTCCTTTCTCCAGATTGTTGATTTCACATCACCCTTCTACAGACATTTCTGAAAAACCACAAAGCTTTAGGGGAGCCAGTTTTGTGATCACCTCATAGCCATTTGTCAGGGGACACTAGGTTACCAGGCAGAGCTCTTCACTACTGTGAGCCCCAAGGTAAACAGGCTCCTGTGTGTATCAAGGAGCAGGCTCCAGTGTGCAGCCAGGCTCAGGGAGCAGGCTCCAGTGCGCAGGGAGGCTCAGGCATGCAGGCTCGATTGTGCAGGGAGGCTGAAACACACAGGCTCCAGTGTGCAACCAGGCTCAGGCACGCGGGCTCCAATGCACAGGGAGGCTCAGGCAAGCAGGCACCGGTGTGTAGAGTGGTTCACGCACACAGACTCCAGTGTGCAGGGATGCACTGACACCCAGGCTTTAGTGTGCAGGGAGGCTCAGGCACTCAGGCTGTAGTATACAGCAAGGCTCTGCACCTTTCCTGCTAAGCTTAGTCACTTGTTCTAGAACAGATCATCATTAAAAACACTTACCCCACAGCCTGCTTCTGTTTAAACTTGTTCTACCCCTTCCTTCTTCCTACATTCCACTTGATTGGAGGTGAAAGATTTTCCCGTTGAATGGAACCCACCAAGGGCCACAGCTTCCGTCTCTTTCGCACTGTAAGGAAGCTTAATCAGGAGTGGTTGATGAGGCACCATGGCTGTCAGGTCCCCAGGCCTCAGTGACTGAGGGGACTGGTGGTTTTTCATACAGGGCATGTATACATTTTATTGCATTGTCTGGAGAATCAAGCTCTGTAACCCTCCTAGATCAACACTGCAGGATTAGTCCATGCAGGTGACTGTACCTTGCTAGGAAACTGTTACCTCAACAGCAGCACACTGTGCTTTCAGCAGCACCCAAGACAGGAAAATACCCTCTGGTCTCCCCTAACAGAAGGCCACCTTCCCAGACTTCTGTGTATCTATGTGGCCAGGCTACTCTGTGGAAGCTGGTCCTCGGGTAGAGCCTGAATTCTGAGGGACCGGGAGACACACGGTCCAACGTTCGCTGTCTATGTGCAGCAAATGGAAATGCGCGGGGCTTTAGACAGTTTTCAGTGTCCACCCCAGGCCCATGGGAGGCTCGAGAAAACAAGAATAAAATGCTGTCGACTAAACGTCACCTAATTTTACAGCCACGCTGTTCTCAAGCCTTTTGAATTTAAATGCTTCTAGAACTTGCCTGTGTATTACAGGTGTTTGTGCATACATGTGTGTGTGTGTATGTGTGTGTGGAGGCCAGAGACTGATGTTGTATGTCTGCCTCGGTTGCTCTTCAGTTAAGTTTTTGAGACTGGGTCTCACTAAATTTCGCTGGGTACTGCCTGGTGAGTCCCAGGGATCTGCCTGTCTCTGCCTGCCTCCCCTTCCCCCAGTGCTGGAATTGTAGATGTGTGCCACTGTGCCCAGCCTCTACTGCTGTACTGGATAGTTAAGGGGTCCTCATGCTTGGCCAGCAAGCACTTTCCTGCCTCACTTCCAAACATATCTGTATTGCGTCTTGCATTCAGAACTTCCCAGGCTTCATGTGAAAGGAGGCGCCCTTTCATTCGCCTGTCCCCAAAATGCTCAGCCTGACAGATCCCTGCTAGGAGTAGATCCTAAGGAGACTGCAAAATGGAAAAGAGCCCTTGACTCCAAGGACTGAGCCACCCAGTGCGGGGAGTCACAGGGACCATCTCACTACAATACCTATCGCTATCGGATAGCTTCATGCCTACTCTACCTGTAACGGTCCCATTTCCCTTTGTAACAACCCCAGATGACCGCTTCCCCCATTTTTCTGACAGCTGAGCATTCTGAGTTTCAAAACAGTTGAACAAGTGACTTAGTGTCACAGACACCAGGAGGCTGGGCTGAAATTGGAACCCAGAACTGAGCAAGATCAAAGTGGGAACCCTTGGTTTCATATCTCTCTTTCCTGTGATGCTGGTATTAGCCATGAATGATAACGCCTAGAATGTGGTCGTAGGAGTGAGGGAGCAAGGCAGGTGGAGGGTAAGATCTTAGCAGCCAAGAAAGATTTTTTTTTAGCAGACAGGACTTTATAGAGGAACAGGACCTATAGAACAAAAGAGGATCTTTTGAATTGGCTTGCACAGTTGGAGGCTGTATCCTCCAATGGCAATGGAGTAAATGATTGTGTGATGGAGGAGGGTCATCTGTCTATGTGTTACTTTCATTGGTTAATAAAGAAACTGCCTTGGCCCTTTGATAGGTCAGAAAATTAGGTAGACGGAGTAAACAGAACAGAATGCTGGGAGGAAGAAGGGAAGTGAGGCAGACGCTATAGCTCTCCTCTCCAAGATGGACGCAGGTTAGAATCTTCCCCGTAAGCCACCACTTCATGGTGCTACACACATTAAGAGAAATGGGTTAATCAAGATATGCGAGTTAGCCATTAAGAGGCTGAAACTAATGGACCAGGCAGTGTTTAAAAGAATATAATTTGTGTGTTGCTATTTTGGGTAAAGCTAGCAGGTGGCTGGGAGCCGGGCAGCGGGAAACGGCCCACAGCTCCTTCTACAATTGTGGATTGAGTAGTTGCTTTGCCTTGCTGAATGCATTAAACTTGAGCTTCTCATCTATAAAATGGGTGCTGGTAATCGTGTGTGCTTTATTCCGTTGGGGAAGAAATGAAATGCGAAGTCTATCGGTCATATTGAACATGACCCTTGGCACTGAGCTGGCACAGAACCCTCTCTATAGCCTATTATGTATGCACACAACGCCCAGCAATTTGCCATCTTACGGAGGGAAGGATTTGACTTGTTCCCATGGTGTGGGACTCAATTGACTCAGGAGGATGCTAGGCAGAAAGTGTGTGTGTGCCATGCGGGATGGGGGCGGTAGCATTTGACTGGGCACTCAGCAGGACTCTAGGTGTCGAATAAGCACTGACATTTATGGCTTTGTTGTATTTTCTCTGGGTCTTAAGGGGACACGACACACTTCTATTTTATCACTTTTTTTTTGATGTTCTCTCTTTTTTATATATATATATATTTTTTATTGAGAAAAGGAGAAAAGAAAAAAAAAAGTTTCCACCTGCTCCCAGCCTCCCATTTCCCTCACCCTCACCCCCCCCTACGCCCCCTCCTCCCACCCTTCTCCCCCTCCCCCTACTCCTTTCCCCCTCCCTCTCCAGTCCAAAGAGCAGTCAGGGTTTTCTGCCCTGTGGTAAGACCTAGGACCTCCCACCTCCGTCCATATCTAGGAAGATGAACATCCAAACTGGCTGGGCTCCCACAAAGCCATCACATTACGTAGGATCAAACCCCCGTGCCATTGTCCTTTGCGTCTCATCAGCCCTCATAGTTCGCCATGTTCAGAGAGTCCAGTTTTATCCCTTGTTTTTTCAGTCACAGTCCAGCAGGTCTTGGTGAGCTCTCAATAGATCAGCTCCACTGTCTCAGTGGGTGGGTGCATCCCTCATGGTCCCGACTTCTTTGCTCATGTTCTCCCTCCTTCTGCTCCTCATTGGGACTTTGGGAGCTCAGTCCAGTGCTCCAGTGTGGGTCTCTGTCTCTATCTCCATCCATCACCAGATGAAGGTTCTATGATAATATGCAAGATATTCGTCAGTATTGCTCTAGGATAGGGTCATTTCAGGTTCCCTATCCTCCTTATTGGGGATTTCTCTGGTGGAAACGTGCATGATTGGTCTGGGTGGTCATTCACTGCTACTGCCAAAGGTTGCTGTTGGTCTCCCGTGGCACCACCTGTGATGGCCACCTGTGATGGCCACCCGTCTGCTGCCTTGACTTGACCTTTCACCTCTTCTAGCCTGAATCTGTCTGCTGTTCTTATTTAATTTCTACTGTGACCGCTCTTGAATGTGAGCATCCAGGCATGCACACCCTGGGCAGGAATATCTGTTAGTTCTTTTATTTAGTTCTTTATGACTTCTTGGCTTATGTATCTATCTGAGCTCTTAGAGACATGGGTGCCCCTCTGTCACGTGTTTTAGCGGGATTGCGAATGTATTGATGGAAGCCGTGTGATAAGAAGGATGGAGTTTGTGCCGGAATAATCTTAGTTCCTACTGGGAAACCCCCGAGGATGCATAAATGCACTTGAGTCTGTAATGTATTATTGAAGAAGAGACGATTCTCATTCAGATCATAGTGGTTTGTAGTGGCCACAGGGTCACCCAAAGCCTCTCCGTGATTGCCTCCGAATCGTCCCAGCTAGCTAAGAACTAAACGGCCGACACTCAATGCTGAGTTTCTTGATTTCTTGCTTCATTGCTGTGGATCTCGCTGTTAAACACGAGCACAATTTGGGGTAAATAAAGTGCTAGGGATTTGGAGGACAGAACCCCCACGGCATAGGTTTTGTGTGTGTGTGTGTGTGTGTGTGTGTGTGATATGAGTCCTAAATAAAACACAGCTGTAACCCACAAAATCTCTGACTATAAAAATCCCTTGAGTACGTTACCTGTGGTATTACTTGATCAGTCTCCTCCAAATTTGTCTTATCAGATGTATGGAAAAAAAGCAGACAGATGACCAAAGGCAGGTGTTTAAAAATAGATGATTTGAAAATACAGGTATCTTTCCACCGATCCTCTAGTGGCAGTGAGTTTCTGAAGCCAGGTAGCTTTGCCCCCCGCCTGCTGATGACAAGTGGCAATTGCAGCCAAGTGTCCCCTCAGCATTCCCTTTGCCGCTGTTGCTGTGGGGCAGCACCGTGGGGTGCTCTGCTGCTTAACCCTCTCGGGTTGTGAAGGATTTCATGGCAAAATGCACTGATGACTGGATGCGGATTTTTCTGTTTGTTTCTATTTTTTGAGGGTTTCTCTGTGTAGCTTTGGGAGCCTGTCCTTGCACTTGCTCTGCAGACCAGACTGGCCTTGAACTCACAGAGATCCGCCTGCCTCTGCCTCCCAAGTGGTGGGGTTAAAGGCGTGCGCCACCACTGCTTAGCTGTACGTGGACTTTAAGGACCCTGTGCACTGGAATACCCCATGGCTGTTACACAGCATTTGACTCAATTTACCCGATTCTTAGGTTAGGAAAGTTTCCAAACTTATCTTAAGCTATCAGTTTGAATTGAAAAGAAATGTGTTTTTACTATTCAGAACAATTCGTGAGGTTAAAGAGGACACACATGCTAGATTTTGTGTAGGTAGAGATGCTGCAGTTGTCACGGGCCCTAAAATATAGCACCCAGAGCCTGAGATTTCTCCAGACTGAAAATCAACAGTGGGACTGGCTTGTTCCCTCTTCCCTGCCCCCTCTCTGGTGGAGCCCCAGCGGAGCTTCTCTGATTTGGCCACAGAGTGAGCTCCTTGCTCTGAGTTGGCTACAGAGTAATAGACCATCCCTGCTGGTTTGAACAGCATTCCTGGAACTTAGAAGCAGCTCTCTCTGATGGCCCTTAATTGGATGGCCAGGTCAGTTTCGCTGAACTTTGGTAAAGGTATTGTCCATGTGGCGATTAGGGCTATTGATACTCCAGGGAGGCGGCAACTTCGCGCTCCCCCCCACCCCCCAATCTAGCTCACCTCAAGAAGTCACTAGCCTCCAGGGTCACATCTGAAACATAGTTGCTACTCAAGCGGATTTGACTAACAGTAAGCTGGATGCCACGCCCGTACAGATTCTCATCACATACATGGAGAGCTTCAGAGCTCTGGCTTTCGCGGCTCCCACTTGGGTCTTTTTGCAGGCGTTTTCCGGGACAGCCTTTGCCCCAGAGTTCTCCTGGCTTCTCTTTAGATCTAGAACTTAGCTTAGCTGTCACCCCTCTTAGCTACCTGCTGAACCCCAGCCTGACTTAAGTGCTGTTACGGTCCCCCAATCCCAATTTCTGCTAGCAGAACATTTCCTGCTCCATAGTGGACCTTTAGTTTTTAACTGCCTCTTCACTAGAGCACGGACATTTTCTTTGTTCTTTAAAAATGGCTCTTATTGCTCTCCCTCTCCAGTCTTCCCACAATGCAAATCGACTATCCTGTTCCCTTCTGTTCTTATCCCCCCTCCCCTCCCCTCTTCCTCCACACCCCCAGTTTACCCAAGAGGTCTTACCTGTTTTCCCTTCCCAGGTCCAATCTGTGCATGTTCTTCTCAGTTTCCTTCTTGTTACCTAGTTTCTCTCTGGCTGTGGATTGTAGCCCGGTTATCCTTTGCTTTACAACTAATATCTGCTTATGACGGAGTACATACCATGTATGTTTTTCTGGGCTTGGATTACCTCACTCAAGATGATTATTTTTGTTCCATTTGCCTGCAAATTTCGTGATATCATTGTTTTTTACTGCTGATTAAAACGCCATTATGTAAATGTACCACATTTCCTTTATCTGTTCTTTGGTTGAGGGGCATTTAGGTTGTTTCTAGGTTCTGGCTATTATGAACATAGTTGAGCAAGTGTCCTTGTGGTATCATTGAACATCCTTTGGGTATGTGCCCAAGAGTGGTATTGCTGAATTTTGAGGTAGATTGAAAGAGCCATCTTGATAGAGGGAGCTATTATAGGGTTGTGGAGAAACCTGGTGCTAGGGAAATTCCCAGGAATCCACAAGAATGACCCCAGCTAAGACTCCTAGCAATAGTGGAGAGGCTGCCTGAACCAGCTTTCTCTTTTTTTAAAAAATATTTATTTACTTATTTATTATGTATACAATATTCTGTGTGTATGACCACAGGCCAGAAGAGGGCACCAGACCCCATTACAGATGGTTGTGAGCCACCATGTGGTTGTTGGGAATTGAACTCAGGACCTTTGGAAGAGCAGGCAATGCTCTTAACCTCTGAGCCATCTCTCCAGCTCCCCCAGCTTTCTCTTGTAATCAGATTGGTGACTACCTAATTGTTATCATAGGATCTTCATCCAGTAATGCATGGAAGCAGATATAGAGATTCACATCCAAGCTCTGGGCCAAGCTCCTGAAGTACAATCAAAGAGAGAGAGGAGGGGTAATATGAGTAAGGGGTGGGGGTCAAGATTATGATGGGGAAACCCACAGAGACAGCTGACCCAAGCTGATGGGAGCTCATGGACTCTG
Source organism: Microtus oregoni (assembly GCF_018167655.1). Lineage (NCBI taxonomy): Eukaryota > Metazoa > Chordata > Mammalia > Rodentia > Cricetidae > Microtus > Microtus oregoni. The sequence goes on from NW_024543073.1 coordinate 12,139,368, forward strand.
GACTGACAACTGGGGAACCTATAGGGGACCAAACTAGGCTCTCTGAATGTGGGTCTGTCTGTGAGACCCCTGACAGTGGGACCAGGATTTATCCCTGATGCATGAACTGGTTTTTCGGAGACCATTCCCTATGGGGGGATATCTTGCTTGGCTTTGATGCAGGGGAGGGTGACTTGGTCCTGCCTTAACTTGACATGCCAGGCTTAGTTGACTCCACATGGGAGGCCTTACCTTCTCTGAGGAGTGAGGGGATGGGGGATGGGGGAGAGATGGAGGAGGGGAGAGAGGTGAACTGTGGTTGGTATATAAAATGAATAAAAATGGCTTTAGTTTTGCTTTGCTTCATCTTTTTTTTGGTGTAAGGTGGGGATTTTATTTTATTAATCTAACTGCAGAAGAATTCTTAATCTACCTTAATTTTTCTTAGGTACCCTGACAAGATGGTAACACATACTAGCATTTACTGGGAGACCACAGGAACTGATGCTGTGGAGGCCAAAATAAAAAGGGGGTATCCTTCCTGACCTCAAGAAGACACAGTATGCACACAGTGAGTTTATTTCGGCATGATCATAAGGAACAATAGTAAGGGAGGGGCTGGGGCATAAACCAGGGAGTGGAAACACCAAGGTGTAAGGAGGTTTCGGAGTTGGCCACTCCATTCAATTTTCGGCAGCAGCGGAGGCATTGGGAACAGTTTGCACAGGTGAAGGGGGTGAGCAGTCTCTCACTTGTAGCTGCGAGGGTGGCACACGTGCCTGTCCAGCACATCTGTCTGCAAGCAGAAGAGGGCAGCAGCGGGAAAGGGGGAAGCAAAGCGGTGTGAGTGCGGGCGAACAGTTAGACCCCAACTGCTTCTCCATGCAGTGGAATGGGCTGCGGTAGTCACTGAAGCAGAGGCTGGGTGGAGAGGTAGGCCAGGTCTAGATGCCAGAGGTGGTTTGTCTTAAGAGGAGCAGCTAACTCTGGAAGTGCCTGGAGATGGGGAGCAGTGGTTAGAGAGATCTCAGCTCGGATAGACTCCTTCCTGAGGCCAGTAGGAGTGGGGCTGGGAGTGAGTACTACAGTAAGAGGGGACAGCAGGAACAAACATGGTAACATGTTCCACTGGAGATGTTGAAGCAGGCTTGCTTGGTTAGAGGAAGAGCCTGTGGGCGCGGGGCGGAGGCAAGAGTGGACGGAGAGGCAGAGCAGTCCGGTCAAGAAGCCGGGGGTATGTTAGCTCTCTGGACCTTCGAGATGAAATATCCCAAACAGGGCAGCTTAACCCTGTTAAGTTGTCACATGGCTGTCTCTCTAAATGCGGGTCCAAATGTCCCCCTTTCATTAAGACACGATGCTGATGTCATTTTAACTTGACTGCCTCTGGGAAGTGGTTCTCCTCTCGGCACATGCTGATGTACTACGATAAGACTTCAACATAGGAAATTTTGTGAAATAAAATCATCTCCCAAGTGGGAGGAGCATCAGAACCCATGGCAGCTTCTGAGGGTGTTGTGGTATGCCATTTCCCCTTGCCGGACACCATTCCAGGAGGCCGCCGCGTTGATTGGTGCTGCTTACAGCTGGCCTGGTTTCTCTTCCCAGGCTCCTTCCTTGGTTCAGCCTGTCTCTTTTGTCTGTCACTGCTCCCTTTATCACTGGGGCTTTTATACAAGTGTGCAGAGAGAAGAAATTGAGAAGGAATCACTTACTTTTAAGGCAGGAAGGGCATGACAATATTGCCCGGTTGTTCAAGGGCAAGGAGAAGAGAAGAATTTAAACCCAGAGGGAAGGGCCCAGGTAAATTACCTAGTCCCTGGACCAGGTGAGCAATAACGAGGACACGGACGAGCCCTTGGGAACTTTATAGAACCCCAGTGTTCAGGTTCCAGTTTGTATCAATTAGACCACCATCTTGAGAGGTATATTTTTCCTAAAATTCCTGAGTGATTTAACTTGGGGTTCATTTTGAACCACTGACTTAAAGCAAGACAATATGGAGGTCAATGGCAAGTAGAGTGATTTCTTTATAACTTAATACAATTTAATCAGTAATACAATTCCATGTGATTTGAGTAATTTCTTTTGGTTATAATAATGACAGAAAAAACATTAAGGGATGATTCTTGAGTCTCACTTAATGAGGTGTTACTATAGCTACCAGCTATGAATTATAAACTTCTAAAGAATCAGAACATTCTCAGGTACACTCAAAACCAAACTTACATAACTTCACATATAATTTATAGAACTTAATCTTCTTTTAATCTGGAAGGCTTTTGGGATCTGCCACAGTAAGGCCAGTTGCTAAGCCCCACACTAGCTGCTGTGTGTGGAAGAGTCCACCCCGGGAGACCTATGCCGTGGGGGTTCTGTGTAGAAGGCGCCTCCACGTAGGAAGAGTAGTTACACTACAGGAAACTGCTAGTGTTACCAGTCTGAGCCTGACCTTCTGTGGTGCCAACATCAAGTGATGCCGTTTCAGCCACATTCATGTCGGCTCGGGAGTCTCTAATCACCCACCCATGTGATAATTCCCGTATCCCCTGCTTGAATTCAAGACCCAATGCTTCTGCTCACCCCTAACTTGTCACTACTCAGTCAATTTATTCTTTGTGGGTTTAGACTACGTATAATTTTTTTTTGAGTTCCTTGCTGTAGTTCTAGCTACCCTGGAACTCACCCTATAGATCAGGTTGGCCTTGAACTCAGAGATTCACTTGTCTCTTCTTCCCGAGTGTGAGATTATGTTCTTTTTAGTTCATATAACAGCACAGTATGCTTATCTATCTGACATATGAAAACCTTAGGCTCAGTAATGATTTCTAGTTTGCTTAAGTTTTCACAGATAATAAGTTAAAACAATATTTTTCACAGAATTTAGATATGGAATTTGAACCCATGGCCAAGACTCATGCCATTCTCACCAATCTACACCCTTCCCTAAGAGTGTTTTAGCCCTACCCCCCATCTCTCTCAGACAGGGTCATGCTATGTAGCTCAGGCCGCCTTTGAACTTGTTATCCTCCGGCCTCAGTCTCTGGTGTATTTGGATTTCAGATACATTTTCCTCTGCCTGGCTCTGTTATTTGTAATGCTGCCTTCCTCTAGTGGGGCACAGGTAAATGACTGGCTTTCGCACTGCAGTTGGACCTCACATATTGGTTGGCTTTTCTTTATGTTAATGAGCATGTTCAATGAACGGCATCAATGAGTGCCACTGTTTACAAACGATGTGAGAAACTTTCTTGCTGAATTAGAAAGTTTTCAGGGGCTGGAAGAGAACTGCTCGTTGGGGGAATCACTGTGAATATAACAATCATCAGCAAAAACATGTCAATCATTCCCACACAAACACACATCTTTTAAAAATTCTTTTTATTGAGCTATATATTTTTCTCTGCTCCCTTCCCTTTCTCTCTCTTCCCCTTCTACCCTCTCCCATGATCCACATGCTTCCAATTTACTCAGGAGATCTTGTCTTTTTCTATTTCCCATGTGGGTTAGATTCATATATGTCTCTCTTAGGGTCCTCTTTGTTGTTCTCTGGAATTGTGAATTGTAGGCTGGTCCTTCTTTGCCTTATCTCTAAAAGCCACTTATAAATGAGTACATATAATATTTGTCTTTCTGGGTCTGAAATACCTCACTCAATGTGATGTTTTCTAGATCCATCCATTTGCCCACAGATTTCAAGATGTCATTGTTTTTTTTTTTCCCACTGAAACATACTTCTGTAACAATTTCCCCAGTAGCTAAGGGTGTTGACCACATCCCATAAAAGTAGCACAAAGACATCAGTCTGGTTCCCGGCTGTGAATGGCACTTTATTGTTTGCCTGACTCAGACGCTGCTAACGGGGACTGCCTAACTCACTTGGCATGACCTTGGCATGTGCCAGCCATGTCTCCGACTCACTTTCTTTGAAAAACAGCATCTCTGGCTCTCAGAGTCCTGGCAGTCTGCATAAAGCATCATTACTGCCTAGCCTTGCTTCACCTCCTCTGAGTCACCCCGTCCTTTCCTTACGCAGGTGTTCTGTCTACCTGTTGAATTTTGAATGAAAACCCAATGGATAGAAGCTCTGCACTGAATCCTATATTTTGTCCCTTGCTGAGCTTCCATGAATATAAAATACCAGCACCAAGTAGGGGAGTCAGCAGGCAGAGATCAACACTATCCATATTTAATGGAAAGGGAGCCGGAGTTCATAGGCGGGAAAAGAGAGTTCACAGAAGGCCGAGTTCCATATCTTGCCCATGCTTACTGAATGAGCTTCTAGCCAAAAAAAGAAATAAAAATCTTATAACAAATGTTCATGATTGTTGCTTTACAGTAGCGCCCCTCCCCCCATTTTAATGCTCAAGGAGAAAAACAAATCTAACAAGAGTGGTGTTAAATAGAAATTGGTAATCAGGAAAGTGTCTTCATCCACAGCGGATGGAGTAGAGACTCAGGGAAGAAGATCACCTCCTTCACCAAGCACCTGAGCCCCTGGTGACGTGGCCGACCATTCCCTCCCTCTGAAATCTCTCCAGTCTCTACTTTCTATGAGGAAGTCGAAGGTTACAAGACATGGAGGGTGAAGTGCTATGGTCCCTCCATCTGTCCCTTGGTTTTAGCCTGTGATGCTCACAGTGGTCCCAGGAAAGTCTCCGAATGACAGCAAGTCCCAAGGTAATTGCTTCCCTGGACCTGGTAATTTGTTTGTTGATTTTGAGACAGGGTCTTGCTGTGTAGCTGAGACTGCCCTTGATCTTGTGATTCCTTGGCCTTAGCAGCTTAAGTGCTGGGATTACCATTTTGTGAGGCCATGTCTGGGACCTGATGGGTTTTGCTGTCACCCTGAGAATCTCCTGCAGAGGAACGCCATCGGTGGCGGTATTTTGGGGGCATGTATTTGCAGCTCTCAATCGTTATTGCTCCCAGAAACTCTACTTCCATGGATTTCTCCCTTGTCTCTCAACTTCTCAGACAGGTTCCAGAGTTCTCTTTAGCTGGACAAAGTCACCACCCATTTGGTATCAAATGCACTAATACACATATTCCTAATGATTTAAAAATGGGATTTTTTTTGCATGTGTCTCTAATAGAACAAGCTTATTAACTGGCTGAGGGTATAGTTCAGTGGAAGATCACTTGCCTGTGACAAGCATGACGCCCTGGGTGTGTGCATCTACACACTCATGAGCAAGTCCCACACAATCACCGTGCACACAAACACCCCGTGCATGCCTTCACACAATTAAGCACACTTATCTTTTCTTGAAATTACTTCTAGATTTCAAGTAGTAGTGAAAAAAAAAAACTTCCCCTCTTTAATCTCAAGTCACTTACTCACAAATGGGCGCATTTTCTTCCATCCAAGCTACTTCCCATTTATGGATGATAAACCCTATCAGTTTTTAAGTCTGCTCTATTTTTCTTCTTGGTTTTTCAGAGACAGCGTTTCTCTGTGTAACAGCTCTGGCTGTCCTGTAACTCGCTTTGTAGACCAGGCTGGCCTTGAACTTACAGAGATCCCCCCACCGCCTCTGTTTCTTGAGTGCTGGGATAAAAGGCGTGCACCATTATAATCTGCTATTTTACTAGTTAGTTTTTCCGTATATTTTTTTTTGTAGTTTTACAGATGTAAAAGAATGCTGGCCTCCTCGGGACTACATTTTGGTAACTTTAGAAAGAACTATGGATGTCCCATGATAATCTTCTGGGCAGTGGGATTCAGTGAGAATACCTCTCAACCAACTTGTTCTCTCTCATGTTCTAGCGTTTCCTATTAAGGGGCTCTGATTTTAGTCCTAAACCAGCCTTTACAGAGACTTAAAATATAGTATTTCCTTGACTGTTTTAGTCTGTGGCACTGTAAGAAAATACCATAAACTGGTGGCTTAGGTACAACAGATATTAGTTGTTCTCATGTATAGAGACTGAGCAGTCTCAGATCAAGGCTATGTCCTCTTATGGTAGAAGAGCCAGTCAGTCCTCTGGGCCCCTTTTATTAGGACACAAATCCCATTCACAAAGATATGTCCCCAGGAGCTGACCTATCTGCTCAGGCCCCACTTACCAGTACATTGGTGATTAAATTTCAAGCTGTATGTCTTGGATGGATGTAAATGTTCAGAACACAGGGATAACCAGATCTGTCTTCAAACACTCACATGTACACACTCATATCCCCCACATGCATGCACACACATACTCACACCTGTGTACATGCTCACGCATGCTCATACACTCTCTCACACACACGTACATATATACACATTCTCTCTCTCTCTTACACACACTTACACACATAGACTCTCTCTGTGAAATAACCCTTTTATTATTCATAATTCTGAACTGGTGTGGGATTTTTTTTGTGACTTCCATTATCATCATCCTCTCTCTCTCTCTCTCTCTCTCTCTCTCACACACACACACACACACACAGTCTCTCTCTCTCTCTCTCTCTCTCTCTCTCTCTCTCTCTTGTTCTTATTTTCCTTTTGAGAAATAGTATATCTTCCAGCTGGGTATGTTGTTCCCAGTAAGACTGCTGATGAGTTAGGGCAGCTAGTCTGAAGATAACTCAAAGTCTTTATCATTTGCCAAAAGCAGAGATCACAATCCCTTAATTTTTTTTTCTAACATTCTTTACATTTGAAATGCATTCTCGTGCCTTTTATTTTCAGAGCTTTCCTAAGGTACGAGGTGGAACATGGCCACCCCACTCTAATTTCCTGGGAAACAAGGCACAGGGCTGGCAGTTGTCTGAGGGAGGGGCAGGGATCAGAGCTCCCATTTCCCAAGTCTAAATGCCCCTTCTTCCCAAGGTGCTGGAATGCCTACCAGCCCTTCTGTTGATATTAAAAACTATTTCTTACCAGTCCTTAGCGGAGCCGGGGTTGCACAGCTCTTATTATAATAGACCTTCATCTGCATGAAACCTGTGATTTTTGTCCCCTTCCAGCTTCCCCTTCGGCAGGTTAAAGAGCCTTGGTTCCGCTCCTGGTAGAGCTTAGCTTTCAATTCTTTTGTCAGTTTCAACAAAGAGGTTGTGACTCCTGGGTGCCTGCTCAACAGAGCACTTCCTCATTATTTTGTAACCTTTACCTCCCCCCCCCCCCCCACCTTCCAGGGAGAGTTAAATAAAGCCTGTGGATTTTTGATAGGAATGTCTGGCAGAGCCGTGTGCACCGAGAGGTTTCCAGTGGGGCCTGCTGATGAAAAGCCTCGCTCCAACTGTGGCGTGCTCATTCACGGCACACGAAAGCCGGCGGCCCCTCTGCTGGCCCCCAGGCCCACCAACAGGAGCGGTGCCCACGTGAAGGTTCAGATTCCAGAACAAGTCTGATTTGGGCAGGAAAGAGATAGGCGGTGATGAGAACGGGCGCGAGGAACGGCTTGCTGGCTAATTACTTAAGGTGAACCAACTCTTTTCGGAAAAAGACCGTGTTCATGTGTAAAAATTACCCCTGACCTAGAATTTCATTACCGCACCTGAGCCAGCCTGGAAAATTGAAGAAATTAAATGCTATAAAATATAAGTGATAAAAAGGAAAATAAACCTCAAGAGTTAGCAGCCGCAGCGTTCCGGATGCTAAAACATGAAGCATGCCTAGCACGCTCGGAGGCCTTTTAAAAATGACACCAGATGCCACATCTCTTCTGTCATCCTGGAGCGCTCCCCTGACAAGGATCTCTTTATATTCCTAAAGGAGGGCCCGATCTGGAGGACTCGAAGCCACTGTCCTTTTCCTATCATACAAATTGTTTGCTCTTCTTTCTCTTTCTGGGAGTGCCTTATGGTTGATGCCAGTGTTCTTTAGAATTGACTATTGGTTAGTGTTGATCATGCATCAGAGACATGGGGTTCACACTAGCCTCTCAGGGGAGCATCCTGCATGCATTCAAGTGGGCAACAAGTTCCCTCTGAAGCTGAACTGTGAGTCCTTCCTGGGTTTCCGATGCCCCTCTTTAAGGTAAGCACAGTCAGGCCTTGAGGAAGTGGTAGGTGGGAGTGAGGAGGTGTTTTTGCCAAACGTGATTCCAGCCGTGAGGAACTCAGGCGGATACAGGGTTCAGAGTTCATGCTTTGTTTGCGAAAGGTCTGGGCGCGAAGAGAGGGTGTGGTGAGTGAGGATGGGGGTGAGTGGCAGGCCAGGGGTGTGTTAGCGAGCCCCCCTCTATGATAGGAGGGTTCCCATTTGCTCGCTACCCCTCATTTTAGAAGTTCCACCGGTAGAGATCTCTAGCTTCCCTGCTCACATTGATGAAAACCGCCTTCTTTTCTGGTATAAACACCAACTTCCCAGATGTTCTGATCATGGCCAGTTCATCAGTGGGACTAGCCAGGTGTGGACTTCAGATCTGAGGATGGGTCCGGCATTCCACATGCACGGAGGGGTTTTTCTGCTTCACTAAAAAAAAATAAAATAAAAAAATAAAAAAAAATCAAAAAAATCATTTTTCAATGATGATAAAGATGATGGGTCAATCTTTCTCCTTTTGTTCTCATGCTTCGTTAAACCCAGGTTGTTTAACGCACTGTCCTAACCATGGCTGGGGTTCTTTGGATTCTGTTTTATTGGACATAACTAATAATTTGCAGCAACTCAGATTGTTCAGTTCACCAAGCAGTCAAAATAAAAAAGGAAGGGAAGAGGAAAGGAAAGGGGTAATCACATGGAGCAGCACTTAGACTTCTCTCTAAGTCCACATGGACCCACATAACTGATGTCTCGAGTGGTTTGTGACTTGGGCTCCTCAGATCCACCATTTTTCCTGGCCTCCAGAAGGTCAGGTGACCTTTCTAGTACATTGTTGCTACTGCTTTTGCCACCCCTGACGGACCTCTCAGGGGCATTTGTGATTTCTGGAAGGGTTCAGATTATGTCGACCCAAAGGTAGCAATTGCAGCAGCACCCAGCTGTGGGTGGCATCCTTCGGTGCTCAAAGGGCAAATGGCAATGAGCTTTATTTTTAATATTTTCAGTTTTTACTTACGTGTGTGTGTTTGGGCATGAATGCCATGTGTACCAGTGTTCATGGAGGCCAGAAGGGGATATTGGGTCCCCTGGAGCTGGAGTTATAGGTGATCATGAGCTGTTTAATAGGTCCCAGGAGCTGAACTCAGGTCAGCCAGAGCAGGGGCAAATGTTCTTTTATCTATCTATCTATCTATCTATCTATCTATCTATCTATCATTGATTTTTATTGAGCTCTACATTTTTTTCTGCTCCCGTCCTGCTTCTCTCCCTCCCACCTCTTCAACCCACTCTTAAGGTCCCCATGTTCCCAATTTACTCAGGAGATCTTGTCTTTTTCTACTTCCCATGTAGATTACATCCATGTATGTCTCTCTTAGTGTCCTCATTGTTGTCTAGGTTCTCTGGAATTGTGGTTTGTAGGCTGGTTTTCTTTGTTTTATGTTTAAAAACCACTTATGAGTGAGTATATATGATAATTGTCTTTCTGGGTCTGGGTTACTTCACTCAATATGATGTTTTCTAGCTCCATCCATTGGGGCAAATGCTCTTAATCATAGAGCCATCTCTCTAGCCCTAGAGATATTTGTTTGTAAAAATTTTATAATCCAATTTATTTATTATTTACTTATTTAGTGTGTGTGTGTGTGTGTGTGTGTGTGTGTGTGTGTGTGAATGCCATGTCACAATCTGTAGGTTGGAGGACAGTTTGTGGGATCACTGCTTTTCTTGGGTCACATGGGTCCTGGATGTTGAACTCAGGTTGTCAGTCTTGATGGCGTGTGTCTTTACGTTCTTTACGTGCTAAGCCAGCTCATCAGCTGTGGGTGATGATTTTTCGTATATGAGACCCCTTATCAGGCCTATCGGAAGGATCATCTGCCAGGATGAATTCCCTGGGTGGAAAGAGGGAGCCGGAGAGCACACAGCAACTGACCTTAGCACGCACATTCCTTGGGCCCATGACTCGGAGCCTGTGTCCAGTCACCCTTCAGACTTCTTGATATGTGGGTGGCCACTATGCCATATGAGTAAGTCCAACCAGCACCCAATGGCGGGCACTCTATTGGTTGACTTCATGAGAAATTATGTTTTTTAAAAAGATTTATTTATTAATTATATATACAGTATTCTGTCTGCATGTCTGCTGCAGACCAGAAGAGGGCACCAGATCTCATTACAGATGGCTGTGAGCCACCATCTGGTTGCTGGGAATTGAACTCAGGACTTCTGGAAGAGCAGTCAGTGCTCTTAACATCTGAGCCATCTCTCCAGCCCCAAGAAATTATCTTTTTAAAAAACATCTTTGACATCAAAATCAGATGGAAAAAGATCTTCTGGCAGCAATGGGGTGTGTGTGTGTGTGTAGGGAGTGAAATGGAGACAGCTGTACAGCTTGGAGGAGCAGTGGTTGGAGAAAGGACTATAACTAGATCAGGTGACTTCTGCTTTGTTTCTTACTGAAATGTATATGAAGGCCCAGGACAATAGACACTCCCAACATCTCTCCAAGCCCATCAAGGCTGCTGTAAGAAAACACTGAGACTGGGTAGCTTATAAGCAGCAGAGGTGTATACCTTACAGGTTGGGAGACCGAGGTCAAAATGCTGGCAGCTTCTGGGTCTGTCCAGGGCCTCCTGGATCATAAGCAGCGGTTTCTCGTAGTGGAAGGTATAAGCAGGGCGGGGTGGGGGTGAGAGTCTCTTCTCAGAGCACTGGTTCCGTTAATGAGGTCTTTGTCCTAGTGAACTCCAGAAGGCCCTAATTTCATAGGACCATCATCTCGGGTGGTTATGATGTCAACATCATCTCAATTGGAGCAGGGCATAAACATTTAGTACATGGTACAATCAAATTAAAGGATCCGAGAGTGACTGGATATAGTTAAAAGCAGATGGAATCGGGGCAAGAGACAGAAAATAAGAAAACTTTGCTTTGGTTTCCGAGCAGGTTGCCTGAAAAGAGGCATGCAGGAGATAGCACACGGTTCCCGACCACCTGTCCTCTCACCAAGAGAATCAGCATTTTGTATAATTTGAAAAAGATCAGGTAGAATTCTTGAAAATGATCTCTTGTGCTGGAGGTTGCAAAAATCCATTACTATTTCCCAGATGCCTCCTTCCAGTCTTTCTTCATCTAGGCTAGAGATTCTCAACCTTCCTATACTGCGACCCTTTAGACCTGTTTTTGTGACCCCAACCATAAATTTATTTTTGTTGTTATTTCACAACTGTAATTTTTCTACTCTTATGAGTCATAATGTAAATATCTGGTTTTTCCAACGGTCTTAGGTGACTCCTGTGAAAGGGTCGTTTGACTCTAAAGGGGTTGAGACGCACAGGTTGAGAACACTGATCTAGGAAAAGACTGAGAATATTAAAAAATCATCAGTCTGTTTTCTGTTTCTCTGTGTGTGAGTGATGTATTTAGTTATTGTTCTTGACTTTGTTCATTGAGGAGGAGTCTTGCAATTGAGCCCACAGGACATGGATATGTTAGCTAGTTTTGCTAGTCTGCTTGCTCCAGTCCCATCCCTGCCTTCAGAGGCTGGGATTACAGGTGGGCTACCACTTCCACCTGTCATTTACAAAGGTTGTAGGGATTCAGACTCTAGTCCTCATGAAGGGGCAAATAAGCAAGTAAGATATAATCCCCATGACTAATGGTCCAAATTAGGAGAAGAGACTTGCAGACCTTAGCAGCACTGCATGCTGGGAGTCTTTAATACTCCGTCGTTCAAGTAAAGGAAAGAAGGAAGAATATGTATGAAGTAAATAGGAAACAAATTAGAAGATACTTAGGCAAAAGCCCACGTGGAACTGGAAGCAGCCTGAGAGACTGGCATACTACTTTGTGACAGAGTCTAGACAGATGATTCACTGAAAGAGGAGAAAACAGTATTAAGGGGCATATTTTTGCTTTTAGACTAACTGTCCCTGTAACAGTGTTTGTGTTCAGATAATCTTCATTATATTTAATAATATTCCCACACTCATGCAAGAATAGCAACTCTGGAGGTTGGGACAAAGAAGTTTCTATGAATAAAAAAGAGAGTGCCCATTGCCACAGGTGTTATATTTAGTGGACATCGCTACATGCATGTATGTACAGTAGACATCTCCACAGCTGTGTATGCACAATAAACATCTCCACTGGTGTGTATGATGGAGGAGGGTCATCTGTCTATGTGTTACTTTCATTGGTTAATAAAGAAACGGCCTTGGCCCTTTGATAGGACAGAAAATTAGGTAGGCAGAGTAAACAGAACAGGATGCTGGGTAGAAGGCAATGAGGCAGATGCCTCAGGCAGTCGCCATGATTCTCCCACCTGAGATGGATGCAGGTTAGGATCTTTCCTGGTAAGCCACCACCTCGTGGTGCTACAAAGATTACTAAATATGGGTTAAAGCAAGATGTGAGAATTATCCAATAAGAGGCTGGAACTAATAGGCCAGGCAGTGTTTAAAAGAATACAATTTGTGTGTAATTATTTTGGGTAAAGTTAGCCAGATGGCAGGAAGCAGCCCGCCACTCTTCATCACAACATGTGTATGCACAGTAGACATTCCCACAGGTGTGTATGCACAGTAGACATCTCCACAGGTGTGTATGCACAGTAGACATCCCCACAGGTGTGTATGCACAGTAGACATCTCCACAGGTGTGTATGCACAGTAGACATCCCCACAGGTGTGTATGCACAGTAGACATCTCCACAGGTGTGAATGCACAGTAGACATGTCCACAGGTGTGTATGCACAGTACACATCTCCATAGGTGTGTATGTACAGTAGACACCTCCACAGGTGTGTATGTACAGTAGACATCTCCACAGGTGTGTATGCACAGTAGACATCCCCACAGGTGTGTATGCACAGTAGACATCTCCACAGGTGTGTATGCACAGTAGACATCCCCACAGGTGTGTATGCACAGTAGACATCTCCACAGGTGTGTATGCACAGTAGACATCTCCACAGGTGTGTATGCACAGTAGACATCTCCACAGGTGTGTATGTACAGTAGACATCGCCACAGGTGTGTATGCACAGTAGACATCTCCATAGGTGTGTATGTGCAGTAGACATCTCCACAGGTGTGTATGTACAGTAGACATCCCCACAGGTGTGTATGCACAGTAGACATCCCCACAGGTGTGTATGCACAGTAGACATCTCCACAGGTGTGTATGCACAGTAGACATGTCCACAGGTGTGTATGCACAGTAGACATCTCCACAGGTGTGTATGTACAGTAGACATTGCCACAGGTGTGTATGCACAGTAGACATCTCCATAGGTGTGTATGTGCAGTAGACATCTCCACAGGTGTGTATGTACAGTAGACATCTCCACAGGTGTGTATGTGCAGTAGATATCTCCACAGGTGTGCATGTACAGTAGACATCCCCACAGGTGTGTATGCACAGTAGACATCTCCACAGGTGTGTATGCACAGTAGACATCCCCACAGGTGTGTATGCACAGTAGACATCTCCACAGGTGTGTATGCACAGTAGACATGTCCACAGGTGTGTATGCGCAGTAGACATCTCCACAGGTGTGTATGTACAGTAGACATCTCCACAGGTGTGTATGTGCAGTAGATATCTCCACAGGTGTGCATGTACAGTAGACATCCCCACAGGTGTGTATGCACAGTAGACATCTCCACAGGTGTGTATGCACAGTAGATATCCCCACAGGTGTGTATGCACAGTAGACATCTCCACAGGTGTGTATGCACAGTAGACATGTCCACAGGTGTGTATGCACAGTAGACATCTCCACAGGTGTGTATGCACAGTACACATCTCCATAGGTGTGTATGCACAGTAGACACCTCCACAGGTGTGTATGCACAGTAGACATCCCCACAGGTGTGTATGCACAGTAGACATCTCCACAGGTGTGTATGCACAGTAGACATGTCCACAGGTGTGTATGCACAGTAGACACCTCCACAGGTGTGTATGCATAGTAGACATGTCCACAGGTGTGTATGCACAATAGACATGTCCACAGGTGTGTATGCACAGTAGACATCTCCACAGGTGTGTATGCACAGTAGACATCCCCACAGGTTTGTATGCACAGTAGACATCTCCATAGGTGTGTATGTACAGTAGACATTGCCACAGGTGTGTGTACAGTAGACATCTCCATAGGTGTGTATGTACAGTAGACATCTCCACAGGTGTGCATGTACAGTAGACATCTCCATAGGTGTGTATGTACAGTAGACATCTCCACAGGTGCGTATGTACAGTAGACATCGCCACAGGTGTGCATGTACAGTAGACATCGCCACAGGTGTGCATGTACAGTAGACATCTCCACAGGTGTGTATGTACAGTAGACATCTTCACAGGTGTGCATGTACAGTAGATATCTCCACAGGTGTGTATGTGCAGTAGACATCTCCACAGGTGTGTATGTACAGTAGATATCTCCACAGGTGTGTATGTACAGTAGACATCTCCACAGGTGTGCGTGTACAGTAGACATCTCCACAGGTGTGTGTACAGTAGACATCTCCACAGGTGTGTATGTACAGTAGACATCTCCACAGGTGTGTATGTACAGTAGACATCTCCACAGGCGTGCATGTACAGTAGACATCTCCACAGGTGTGCGTGTACAGTAGACATCTCCACAGGTGTGTGTACAGTAGACATCTCCACAGGTTGCATGTACAGTAGACATCTCCACAAGTGTGTATGTACAGTAGACATTGCCACAGGTGTGTATACAGTAGACATCTCCACAGTTGTGTATACAGTAGACATTGCCACAGGTGTGTGTACAGTAGACATCTCCACAGTTGTGTATACAGTAGACATTGCCACAGGTGTGTGTACAGTAGACATCTCCACAGGTGTGTATGTACAGTAGACATGTCCACAGGTGTGTATGCACAGTAGACATCTCCACAGGTGTGTATGCACAGTAGACATCTCCACAGTTGTGTGTGTACAATAGACATCTCCACAGCTATGCATGTACAGTAGACATCTCCACAGGTGTGCATGTACAGTAGACATCTCCACAGGTGTACGTGTACAGTAGACATCTCTACAGGTGTGTGTGTGTACAGTAGACATCACCACAGGTGTGTGTGTACAGTAGACATCGCCACAGGTGTGTGTACAGTAGACAGCTCTACAGGTGTGTGTGTACAGTAGACATCGCCACAGGTGCATACATGCAGTAGACATTGCTATAGGGTGTATATATTAGCCATCCCTACAGGTGTGTATGTATAGTAGAAACATCCTATATATAGTATAGTACTAAATTTTTTCAGGCATCTACTAGAATATCTTGTAGCATCACCATAGGAAAGAGAGGATTCAATGCTATATAAGTCAAAGCTAACCACACAAACATGGTGAAAAAACTGCCAACAGTAAGACATAAAATCAAATTACCCTTAGGAAATATAGACTAAAATATGAGAAGCCAATTCACAATGGGTTAAAAAAATTACAAAACAACAGCTACCACAAAAGTACCCATGAAAACCAATAATCTAACATTATGCTATTTAAAAAAAAGCTAAAACAAAGTGAGGCAAATAATTAAATGTAAATAGAGAGGCAAATAATGATAATAAAAAGAAAGCGGTACCAAGGGGCAGTATAAACATGACTAAGCAGAACTTAAGGAGGAAATTAAATGGGGTTATGGAAAATTTTATATTGCTAAAATAAAATTGTCAGAATCCATTAACTGTCATGAATCTTTATAAACTAAATATTACTTTAAACTGCACAAAGAAAATGCCATTAGATGTATAAAGAGAACCTAAACAACATCAGCAATAAGTGGTGCTTTGAAATACATATAGATATGTATTTTAGTAGCAAAGCAAAGAAGAATCAAAACAAGATACCCACCCACTCAACCAACCGATCCAACAAAACCCAGAAACAAGATGCTGGGCTGAGAGAGGATTGTTCAGTGGTTAAGTACTTCCTGTGCAGGTGGTAGGATTGGAGTTCAGCTCCCCTGATCCCATGTAAATGCTGGGTGGGCAGGGCAGGCCACTTGGACTTGCAGTGATGGGGTCCTGAGCAAGAGTAACCATAGCCATGAGCTCTGGGTTCACTGGGAGACTCTGCCTCAAAGAATAAAGTGGGGAGTTGTTGAGGAACTCTTCTGTCAGCCTCAGCCTCCAGATGCACGTGCACAGAGATCCACACACAAACCCATCTCTCTAACCCAAGACCTCCCATTGTCACCAACATGATCTTTGTGATCTGGAACAAGAACACTTTCAAATTCACAGCCTCTACCTAGCTACAGCCTGCCGCAGTCCTGCCACTAGCTGCAAGTCTTATTCATTTGCAAGACCTCCTTGGACTGGTCTGCTCAAGTTCACAACCTCCTGGGAAGGCAGGGTTTCAGAACATAGGTTCTTAGTATTTTCTTTAGTGTTGGAAGCATTACATAGGACTTTGCCTTCAGTGTCAGCAGGGCCCGGGCTGGGGCTCTCAACAATAGTGTGAAAGCTGAGAGAAAGTCTCTCTGGGAAAGGCTGTCATGGGGCCCTGCCAAACTCTTGTGAAGGATTACTGTTTTATCTTGATTGAGAGAAGAGTTATACTCCCTTAAAGCAAAATGCAGAGGTAGAAAGAACCAGCAGTGATTGTCTGGAGTCTTGGATTTAGTATGGTTTCCTGGTGGAGTTCTGAGGTTTCTATATATCTCCTAGGTGTGTTTAGTTCCTAGGTGTATTTGTGATCATTCATATCTGCTGGTCTTATTCTAAAAAGAATTTGAGACAGTTACTAAGACTGTGGTTTGCCAGGGGATGCGGAATGGTCCTTCTAAAGAGCTAGCAGGTTCTCCAAGTCCATGTTCTTGTACTTATCACTTGCACTGGAAATTTTAAAGAATGTCAGAGGGAAACTGTTCTCCCAAGATAGGCCACACCCCCATTTATTTTAAATACAGTCTTTGTATCTACTTATAAGAAGCATTTGAATTTATTTCAAATATACACTTTATGTTTCATTTCATACGCATTGGAATGAATAAATGAAGGTAAAGCTTCATTTGTAATAAAAATTTGTTTTCAGTGAAAAAAATAATATGCCTAGAAAAATAGCAAGATGGGTTTCTATGGGGCTCAGCTGGTGACTTAGTGAGATAAATTACCTGGTAAGTTGCCTTTCTCTTCGGAACATTGATCAGCCACCACCATGGCTAGCCTAGTCTCAGTAGCTCTGTTTAAGGCTTAGGAGCTATGAAAAAAATAACCTATTTGAGATCTGTTGGTGTTGCAAAATAAACTGGGCAGGAAAATCACCCTTATTTCTTTAGCCAAGAAGTGCCTGTGCGACCAGTAACCAACCAGCAGAACCAACAGTGTACCCTATTTAGATTCTCATTTTATTCTTTATTAGCTGGGTGGATAGTCTCCTAAAATGGTGCATATGTTTAATTTATGTGTATGCATTTTGTCCACCTTAAACTAGACCACAAGCCAATTCCACGTGTGGAGTCTTATGCATATATATCTCAGGCTGACCTTGAATTTACTGTATAGTTAAGGATGACCCGAACTCTTATCCTCACACATCCTCTTCCCCTGGGATTACAGGCTTACCTCTCTCTCTCTCTCTCTCTCTCTCTCTCTCTCTCTCTTCTCTGTCTCTCTCTCTCTGTTCTCTGTCTCTCTGTCTCTGTCTCTGTCTATTTCTCTCTGTCTCTGTCTCTCTCTGTCTCTGTCTCTCTCTCTCTGTGTGTGCGCGTGTGTGTGGGTGCACGCATGCGTGCACGCGCCCGTGCCCATGCCCGTGCACTTCCACACCCTGTTTCCGCATACCTTCACCCTGGCTGTCCTACCTCTGAGCAGAGCAGGGCATTTATCCCCCTGCAGGAGGCTGGCCTTTCTTTCTCTCTCTGCTAAGGGGTTTGTTTACTGTTTCACAGGAGCCTTTTCTTCTAAGACAGGAAGAGAAGTCCTTAAGGGGAAATCCTGTCACTCTGGGTGTCTTGCCGGATTTCGTGTGTGTGTGTGTGTGTGTGTGTGTGTGTGTGTGTGTGTGTGTAAGAAAGCATGGAAGGTCAGGGAAGCAGTATCTCTGGACTAGAATTTTGTCCCTTTGAACTGCATGGCCCCTCCTATGTGAACCTTTATAAAAAAAAAATGTATGTGAATTGGTAGAAACTCACAGATGAATTTGATATATAGAAATACTGAAAAAGAGTGATGAGTTAGGTATGATATAAATGCACATGTGTAGAGAATAGCATGTTTTATCACCTAGTACATGAAAATCTATTATAAAACGTTAAAATTCACGAAAACTTAGGCACACACACTTAGACACTACACAAGGCATCACTTGAGAACAGTGTTCACAGTAGTAAACTGTGATGGCACAATCTATCAGAATATTGCATGGGTTTCCTTTCTCTCCCGCCTTCTCTCTCTCCCCCTTTTCCTTCTTGGAAATTGAACTTGGAACCATCTCCAGGTTAGATAAGAGCTCTCGCTACCATCCCAGCTGACCTCTAAGACTCACAACTGGCTCTGGTTGGTGCTGAGGAGTGCTCACACACTCATGTGTCCGTGCAAAATTCTGAGTGCTGCTGATGGTTTCTGTGTAAATGGTTTGTCTTTCCAGTAAGTTGTGTGGTTGAGAGGACAATGTTACTGGAGGTGTGGCTCTAGAGTGTAAAGACTCATGCCCGTCCTAGGGTGCTTTCTCTACTTCCAGCCTCCATGCCTGCAGCTTCCCTGCCATGACAGACTTTCTCCCTCTACAGCCATAAGCTCCAGTAAACCCTTCCTTCTATTAGTTGCCTTGGTCATGGTGTCTCATCACAGTAATAGAAAAACCAACTAATACAAATATATAAAAACAAACAAAGATAAATCTGTAAGATAAAGAAATGTTATCGGAAGAGAAATAGGGCATTAGCAGTTAAGTTTAGGAAGACTAAAGTTATGTATGGACTTTTTAGTGTTTGGGAGTTAAAGTCTGTAAATCCTACACTACGCATGGGTCAATAATATTGCAAACCTGTCTACATGATTTTCTTAGTGTGTTATACTCTTGGTCCATTCTTTGGTAAACAGTAAGCTGAATACAGGTATTATTATAGAACACTGCATTGTACATGCTATTTTTTATCTTTGGTTTGAGCCACAGTGATATATTTAACTTCTCAAGAAAATTTCAGTCTGTGGCCAGGGACAATGGCCCCCTCTGTCTAGGAATGGCTGCTGATTAATGCATAACCTGTACACGGTGTTCAAAAGGCTTTGGAAATCTTCAACAGACGTGTTATAGGGACAATGCATTGGAGACAGGAGACAGATGGGGCCACACTCTCCTATTTCTCAGACATTCTGTTTTCTTCTTTATCCTTTGAGAGAGGGGAAAGAAAGGCATAAAAAGTGATCCTTTTATGCCTGCTAGAGGATTGACTTTGATGAGGTATAGAAGGCTCACAAAAGTTGGTAGTGTTGGTGTATGGAAATGGCAGATTGTTCAAAGGAGAAACTTGTCTAAAGGGTTTTAAACATCTCCTTAGGGGGTAATGAATACTAGATATTTAAGATATTCTTATGCATATATTCAAATTCACAACTTATTTTCTTTGGTTATCTCCTTTCTTAATGTTCATATCAGAGCCCTTGAAAAATTGGTTCCCCAGTGTTAGCCAAATGTCAAGGAAACAGCCCAGTAGGGGTTATAGAAAAACTATTTAACAACTGGCAATGCAATGCCCGCCAGTCAAAGGAGCCCCTAGGAGCCAGTACAGGTGCATAGCTGTATCAGGACCTTCTGGCTGAGTGGCAACCTGAGGATAATAGGGGCTAGCTGACCTTGGAAACTTGAGGATGTCTTCATTAGCTATTCCTCTCCAGGAGAAGATATGATACACCCTGTCTATTTGTCTGCCTCTCCCTGGATTTGTCTCTGTCACTTTCTCTAACAGGAAAGACACAAGCTTATGAGAACCAGATCAAAGGTCAACCATATCAAGACAATGACTATAAAAGGCACTGTCTTTGGTACTGTCCTATTGCTGTGAAGAGACACCATGACCAAGGCAAGTCTTAGAAAAGAAAGCATTCAACTGGGGGCTGGCTTACAGTTGTAGAAGGTTAGCCCATTATCATTACGGTGGGAAACAGACAGGCATTGTATGGAGCTATAGGAACTGAGACTTTTGCATCCTGATCCACAGGCAACAACTAAAGGAGAGAGACACTGGGCCTGGAATGGACTTTTGAAATGTCAAAGCTGATCCCCCACTGACATACCTCCTCCAACAAGGCCACATCTCCTAATTCTTTCCAAACAGTTCATCAACTGCGGACTAAGCATGCAAATATATGAGTCTATAGGGGCCATCTTCATACAACAACTACAGGCACAAAAACATTACTGAAGTACAAACAAAATACAATTAACCCAGGCTTTCTTACAGAGCAATGAAGTGTGAAGCTATTTCTGTGTTTTGAAATAAACAGCACCCTTAAGGGAGAGAGTTATTTCTATGAATCAAGTACTTTGCAAAAGTGCCTATTTCCATTGGCACTTTTGCAAAGTACTACATTCCTGGACCCCGTGGGGATGCAGTACTAGTGTTGACACCTGCCTGAAGTGTACAGCATTAGGTATGCCCAACCTTCTCATGGGCCACACATGCTCCAGGATAGCTACTTAATCCTAATTACCTTTAACTGTCCCTTGACACAGCCCAGAGTCATCTGAGATGGGAATCTCAATTGAGGAATTGCCCAGGTAAGACTGGCCTGTGGGCATGTCTATGGGGGAATTAGCTAATTGTCAATTATGTGGGTGGGCCCAGCCTACTGTGGTGATACTGTTCCTTGGGTAGGTAGTCTTGAGTTGTAAAGACCTCCAGTGAAGCATGAACCTGGAAGCAAGACAGAAAGCAGTGTTCTTCAATGGCTTCTTCTTCCAGCTTCTGCTTGAGTTCCTGCTCTGATTTCCCTCAATGATGGACTCTGACCTGGCAGTGTAAGCCAAAGAAAGGCTTGTATTTGGTCAGGTTTGATGTGGGATGTTGGTCTGTATATGTGTTGCTTTTATTGGTTGATGAATAAAGCTCCTTTGGCCTATAGCAGGACAGAATATAGCCAGGCTGGAAGAGATATAAAGAGAGAGTAGACAGAGTCAGGAAGACACCGTGTAGCTGCTGAAGGAGACAGACACTTGGAAGCTTTCCGGTAAGCCACAGCCTCTTGGTAATACACAGATTAGTAGAAATGGGTTAATTTAAGAAGTAAGAGTTAGTTAATAAGAAGCCTGAGCTAATAGGCAGAGGAGTGTTGTAATTAATATAGTTTCTGTGTGATTATTCGAGTCTGGGTGGCTGGGAAATGAATGAGCAGTCTCTGTTTACAAAATGGCATGCCAACATGGGACAACTACATCCACATAAAAACTGAGAAAGTTTGGAAAGGAATTCTAGACTCAAAAGAACAGAGTTAAGCACAGCTTCTTGATAGTCACATTTTTTTTTTCAGATGGGCTCTGTTCACTGGCAACGAGCAGAGGTGCAGCTCCTCTAAGAGAAGGCTTCCTGACTCACCATTAGCAGTAAAAACTGTGTGGCTTCTTAAAAAAAATGGTGGCTTTCCAGTTTGTGCTGGTAGAAAGAACTCTGTCTCTTCTGGGAGGTCCTGCACTTAAATGGGGTTTGTGAGCAGCATGCTACAACTTGATTAATGACGATGTAGACTGGCTGTGTCCCTGGAGCTGGGGTAGTGAGCATGGTTCAGAGAAGCAATGAATGTACCTCCACCATATTGGAAGGTCAAGAGAGGTGGAGCCAGCATCCAGGCCAGGGCTGCCACAACCACACTGCTTACCATTTTACAATGCTCCTTGTCAGAAAAGGATTTCAGATACACAAAAGGACAGATTCAGACATAATAGACCTCTAAACAAGATACAGTGTGTTTAAAAAATGTATGTAGGCTCGGGGGAGAGATAGGAAAAAGAGTATAGACAGTTATAAAAAGCAGTAAAGTTAAGGAGACAATAAAAGTAATAAAAAGAGTATGGACAGTTATAGATTAAAGGAATAAAAAATAAGCCACATAAAGATGGAAAATGCACAGAGAATCTGGGTTATGTAAATTATTGTGTTTTCTTTGAATTTTTTGACTGCAGAAAGACATTTGATTCTGGGGGCTGCTAAGTTAAACCAACATATATATTTTAAAGGTATCTTGACTTATTTGGGTCTAAGGATATATTGCTTTGAAAAACAGGTTCTGCTTTTGTTTCCACAGAAGATGAAATCCTGTGGATTCCTTCCAGGCTAATGTAGTTTGATGGAACAAAACCCTCTGAAAGGTCTCCTTGAACCCTAAAAATAATTTGCCCAGCAAACAGCAGGAAGAAGTTTGGAGAAAACTATGCCCAAATTCCCCAAATGATTGTTTATAAATGTTTGTTTTCATTTAAAGGGGGATATGCTATAGAGATGAATACTTTGCATTAGCATGGATCTTGGTCTATTGATACAAATTTAAGGTTGATTTTGTTACACTGCATATATGTATTTTTGTTCTTGTTTAAGGTATTATGTTCATACAGCTCATTTAAAAATATAATGCATAATATATATTAAAAATTACAGACTAATAGATAGTTATCTATAATAGTCAAACTTGTAGTCATGTTAGTTAGGTTTTCTAGATATACAGAGCTATATTTCAGTTAGATAGGTAATCTTCAACACTTGAAGGACTTACAGAATATGGTATTTAAAATGTTTTAAAAACTTAGACTTTTCTCAACAGTGAGATGTGTCTACTTCTGGCAGGACCAGTCTACTTCAAGAAGATGATGGGCATCAAAGAGGCTCCTTATGGAGTTTGTTATCCATTTGGGCAAGAAACTGCTCTTGCCTGGACTGGGTGGTATGCTGTGTGAAATGGACAGATTAGAGTGTTCTTCTTTATAGAAACTGTACGCTTTAATATTATGTTGGTGAGTGAAAAGAAAGAGTAGTTAGATCTTTTAAAAACAGGACTTTAATCATTGTGGGGTTTTCAAAGGCTACAGAATGGCTTTAAAATAATTAAAAACTTTCTCACTGATGTGGCTTTCACAGATTTGAAGGGTCAGGGTAGAAGCACTTGGCCAGGAAGCATGTGTGACCATTAACATTTTTCTGTGAACTTAAAAAAATCTGACACAGTGAATTTATGTTGGTGATACTCACAGAAGCAAATCTAAGACTTATTCAAAGTTTTAACTCAAATTTTACTCAGATTACATATTTAACATCTTCCCCAATATCTCACATTTTATTTTTTTACTGTGCCCTCAGGTTAATGCTTCCAACTTATTAGTTTAGCTACAGCATGACACAAGCAATAACTGTAGCTCTTTCGTTTCTTCCTGTGACCCAGAAGGGCAGAGTCCCCATGCAGGAGGATGCTTCAATATGTAATTTATCGCTCTGCAAACACTGCCTGGCTGAGTGAATGGGTAGACGAAGAAATGAATTTCCTGAAGATTAGATTGCATATGCGTTTAGAGAAAGTGAATAGGAGCAAACTCATCAAGGGCAAAAAGCTTACATCTCCATTGTTCTGATTTGCTTGGTTTTATATTGCATTTTTAAGCTTGATAATTTTAATTGAAAAGGTGGTTTATGCGTATAATATCTGTGTGTGTGTGTGTGTGTGTGTGTGTGTGTGTGTGTGTGTGTGTAAGTCAGAGGAATGCCTTGGATGTCATTCCTCAGGAGCCATTTACCTTGTTTTTCGAGACAGTCTTTCACTGGCCTGGAACTCTCCAAGCAGGACACACTGGCTGGCCAGTGAACCCCAGGATCCCTCTGTCTCCATGTACTAAGCACTGGGATTACCAGCATGCCTGACTCTTTACATGAATGCTAGGGGTTGAACTCAGGTCCTGGTGGTATGTGGCAATTATTTTACCATCTATCATCATTTTACCATGACAGCTATTTCCTCAGTCCCTCACTCCATTTTTATTTTATTTTTTTTATTAAATTTATTTATTTATTAAAGATTTCTGTCTCTTCCCAGCCACCGCCTCCCATTTCCCTCCCCCTCCCCTAATTAAGTCCCCCCCCCCCCCCTCAGCCCGAAAAGCAATCAGGGTTCCCTGTCCTGTGGGAAGTCCAAGGAACCCCCCACCTCCATCCAGGTCTAGTAAGTTGAGCATCCAAACTGCCTAGGCTCCCACAAAGCCAGTACGTGCAGTAGGATCAGAAACCCAGTGCCATTGTTCTTGAGTTCTCAGTAGTCCTCATTGACCGTTATGTTCAGAGAGTCCGGTTTTATCCCAGGCTTTTCCAGACCCAGGCCAGCTGGTCTTGGTGAGTTCCCAGTAGAACATCCCCATTGTCTCAGTGTGTGGGTGCACCCCTCATGGTCCTGAGTTCCTTGCTCGTGCTCTCTCTCCTTCTGCTCCTGATTTGGACCTTGAGAATTCAGTCCTGTGCTCCAATGTGGGTCTCTGTCTCTGTCTCCTTTCATCGCTTGCTGAAGGTTAATATTCAGGAGGATGCCTATATGTTTTTCTTTGGGTTCTCCTTATTTAGCTTCTCTAGGATCACTAATTATAGGCTCAATGTCCTTGGTTTATGGCTAGAAACCAAATATGAGTGAGTACATCCCATGTTCCTCTTTTTGTGTCTGGCTTACCTCACTCAGGATAGTGTTTTCTATTTCCATCCATTTGTATGCAAAATTCAAGAAGTCCTTGTTTCTTACTGCTGAGTAATACTCTAATATGTATATATTCCATACTTTCTTCATCCATTCTTCCATTGAAGGGCATCTAGGTTGTTTCCAGGTTCTGGCTATGACAAACAATGCTGCTATGAACATAGTAGAGCATATACTTTTGTTGTATGATAAGGCCTCTCTTGGGTATATTCCCAAGAGTGGTATTGCGGGGTCCAGGGGTAAGTTGATCCCGAATTTCCTGAGAAACCGCCACACTGCTTTCCAAAGTGGTTGCACAAGTTTGCATTCCCACCAGCAATGGATGAGTGTACCCCTTTCTCCACAACCTCTCCAACAAAGGCTATCATTGGTGTTTTTGATTTTTGCCATTCTGACAGGTGTAAGATGGTATCTTAAAGTTGTCTTGATTTGCATTTCCCTGATCGCTAAGGAAGTTGAGCATGACCTTAAGTGTCTTTTGGCCATTTGAAGTTCTTCTGTTGAGAATTCTCTGTTCAGCTCAATGCCCCATTTTATAATTGGGTTGGTTAGCCTTTTACAGTCTAGTTTCTTGAGTTCTTTATATATTTTGGAGATCAGACCTTTGTCAGTTGCGGGGTTGGTGAAGATCTTCTCCCAGTAAGTGGGTTGCCTTTTTGTCTTAGCGACAGTGTCCTTTGCTTTACAGAAGCTTCTTAGTCTCAGGAGGTCCCATTTATTCAATGAGGTCCTCAATGTCTGTGCTGCTGGGGTTGTATGTAAGAAGTGGTCTCCTGTGCCCATGTGTTGTAGAGTACTTCCCACTTTCTCTTCTATCAGGTTTAGTGTGTTCAGACTGATATTGAGGTCTTTAATCCATTTGGACTTGAGTTTTGTGCATGGTGATAGATATGGATCTATTTTCATTCTTCTACAGGTTGACATCCAGTTTTGCCAGCACAATTTGTTGAAGATGCTCTCTTTTTTCCATTGTATACTTTTAGCTCCTTTATCAAAAATCAGGTGTTCATAGGTTTGTGGGTTAATGTCAGGGTCTTCTATTCGATTCCATTGGTCGACCTCTCTGTTTTTATGCCAATACCAAGCTGTTTTCAATACTGTAGCTCTGTAGTAGAGTTTGAAGTCAGGGATGGTAATGCCTCCAGACGCTCCTTTGTTGTATAAGATTGTTTTGGCTATCCTGGGTTTTTTGTTTTTCCATATAAAGTTGATTATTGTCTTCTCCACATCTGTGAAGAATTTTGATGGGATTTTGAT
This sequence comes from Microtus oregoni, assembly GCF_018167655.1. Lineage (NCBI taxonomy): Eukaryota > Metazoa > Chordata > Mammalia > Rodentia > Cricetidae > Microtus > Microtus oregoni. The sequence goes on from NW_024543073.1 coordinate 12,165,287, forward strand.
GGGGATTGCATTGAATCTATAGATTGCTTTTGGTAGAATTGCCATTTTTACTATGTTGATCCTCCCAATCCAGGAGCAAGGAAGATCTTTCCATTTTCTGGTGTCCTCTTCAATTTCTTTCTTCAAAGATTTAAAGTTCTTGTCAAATAGATGTTTCACATCCTTGGTCAGAGTTACCCCAAGATATTTTATGCTATTTGCCTCACTCCATTTTTAAAAGTTACAAAGAAGTACAAAGAATTGTATAAAGGCAATTTACAATCTCTTTGTAGGGAGGAAAAATGTATCATTGGCTTATATTTTTTGAGAGTCATGTTTAGACATACGCACACACACACACACACACACACACACGCACACGCACACTCTCTCTCTGTCACCATGGGTTCCATATATGCAGATTCTCCCCACCTCAATTTGAAAATACTTAGGACACATCTGTAACTGAGAGGCAGAGTATTTGTTTAGCATGAGTGAGGCCCTGGATTTGATCTGAAACATGAAAAACATCCAGGAAAAAGTTGCATCCATATGGAAGCTGCCCGAGCTACTTTTGTCGTTATTCCATAAGCAATACCGTCTCCAACTATTTACATAGTTAGCATATGTAATGCAGAGATGGTTTGTATGTGGAGCGTGTTGGCAGTCTGTGTGCAGATACGGTGACATTTTAAATGAAGGGCTTGGATATCCTTCAGAGGCTTTGGAACCAGTCCCCAAGGACATTGAGGAGTTAGTATGTAAAAAGATGTATACATATACATTCACATATAAGCGTACTTGCTTTTTGCAAAAGAAAAATTTAGATTCTGTGATGATGTTTGTAAGATGTAAGCCATGACAGCACAGAACAATGTATTAAGATGTCATATTAATGTAGATCCTTGCAATCCTTCTTATGTTTTTAAAGTGTTTTTATATACACATGCATATTTTTGAAAAAATTTCAAGACTTTAAGACTGTTGCTAAACCTTTTAGTCTCGGGTGTTGGACATGTCAGGCCAGTCTTGACCTCCTTTTCTGTGGGCCCTTCAATTTGTTGTCTCTAGATCCTAAAGGGCCAGCTTCTATCCATCATCAACCTTGTCGGGTCGTTGTGAAGGTGAAAGAGTCAGAAGGTACAAGGGTCTGTTACAGCACCTGGTGCTCCAGCGGAGACTCCATAAGCTTCAGTTCCTTTCTTCAAATTCTTGGTGACAAAATTATTTGTGCCTGTAGGTCAGTGGTTCTCAACCTGTGGGTCATGACCTCTTTGTTGGGGGGGGGGTTGACCTACCCTTCCACAGGGGTCATATCAGTAATCCTGCCTATCAGATATTTACATTGTGATCCAAAATAGTAGCAAAATAACAGTTATGGTTATGGGGCAGCAACCAAAACAATTTTATGATTGGAGTCACCACAGTATGAGGGGCTATATTAAAGGGTCACGACATTAGGAAGGTGAAGAACCATTGTTCCATGTTAAGCTTCCTGGTTTTTTTTTTAACATAAAAATCATTTATACAAATAGATAAACTTAGATTACTAATATTTTTGCTAGCTGCTCAGAATGTCTCGCCACCAAACCCTCACCATTGGCCTAAATGTCTGCTGACCCCCACGGCTGACTGTCAAGGGGGGGGGGTGGTCAGCTACTGGCCACACCTGGCCTTTATTCTGCAGGTGCTCAGGCCTTCATTCCAAGCACACGATTTTCTAATACAAAGAGCAGAAAGCAATAATTGCTAACAAGCGCAGGCTGCCTCATGAGTCCTGCCTTCCTTTTCCTCATTAAGTCAGAGTCCAGGAGTCCTGCAGGCTGAGAGGCCGGCATAGGAAGGCACCGCAGGTGCCCGCCATCTCCAGAGAGGACAAAAGCTGTGTAACTGTCCTGGTGAAGTCTTCATCGCCCATGACAAATATTTATTAAGCCCCGCTCTGTGGTTTGGTTTCTAGGTATAATGAATGATGCGGCAGATGGTTTGAGGTTAAAAGACCTCCAACTCCATTTAACGCCTGGATGGACATCTGGATTAGGTGACGGTGAATACTGCAGAAGTTAGAGCACGGAAAAGCCTTTCTGTGGTGTGTTTGAATACTGACGTGACCTCCGAGCCTCCCTCCTCCCCTCCCCCGACCCAATTATCTCGTTTGGCTTATATTCCCACAGTTCCGGGAATTCTATAGATGTTAACTTGTAAGTGCTTGCTTAGTGAATGAGTGGAACATACTAGAATCACATCATCTGTCTAGAAGCAGGCGAGACAGTTATCGCTGGGGCTTGCGTAGAGCAATGTCTACATTGGGGGCTGGAAGGAACCTGGAGGGGTAAAGGCAGCTGTGGACGAGTGTGGGCGGCTGACGGCTCAGGTGTGATGCAGGGCAGAATTATCAGGGTGTTTCCAGCCTCGGGAGCTATGGTGTTGTCTCAGAGCGTCAAGCCTGGATGAGGCCGAGGGCTGCATAGCCCCACTGCCAGCGTAAGAGGTCAGGTTCAAGTCTGCTGGCCCCTTGGGGGGCAGTGAGAGTGGAAGGGGATGAGAGGGACAAAGCTGTCCTTTCTAGGTGTTCTCGGCTGTAGCAGGAAGGGCTGGGCAGAACAGCCGGAGCTCTGTGGTCTTTTCCTTCCTTTTCCGTAGTGAATTAGCCTCCTGCCTAGTCCACATTCATTCTCTGAACACATATGTAGAGGGTGATGAACTCTACGCAGAACACTGGACTGGGGCAGATCAGGCCTTGCCCCCTTCCCTGTGGCTTCCCCCGGTAGTTGAAGAGATAGATAAATACTTATCATAGTGTAAGATCTCAGGCAGAGGGTGGAGGAGCCTGCTCCTGCAGAGGCCTGGAAGCAAGGGGACAGGCAGGGCAGAGTGTCTCAGGAACCACTCTGTTTTATCATAGCAGGGTAGAAAACAGGAGGTGATATGACCGCAGGGCTGGGAGAAGCGGAGTGGAGATGTGCTTCCATTTTTCCTTCTTTCCAGCTGTACTGGGGATTGAACCTAAGGCCTCACACGTGCTAAGAGCTCTGCCCTAAGCTTCAGCCTTGGCTTTCAGACTCCTTTCTTACACCTCTTCATTTCCCTAACATTTATTAAGTGTGTGTGTGTGTGTGTGTGTGTGTGTGTGTGTGTGTATGTATATGTATGTGTGTGTGTGTGTGTTGTACGTTCAGAGGAACTTGTAGGAGTTGGTTATCTCTTGCTACCATGTGGGGCCTGGGGATCAAACACGTATTTCCACACTCAGCAGCAGGCATCTTTACTCACTGAGCCAACTCGCCAGTCCTTGTCTTTTTTCTTTTCTTTTTTCTTTTTCTTTTTTTTTTTTTTTTGATTTTCGAGACAGGGTTTCTCCGTAGCATTTTGGTTCCTGTCCTGGAACTAGCTCTTGTAGACCAGGCTGGCCTCGGACTCACAGAGATCCGCCTGCCTCTGCCTCCCAAGTGCTGGGATTAAAGGCGTGTGCCACCACTGCCCGGTTTTTTTTTCTTTTCTTTTCTTTTCTTTTTCTTTTTCTTTTTCTTTTTTTTTTTTTTTTTTGCTTTGACACTTGTTGCAGGAAATTTGATTGTACTGTGATACTCGGGATTGTTAAAGTTTTTCTTAAATTAGGGGGCAGAGCTAGCGACTAGTTGACCGGAATTAGCCATAGAGAAGCCAGCAATTTGGATAGAGAAGATGCCCAGGAAGAAAAGGGCTAGGACTTGAGTTTGGCGCTTCCATTTGGTTTCGGGAGGAGAGAAGAGACACATAAATACATCTCTTGGTCTTGCTGGGTCTCCCGACAAAGGCAAGATCAGCTTCTCATTTTCTCTGATCTAGCAGGTTTTCACCCCCCACATCTGACTTCCAAGTTTTTGTTAGTAAATAGAACAATAAAGACTTAGTTTAAACCTACATATTGCAGCTGCAACAGAGCCCCGGGGCCACAGCCTGAGTGACCAGCTGTGGGACCGCAGATGTTAATTAAAATATCAGTAGATTCATGTGCAGCTGCTAAGCCAACAGAAAAACATCAGACACCTCTCAGTTGTACAGATTTTTTTCTTATTTAGTTTTTATTCATAATAATTTGAATACAACCCAGCTAGACTTGGAACGGAACCCAAAGAACTTCAGGGAGAGCAGAGGTTTGGGAGAATTGTAAGCAGACAGGGTAGGGGTGCTCTTCTGAGTTGCAGGAGAAATGGTCTTGGGAGTAAGATGCTTGGAAGCAGGAAGCATTAGTTGTCCTCAGTTGGCAATGGTGATCTTGCTGTTCTTGCCTTTCCTGGGCGCAGAATACTCTGTGGCTTCCACAACGCTCATGCCTTCTTTCACCTTCCCAAAGGTCACGTGCTTCCCGTGCAGCCATTACTTGATCCTTGCCCTGCAGAGGCAGAAATGGGAATTGCTTGTATTTGGTCTAGCAGTTGCCACGGATATGACACCAAGGCCCGGATGCTGGATGCTTCACGATGAAGTGCTCATCCTCAAAGTTCTCTCTGTAGATGGTCTTTGCCGGCAGTGTCATTATGGTGTGTGAAGTCCGCACCCTGGCACACGAACCCTCAGATAATCCTGTGAAAGGAGGACTCCTTATCCTTTCTCTCCAGCGTTCAGAGCATGAAAGCCTTTGTTGCCTTTGGAACTTCGTCTGCAAAGGAGATGCGGCCCAAGGGCCATTGATAGTGATGTCAAAGAATTCGGTGGGGGTGACCGTGGCTGCCAGCAAGCAGTGTCTACAAAGTCAGGGGTTGCACAGATTTTTTCTGGAATGTAGTTGTGAGTGAGGACTTAGAAGCCACAGATCAATGTGTGTCCGTCCACACACTGAGCATGCTCAGACATTCATCTCGGGAGGACAGCCTGCAGCGTGCTTCATCTGCCGGAGGACACTCTGTGCTGTCGCACACCTCAGAATCACAGGAGGGGTTTGGGGACCTGTGGATCGCTGAGCTCACCTCTGCAGCTCCTCCTGAGTGTTATCTGTGCCAGACCCAGCAGTTAATGTTTCTGGAAAGTTCCAGGGGTGGCTGCTAAGTGGTGCTTACCTTGAAAGCCTTTGCAGTGGACCCTCCTTCCCAGTCTGGTGTCCTGAGACCGCTGCATCCTGTCACCTGGGAGCTGGGTAGAAAGACGGTCTCGGTTCTCTCCCAGATGCTTGTAAGCTGTCCAATCGGCGAGAACACTGCTCCAGATGTCTGCAGACTTTAGCCACACCCAAAAGTTCCCGATCCAGTCCTGGACCTGTAGAGCTGTGGCAGGAGAATAACCTCTTTCTGTTCATTATTGGGTTTAGGGAGGAAGTGGTCAATGGCCGTGATCAAGATGGACTTGAGCTAGACCCTCTGAGTGCCACACAGCAGGGACACACACTTTCTCCCCTATGCACATTCCCCAGCATGGGGTGAGCCTTCCTCTCAAAAGTACAGCAGATCTTCCTGCTTCTGATCATACAGAAAGGCCACAGGCACACAGATGCATAAACGTAGATTAAAAAGATACAGCAAACCAATGAAGATGCATTTAGTATTGTTACTCAAGAAGGAAATGTTGGAACAATACAACCACAACATGTTATGCTACACCTTGCCCCTCAGAATGATTGACAGACAACAAAATACTAACCATACCAAACACTGGGAAGAGTGTGAGGTGCCTGGCACTAATACATTGCTGGTGGAAATGTAAAATGTACAATCACTTGGGAAAATAGTTTAGCAGTTTCTTATGTTAACTATCCACTTAACCATGTGACCGAGCCCTTCCACTCCCGAGTTTAACCGAAGAAATGGAACATACACTTACAACCAAATCTGAACAGAATTTTTCTATCAGTTTCTCTGGTGATACCTTCAGACTGAGAACACAGTCCAGCAAGAGGCGCATGTCAAGATGTCAAGAGAGCCAAACAAGGGAAGACTGTATATCTGTGAAAGAAACTGCAAGACACCATGTGTGGTGTTTGAATGTAATTGGCCCTCATACGCTCATAGGAAGTGGTACTACTAGGAGGTGTGGCTTTGTTGGAGTAGGTGTGACCTTATTGAAGGAAGTACGTCTTGGGGGCAGGCTTTGAAATTTCCCATGCTCAAGATACCACCCAGTGTTACAGTCTACTTCCTGTTGCCTTCTGATCAAGATGGAGCCAGCACTATGTCTGCCTGCATGCCTCCATGCTCCCCACCATGATGATAGTGGATTGGACCTCTGAAACTGTAAGTTAGCTACCCCAATTAAGTTTTCCTTATAAGAGCTGCTATGCTCATGGTGTCTCTTCACAACAATGGAAACCCTAACTAAGACACCATGTCTTTGAGCACTGGGCAATGGAAAGCAATCCACAGTGGAAACAGCAGAGGAGTAGTACCTTGCCTATGGAAGGGATGAAAGGGAGATAGTGTTGGTTATCTTGGTTATGTTGATGGCTTCATAGTGGCGTGTGAATTCCAAACTGGTCCCATTGTGTAGTTTGTGAATAGTTTGGTATACTTCTGCTAGACCCCAGTAGAGCTGGACTGTGCATTCCGGCATTCTGTTTCAGAGCCCCTTGGGAGAAGGGGCAGTGAGAAGGTCACCCAGGAGGCCTGATGTTCTGACACTCAGTGGGGCCCCAAGACTGAGGCCTCAGCAGCATGAACGTGGCTGCAAGGGAAACTTTATGAGTCTGAGATTAAGCAGGTTAGACCTTTGGATCAATTCAAGTAATTTTCAGTCCTTTACTGCCCCCCCCTGCTGATTTTATGGATGGAGAAGGAGGGGGTAGAGAGACAAGTGCAAGAATGGTGAACAGAGTGTATTAAATGTGGGCTGTTGGGGGCCAGCCTTGACAAAAATACCACTTTCCAGGGTAGGGGTGTTGGGATTTAGAAATATTAGTAAATAATATGAAGATGCAAAAATAATGTCAAAAAACCCCCATAGAATAGTACCAGGAGGGAATTTCCAGTGAATACTAAAATCGCCTGCATTTACTTTCCAATGGCTTAAAATACCCCTGACCCCAAAACGTAGGAGTAAGACAAAATACTGCATTAACATGATACAAGGAAATGAACAGACCAGTTGAAGGTTGCGGGCTGCATTCATAATTAAACATTCTGTTGCTAGAACAAACCCAGTTGTGCTCATACCCTAGATCAAAATATTATGTAGGCAAACCACTCCTTGGGTGGAATCCAATGCTACCTCCTTAAAGGAACTGACTTTTGTTTGAGGTAGAAACATAGCTACTTCTCTATTCCTGGAGTACAAGGTCTGGCTATTAGTCACACTTCTTGACAATAACCTTGAAAGAGCGGAACTCTCTGCTTGAAATCTAGGTGGGACTTTTGTTATTTTTGTTATTGACACAATAACCTTGAAGGAATAGAGGTAAGTTAGAACTCTCTGTCCTTTGGTCAATGTGGAAATAGGCACATATTTTTGGGCCTCCACAATGGGCAAATGTCAGACATGCATGACAGGGTTGGGTATGATTGATGGATAGAGACTTGCCTCCAGCAGGGATGGAACAGGAAGAGGCTGAGAACACACCCCTGTGATAGCTCTTGGGCTGTTCACTGATTAGTTAACTTTTGTTTCTTTCCCTTTCCCTCCCTCCCCCCTCCCTCCCTCCTTCCCTCCCTCCCTCTCTCCCTCCTTCCTCCTCTCTCCCTCCCGCCTTCTCTTCCTGCCCTCTTTCCCTTCTTTCCTTCTACTTCTATGAACCCCTGTATGATTACATAGGGCCCATCTTACAGGCCTTTAAGAACATTTATCAATAGACTATTCTTAATGTAATGGTAAAGATAAAATAACACTGTTTCCTGAGGGATACAGCAGCAGAAATGCTGCAGGTCCCTGAGTGGTGGCAGCGGGTACAAGGCCACAGCATGCCATGAAGGCAGCAAGGTCTCAGGCAGAGGGTCCCTGAGTGTCCTGCAGGCCACAAGGGGCAATGAGTCCCAGGCAGGGAGCTACATGGGGGTGAGAGACCGAGACAGATAGGCACATCATGCAGAATGAGTTTGGATATTTATTTAGTGGGTTATGGAAGGGAAGGGGTGAGGAAGAGAGAAGGGGGATGAGCAGAGAGAGGCAGAGAGATAGAGATAGATAGATAGATAGATAGATAGATAGAGAACTAAAGAGAGAGAGAGAGAGAGAGAGTAGAGGAGGAGGGGGAAGGGGAGAAGTGGGGAGAAGGGAGCGAGGCAGAAGCTGTCTCTTCTGGAGCTAGATGGAAAGGAAAGGCTCAGACTGAAAGCAGATCTGCCTGCCTTGGTGGTGGATGGGGTGGGAGCGGGGAGGGAGTGGGTGTGACTTGTCTCTTAAAGGGACAGATCAGACCATTACATTTAGATCATTCATAGGTATATAAAAGTATGCAGAAAGTACAGGGAGCCTCCATGTATCCCTCTCAGCCCCCACTTTGTGTTTAAAGTTCCACTGGCTTCTGCTCAGAAGGTTTTGTCACAGCAATAGATCATAACTTGAACAGGGACTTTCTCAGAGGCTCGGCTCTACTTTGAAGGCCCTGTAGAACCACTGTCAACAGTAAAGAGGTGGAGAGGAAGGATAGAATGGACTGACATCCACATAGCTGCCATGGATTCTTGGAATGTACAGCCACCCCAGGGACCCAGCTGCTACCCACTCAGCTTCTCTGATGCTCCTGATTTCTCACAGCCAATGACTGTTCCTGATATAGACAAGGAGGGAGCTGGGAGCAGGTACCAGCACATGTTCCAGCAAAGGTTATTAAAGGGAATGAGAGCAGAGCAGTGTCAGTAGACAACAAAGGAGTCCAGCTTTTTCAGGCAGCACCTGAAATTATGAAGGAATTATGAAGCGTCAGGTCTACTCCCAGGCAGCTCCTTGACAGTGCCCAAAGACAGGAGCTCAAGGCCTTTTAGTTTCAGAGACTGGTGGTTTATCTCCTTGGCGTTGATGGTGACTTCAGACTTGGTGACTGATCCTTGTGGAGTAGGGAGCCATGATCACGGTAGAGGAAGTCTCTGCAGTGGGCTTGACTGACAGAGCCAGCACAGGGAGAACCAGGCAGCTAGCATGGTGAAGTACTGGTCAACCTGCAGAATGGCAGCATCTACTGTGGATACCATACAAGCTCTGCAGACTTCTCTCCAGTGCCTTCAGTTCCTCTGTAGTCAGTCCAGCAGAAGTTGTAGGACACTGGCTTGGATGGACAGCCATGGGAGAGTTAGGGGCATACACATCTAATGAAGAGGTAAAAGGAAGGCAGGGGTGCGGTCAGCCTCTGGGCCATTTTAAATGTTTCTCTTCTTATTTTCATGTCTCTGTCTTCCTAGTTAACCCATTTTTGTCCTTTTATTTGCAACCCAAGTCTTGGTCCTTAGTCACTGGAATCTCTTTCCCTCTTCTCTGACAGTCTCTGCTCCGGTACCTTTTGTCACCCCTAAGGAAACCTGTAGACTTTCCTTTGGGTTACCAGCCTACAACAAAATGACATAGAGACTTAAATTAATAATGAAAGCTCAGCCTTAGTTTTGGCTTGCTTCTAACTAGTGCTTATAACTTAAATTAACTCATTTCTATTAATTTACTTTCTGCCTTGTGGCTTTATTACCTCATCTCCATACTACTGCCCATACTGCTTGCTCAGTCTCCTGACAACTCCACCTTCTTCTTTCCAGCATCCTCTCTGTCTGGAGGTCCTGCCTAGCTATTGGATTTTCAGTTTTTTATTAAACCAATCAGAGTGACACATTTCACAGTGTACAAAAAGATTATTCCCCAACAGAGAGCAGGGACATTTTATGGTTAAGCACTGTGGTGATTTGAATGAGAATGGCCCCCACAGGCACCTGTGTTTGAATCGCAGTTGGTGGAACTGTTTTGGGAAGGATCAGGAGGCTTTGTTGGAGGAGGCATGTCTCTGGGAGTGGACTTTGAGGTTTCAAAAGCCTATGCCAGGCCCGGTCTTGTTCTCTCTCTGCCTCTAACTTGCAGATAAGATGTAAGCTCTCAATTACCACGCTAGTGCCTTGTCTGCCTACCTGTTGCTGTGCTCCCCACCATGATGATCATAGACTCACCCTCTGAAATTGTAAGCAAGCCTCCAATTTATTGTTTTCTTTTATAAGTTGCTTTGGACATGGTGTCTCTTTACAGCAATAGAAAAGAGACTAAGACAGCACCTTGTGTGTTGTAATTGTCAGGGTTCTTCAGAGAAATCAGATGCATTGTATGTGGGAGTGGAGCTAGAAATAGGGAAAGGGAGAGGGTTCATTTAAGGAACTTGCTGCTCCCTTGATCCTGTAGGTTGGCAAGGCTGTATCTGGGGGATGGGCTAATGGTAGGAGATGGGAAAGAGCTGGTGTTGATGTTTAAGTCCAGAGGTATCTTCTGCTGAGTCTCTTCCTGCTCAACTGATGGGTGAGGCTCACCTACATCAGGAAGGACAATCTTCTAGGCTTGGTCTACTGATTGGAATGTTAAGTCCTCCAAACCCACATCTATACACCCAGAATGATGTTGATCAGTTAAGCATCTGGGCAACACTGTGATTGAGCTACCATCATAAGTGTGTAGATGGTGATTTGAAATTTAATTAGAGGCATTTTGAACAAGAGTGCTGTTCTGATGTTTTCTTGATTCAAGCAGCTCCAAGGTCATGAGAGATTCTAACTTGGATACAGGAAGCTGACAACGGCTAGAGGGAGGCTATTTCATCCTCTGGTTTCAGACCCAGTGTGAGGAGGAGGTGTTGGTGAGCAGGTAGGTAACTATTGTTACCTGGGTGATAATAAAATTGAGCTGTTCCTGCTTGAAGAACTTCATTATAGAGATTAGTTTTGAATTAAATGATAAATTTAAAGCACTTTAAAGAACAATGGCATTTCTAAATGAACTAGGAAGACAAATTATTAACCATAATGACTTTGATTGTCTATCCTGCTTCTGTCCACCCTTATATCCTTTTCACACATGGGAAAGGATGGGCAATGACAATGAACTGAAAAATTATCCTCATAGGGTTTCTGTTTTTCACAGAAACAGATCTTCATGGCCACTATTTTGTTAGTTTGGCCTCTGAGAACCAGTGAGTATAGTGTTCTGGGAGTCTCTGTTCCAGTCAATGGGACCAGTCTTAGTCAATGGCCCAAGTTGTGTCTCCCGTCATGGCTCCACTCCAACCCCCATTTCTGCTTTCTTCATGCTTGGGCCTGCTTGGTGTGTGCTGAAGACACCTGCAATGAAGCTGAAAAAATCAGTTAAGCCAGGGGGATGTGGCATGAACAGGACAGTGACCATGGTCAGGCAGATGTCAACCCAGGAACAGAACACAGGTGGTTATTTTGATAAATCCAGCAACTGGGATCAACAGACAGCTACCAACACCACTGAATTTCATACTTGCCAGATCACAAGGGTTCTTTGAGGGAACTGGTGTGGTTGGAAGGAGCATGAGCCTGGGAGTCAGAACGATGAACCTGAGGTCTCAGTCTGCCACTTTACAGACGATATTATTTGGCTCCTTGGCCCCTCTAAACTGGTACCATTTCCACAGAGGGGGAATAATTGCAGTACCTTGTTGGAGGTTGGCGTCATTAAAGCTTGGAGCAGCGTTGTTATTGAACCTGACCATTTAATGTTACCAGTGGAAAAGCTGAAACTAAAGGCTAGGTAAATTTCTCCAGGGTAAGAGCTGAAAATGGTGAAGGTTTGTCTTTGCTTTCATGTCTGTTATTGACCCACTGACAACGACAAGCACGTTTACTGTGAACCAGTAACTCTGCTGAATGCTTTCTGCTATGCTTTTATATTTTTGGTTGTGAGTCTAGCCTTTAATGGCTGAACCATCTCTCCAGCCCTCTAAGATACTCTTTTCAACAAGACCTTCCAAAGTTGATGCTTGTATGAGGTTCCTTTATGCAGCATGGCATTTCCACAGGTTTCATGGCTTAAGATCTACCTGTTTGCTATTTTTGCCCTGTGATTTAGAAGCTTGGGTATGGCATGACTAAGTCCTCTCCTCTTGGTCCCTCAAGGTTAAATGGAAGGTTAAAGAACTGTGTTCCTTTATGGATGTTTTGGGAAAAGTCCACTTCCATTCTAATGGGAGGATCTGGACCTGGATGCTGAGAGAGAGTAGGTGTTCTGGTTAGTATGTATGTATGTATTTATTTGTTTGTTTGTTTGTTGTTGTTGTTGTTGTTTATTTATACAAGCTAGAGTCAACTGGGGATAGGGAACCACAACTGAAGAAATACTTCATCAGATTGATCTTAGTCGAGGATGTGGGGTATTTTTTGATCAATGATTGATGTGGGAAGGCCAAGTCCATTGTGGCTGGAACCACTCCTGGGCAGGTTGTCCTAAGACATACAAAAAAGAAAGTTGAATGAGCCACGAGGAATGAGCCAGCAAACAGTGTTCTTCCATGGTCTCTGTTTTAGTTACCACCTTGGGTTCCTGCCCTGATTTCCCATCCAGATTGACTGAACTTTATGCTGAAATAAACCCTTTCCTTCCCATGTTGCTTTTGGTATTAGTGTCTATCACAGCAATAGAAAACAAGCTAAGACACTAGTCTAGTAGGGGTTTATTTTCTATAAGTGCTTAGAGGTGAGTAACCAGGGTAGATATGTTGTCGGAGGCTGTTCATTTTTTTCCTGGACTCTCAGACCTGAAATAACCCTACAAAACTATATTAATTGCAATACTGTTTGGTCAATAGCCTAAGCATATTTCTGGCTAATTCATATCTTAAATTACACCATTTCTATTATTTTATATTTTACCGAGGCTCGTGGTTTACCGGCAAGGTTCTGGTGCATCTGTTGCCGGTAGGGGCTACATGGTGTCCCATTGACTGTGCTGTCTTTCTCCCAGCATTCATCTTAGTTTTTCTTCCTAGCTCTATTCTTCTAAGCCACTGGCTTAAACAGCATTTATTAACCAGTAAAAGCAACACATATACAGAAGGACTTCCCACACCATTTCTCCTTTTCTGCTCAAATAAAATAGAAGGTTTTAACTTTAACATAGTAAAATTACATGAAACAAAATAGTTATCAAGCAAGAATTACAGTTACAATATTTATGTCTACTTTATCTTTTATCATAACTAAGGAAAACCATAATAACAACTATCTATTTTTCAACTCTATCAAAGACCCAAGAAGGATATATTACCTAAGTAAACAGGAAGTACATTGTAAGCAACTTCCAAAACTCTAGAATTGACAGAGACATCTCCCTTCCTGGACAGTCACCCAAAGTTCTTCTGTATTGTCGGAGCATCCATCTTCAGCCTACAGGCCCACAGTATCTGGCAAACTTTTCCATGAAGCAGGAAATTTAAAGATCTGTTCTACCTCATAATGACAAAGTCCATCAGTTGCTTTTTTCTGCTGTAGAATGTCTGGCAGACTCTTTCATGAAGCAGGAACCTCGACAGACTGTCTCACCTGTAGGCAAGTTCAGCAGTCATTTTTTTTTCCTGTGGGTCCTGCATGTCCATTTCATACAGCATATCATCAAACAGTCCAGACAAGAGCAGTTTCTTGGCCAAATGACTAACCAACTCCGTTAGGAGCCTCTTTGATGTCCATTATCCTCTTGAAGTAATTGGTGCTGCCAGGAAACAGATGTGTCTCATTGTCATGAAAAGTCCTAAGTTTTTAAACATTTTAAATGTCATATCCTGTAGTCTTTGAAAGGTTTGAAGAATAACTATCCATCTGAAATATATTTCTTTATATCTAGAAAACCTAACTAACATGACTGCAAGTTTGACTATTATAGATGATTATCTATTAACCTGTATTTCTTAATTATACATTACATTTTTAAATGAGCTACAGAAGCACAATACCTTAATCAAGATCAGAAATATATATAACAAAATTGATCTTAAATTTCTATCAATAAACCAAGATCTATACCAATGCAAAGTATTCATCTCTACTGCATATCCTCCTTTAAATGTAAACAAAGATTTATAAACAATATTTGGGAATTTGGATGTAGTTTTCTCCAAACTGCTTCCTGCTTTTTGTTGAATAAAATAATTTTAGGGGTTTATGGAAACTTTTCAGGGGGTCTTGTCCCATTGAACCTCATTAGTCTGGAAGAAATCTACAGGTTCTCACCCTCTGTGGAAACAAAGGCAGAAAGAACCTCTTTTCCAAAGCAACATAATTCTTAGACCCAAATTTTGAAATCAAGATATATTTTAAATATATATGTTGGTTTAGCTTAGCAGTCCATACAATAAAATGACTCTCTGTACTAAGCTCCTTCACAGTAAAAAAAAATCCAAAGAAAACACAATAATATGCATAATCCAGACTCTCTATGTATTTTCTATCTTTATGTGGCTTATTTTTCTTTACTCTATTACATTTTCTACAAGTTTAATATTTATTTTATTATCTTTACTCTTTTAATCTATGACTATCTATTATTTTTTATATAACTGTCTATACTCTTTTTTTTCTCTCTCTAACAAAGGCGTATTTATTTAGGGGTAGATTCACAGATTACAGTCCTCTGCATGAACATGAAATAGGAACTGAATCAAGCAGCTTGGAGGGAGATCAAGTGTACACTTTACATTGGTATTTATAGTATAAGAGGCCACACCCAAGTGGGCGGGTGTCTTTTTTTTTATTGAGCTATACATTTTTCTTTGCTTCCCTCCCTGCCTCTCCCCTCCCCTTCAACCCTCTCCTATGGTCCCCATGCTCCCAATTTACTCAGGAGATCTTGTCTTTTTCTACTTCTTATGTACATTAGATTCATATATGTCTCTCTTAGGGTCCTCATTGTTGTCTTGGTTCTCTGGGTTTGTGAATGGTTTTCTTTGCTTTATGTCTAAAAGTCACTTATGAGTGAGTACATAAGTGAGTACACTCATGAGTGATATTTGTCTTTTTGGGTCTGGGTTACCTCACTCAATATGAAGTTATCTAGCTCCATCCATTTGTCTGCAAATTTCAAGCTTTTGTTATTTTTTCCTGCTGTATAGTACTCCATTGTGTAAATGTACTACATTTTCCTTATCCATTCTTTGGTAGAGGGGCATTTAGGTTGTTTCCAGGTTCTGGCTATGACAAACAATGCTGCTATGAACATAGTTGAGCACATGTCCTTATGATATAATTGAGCATCCTTTGGGTATATACCCAAAAGTGGTATTGCTGGGTCTTGAGGAAGGTTGTTTGCTAATTTTCTGAGAAATCATAGACTGGTATCTTAAAGGCTACTGGCTGAAGGAGTGGCCTGTGGGAAAGCGCTGTGGTGAGTGGAATGTTTGCAGCTTCCCATAACTTGACTTTAGTCTTCTGCATAGAGTGGATTGCTGAGCAGTGTGTTTTGGGCTTTGTCTTGGGTTCCTAAGCATTCTCACAGGAGAGTCATGGAAAAAGTGTCATTTGCTTAGAACTGGCTCTTGACCACAGGTATGACATTAATGTGATTGTGGCAGGAGGGGAACTCACCCCCACTTGGAAACACGTGCATGGCTGTGGCTACCCTGCATACACTTGTCATCTTCCCAAATCACACTTGCTAAATTCTAGATGCCCCCTCTTTCCTCCCTGAAAGGTGGTCTCGAGAAAACAAGGAGATAAGACAGAACTCTTTTTAGCTTAGTAAGACTTCTTGACTTTGCTCAGAAGATGGTCACTAGTAGATAGATGGAAGCTTTTTAAAACTTGCTTGCTAGGGAGACTCAAAAGACTCAGACCTGTCCTTCTTGCTTCACCGAGGGATACACGTAGGAGGTATCATAGGATAGAGAATGGGAGTTGAGGTAATACACAAAGAAAATAGAAGGTTAAAAGAAAATAAAAGGAAGATATGTAAGTTTGCAGGCAATATAAGGAGAGAAGTGGGAAAATCTTTGAAATGTTCTTTGAAGCCCATGTATATGTATGACCACCAGAGAGTAAGTGCTGAACTGTGTCTTCACAGTCTCTAGGGGCTGTCTACATGTCCTATCTCTTGTTTTCTTACACTTCCTTGGACTCTTCTCCCTGGATATATATCTGTATTTGCATCTGTATCTGCATCTCTCTCTCTCATCTATCTATCTGTCTGTCTATCTATCTATCTATCTCTACTTTTATATATTGCACATACACATGAAAGGATCTTAAAAATTTGATACCTTTTAAGTTCTTACAGTCATGGCTTGTCCACTGCTCTGGGTTGTACGTGTTTTGTTCCTTTGGTGGAAGCTTGGCCCCTGATATGATATTGAGAGTATTGGAATCTCAATAGACAGAAACCTAGAGAGAAATACTCAGATTATTGCCTTTGGATTGGGTTAATGCAGTTCTCGTGGAACCCTGGTTAGTTTCTCTGTATAAAAACTGTTACAAAAGGACGGTATGACCCCTGGATCTCTCATTTCCTACAGTCTTACTACATGGTCTATTTTCATGTATACATGGGATGACATCATCTATCATGATATCCAGAGCTGATTTGAAGCCAGCACCAAGTTTTTAGACCTCTGCAACTACAATTTTGCTCTCTTATCTTTCAAATTTAATTTGGTAACTCCTTTGAGCCTTTATTTGATGTTTAAGAACAAATAAATGAAATGAATTTCTTTAAGGTACCCAGTCTTGGGTATTTTATTATAGCAAGAGAAAATGAATTGACTGTTTCTATGTCACTTAGCCTTAGTGACATGGGAAAGAGAGGTCAGAGCCACCTTGACTGTTGTGTCTGTCAGCATTCCATGGATTGGGATTAGGTGAAGGGCTGTTGTGTTTATAGCTAGTGGCCAGTTATGGTTGTTGGCAGCTCCATCAGGTATGTTATGGTGGCTTTCACAGGTCTAGCCCATGGGAGGGCTTCTGGCTTTTGGTAGGAGCAGCTCCTTTAGCAGCGTAGTTGAACACACAGCTTCTGTCCACAGATGACCCCAGGTCTCTGATCCTCAAGTTCAGCCTCCTTCGGCCTCATTACACCTTTACCTTGTGTTCTTCCAGCTTTCCTGTCATGTCTATAACTACCTCCTTGTGTCATTCTTTTCTACTCCACAAGTCCCCAAGAAGCTTGGAGTGGTGGCCCTTGTCTGCAGTCCAGTACTTAGGAGGATCAGGAATTCAGGACTAGCCTAGGTTATACACTAAGATCCTTTCTGCACCACCCCATCCTCCAAAGTCCCCAAGAATTTTGTTTCCCTGAGTGAAAACTGACCTAACCCTTGTGTTTCTGGCCAGCCCCAATGGCCACTCTCATGGGGCCTAAGTTTGCTGCTGTTGTTCGCTTAACTTTCAACTTTTATTTGATTTCTTCTCCTTTTGACAGTCCATCAGGAAGGTGATGGTCATATCAATAAACTCCAGTGGTTAAGGCCAGGGAAGAAAGTGTTGGGCAGTTGAAGAGTGGTAGAAATTTGACCTTGAACTTAGTTCTGACAGGCTGTCTTATTCATTGGAGTGTTAGCTTTTAGACAAGCTTGTCAAAGTGTGACCACACTGCCTGTGGATGCATCATGAACTTGAGCTGACCCTGGCAGTGCTTCCAATTTTCCTTAATTTGTTCTGTATTTCAAAAACGAAGGGAGTGGTAACCAGGAGGATGGTTTACTTTCAGAGACTCAAGCAGGGCATGAGTGATGGCTACTTTTCAAATATATGTCTGAACACATTTTTTATCTTGAATATATGTTTCAGGTGATGCTTTTTATTATTAGTAAGAGTAACAGCATAAGCTAAGGGATCTGGTCAATGCTTTATTGGATTCACAAGACTGGAAGCCCAGAGAAAGAGTAGACATCAGTGCTAGCTGAATTCAGGGGTTTCTGCCTTATCACCATGGACTGTTTTCAGCTCTACTGTGTTTGGTTTCTCCTTAGGTTGGAAATTGACCAATGGCTTTCATCTAACAGAGCCCAGAAAAGGAAGTGGGAGTTACTCCTGGGTCTTCGAGAAACCCTTGGAGAACTGTCTGAGTTAGGGTTTCTATGGCTGTGAAGAGACACCATGATCATGGCAACTCCTATAGAGGAAAACATTGAATTGGGGGTGGCTTATATTTTCATAGGGTTAGTCCATTATCGTCTTGGCAGGACATATTAGCGTGCGGAGAAGGAGCTACGTCTTGATCCTCGGGCAATAGGAAATGAATTGTGTCCCACACTGGGTATAGCTTGAGCATAGGAAACCTCAAAGTCTGCCCCCACAGTGACACACCTCCTCCAACAAAGCCACACCTCCTCCAGTAAGGTCACACCTTACTGCCAGTTCAGTTTGTACAAGAGGTGAAATTCTAGTGGACTGTCTAGATCAATAGTTCATAATCTGTGTCATGACCCCTCTAGGGTCAAGTGACCCTTTCATAGGGGACACCTAAGATCACTAGAAAACAGAGATACTTACTTTATGATTCATAACAGCAGCAAAATTACAGTTATGAAGTAGCAACGAAAATAATTTTTTGTTTGGGGGTCACTATACCATGAGGGACTGTATTAAAGGGTCGCAGCATCAGGAAGGTTGAGAACGATTGGTCTAGATGTCATGTTGAACAGTGGCAAGTACTTCAGATCTAGAGGTTAGGACTGACCTAACCTGGTGAGGAGGGCAGATGGGATGTTTGAAGTAGATGTCAAGGAAAGGTCATTCTGAGGAGGAAGCAGTCACACAAATGTGCATGAGAGCCGGCATCAATTCATGTACGCTGGTTCTCCAGGGTGCCTCTCCTATCAGCTCTAGCACTATGTATCTGGGTATGGGGAGAATATGCCCACTGACCTGTAAGGGAATAACCTCTCTCTTCCCGGTGGTTTACGGGGCAGGGAGCTGCCTGTCTGAGAGTGTTATTGGCTCAAGGTCAAGTATATTAGTGACGACGGGATGACAGGATTCTTCAGCCTCCAGCTCCTCTTCCCCTCCTCAAATCAATCCCGTAGACCTTTCAGCTGGGTGGTAGCCAGGACCTCAGAGCTCAGCCTGGTGCAGATATTGTTCCTGAACACTAGGGGATGCTGCTGAGCACTCAAATCAGCCTGGATTAGTTAGAGGCACCAAATGCTGCTCTGTGAGAAAGGATGTTTCTTTGTGGTAAGGCGATACAGGAGTCAAAGACTTATTCAAGCTCAAATTATATTTCTAACTCGGGCTCAAAGGCCATTTCATCTGACAAGTGCCAAATACCAAGACAAGGGAACTCTGCGGAGAATTTTGTTCTGTTTTTCTGTGCTAATCTTGGTCTTGAGCTATTTGTTGAAGGAAGGATTTTTCAATGATGTGTGATGTGTTGGTCTTAACTGGCGATCTGATGGGTCTTAGAATCCACGTAGGAGACCTCGTGTTTCTGTGAGGAAGGGTGACTTCAGAAAGAGTTGATGGGGAAGACCCAGTCTCAGTGAGTGGGCGATGCCTTCCCATGAACTCTCTTCCGGAGTCTGCCTGTCACTGCGGCCGCCACCTTCTGCAGGCATCAAACACCAGACGTTTTGTTCTCCCAATGTGGACTGAATACACGAAGCTCTCCAGGGACCTTATAGGCGTTTGGAACCCATTTTTTTTTTGTTTGTTTGTTTTTGTTTTTTGAGACAGGGTTTCTCTGTGGTTTTGGAGCCTGTCCTGGAACTAGCTCTTGTAGACCAGGCTGGTCTCGAACTCACAGAGATCCGCCTGCCTCTGCCTCCCGAGTGCTGGGATTAAAGGCGTGTGCCACCACCGCCCGGCTGGGACCCATTTTGAACCGAGGCATCAACCTAGCAGCTTCGGGCATCTCAGCTTCTCATGCAGCCATTGTTGGGCAGCCTAGAGAAGGACAAAAGGGTTTCTCTTTAGATTCCTTGAAAGCCAACCTAAGAACTCCCCTTTTATAATATATTTACATTCCGTTGATTCTGTTTCTTTAGAGAACCATGTCCAATGAAGGATGAGACTGGAAAATGGCCCGATTGCTCTTTTTCTGAACCCCAGGCAGGTTCCAGCGAACTTTCTTCTTTGTCTGCTTGATCCCGGACACTGCTGGCTCATGCAGGGACCCTCACTAGTTTCTTGATTGGAGAGGATGTCTTAGAAATGAAAACCATTGTCTGTGGAACATTGTGAGCTTTCTGAGACACCCAGGTAAGGTGTTACCTGGCTACAGCCATCCCTCACTGCTGGCGGTGCGTGCAACGGTGAGATGCAGTTTGCATCGATCGGCTTGGGATGACACAATACCAAAGAGAAACTCGTGAGTTCGCTGGGCAAAGGGAAAATGCTGCTAGTTTGAGATAAGACGCATCCATCTTAAAAGCTGTATTTCAAAGGGGGGTTGTTGTTTGTTCTTCGCACTATGTTATTCTTTAGAGCTTTCTTTTCTTCTCTTCATCTAGGCAATATGTCTTAGATTGTTGGCCCATAAATGACACATTCTTGCAGCTGCAATCTTAAGACAGGAACCTAGGGTAAGCTCCAATTTCAATAAACAGAAAAATGCAGCAAGCCCAGTGATGCTTGGTTCCTTTCTTATTTCCAGCATCACGTTTTACCACTGAATGGGATTTTTTCAAGGTTCTAGCCCCCGGGGAATGGGCCAGTGAAAGTGAGAATCTCAAAAGCCTGCACTCCCGCCTGGTAGACAAAGTTTGGTTAATTCCACTCTCCTAGAAAATACTCAGCGGCCTTTCATAGGTGACACCACTAGATGTCGCTGCATATCAAGCTTCTTGAAACAGTGGCTGGGAGGCCTGGAGAACCCTGTGCCTCTAGTTCTATTAATGTTTAAAAGGTGCATTTGCACTGGCTGGGTTTTCCCGCATAGAATCTTTTATGTTTAATGTGACGCTCATTCCTAGGGGCACAGCGTCATCCTGCTTGACTCTAAGTCAGCCATCCGTTGGCTGGGGTAAATTTTCTGGCCCCTCTTCCATCTCATTTCCTATGAACATAGTGGCAAAGATCCCCCTCTCCCTTCCTTCCCTCTCCTTCTCTCCCCCCTCCTTCCTTTTTTCTTAAGGTAAGGAGGGGTCAGAGAGCAATGTTTGTGTCTCCCGCAGTAGCGCTTGTTTTTTGAGACAGGGTCTATTACTGAGTCTGGGATTTGCTGGTTGGCTGGATAGGCTGAGCAGCAAACCTTTAGGCTTTCTCCGCACCATGATTATAGGCACAGGCTGCCATGCATGGCTTTTTACGTGGATTCTGGGGATCCGAACTCAGGCCCCTGTGCTTGCTCAGCAAGCACTTTACCAACAAATCATCTCCCTAGCCCCAGGCTCTGCTTCCCACATGAGCGAAATTCTTGTTCTCTGGCTGGTTTTACCTGACCAAGTACAACATGACTAACTGAAATCCCCACAGCTAGGCTCATGAGCTAGGTTCCTCAGAATCTGTGATTTCTTCCTAGAAATCATCCCAACCATCTGGGCCTGCCGCAGGACCTCCGGTGAAGCATCTGGGGTGAGCAGAAAGTTGTACTGCTCGAATGGTCTCTATGGAAAAGATCTTTGCTAGAACAAAACCTCTTTCTCTGAAGCTCTTCAATCCCTTTATCTTTTTCCAGGCTTCCTTGTCATAGTTTCTGTGACAGCTCTCAGGGGACCAAGGCCAGCAGAATTTTCTACGCCTTGGGAACATCTATCGCCATCAGTAACTTAGACAGTAGGAAGGAGAGCTTGTGTCCCTAGAGGGACCCTTCAAGTGCGTGTTTGATGTTGACGGCTCTCTTTGCCCTGAAGGATGGGTTCAGGGGTGCTTGGATCATATGCTGCAAAGATAAAACTCGGGAGTTTACAATTTACAGAGGCCCCCATCTATCACATCACCCCGTTCTCACAGCAGTCGGTTCAGGGAGACAGGATGTGTATTTTTCTTTCCACTTTACAGAAGGGAAAATAGAAGGCCAGGGAGGTTAAATGGCTGGCTCAAGGTCTCCCAGCTATAAAAACTTGCACCTCCAGCCTCCTGGGCTCTGAGCTCTCTTGCTGCTCACAGTCTCCAGCTGCTACCTGCTGGGGGAATTGTTAAGGGCTATAAGGAATGGACCCTTTAGCCAGGCTGGCAAGAGATTTGGTGCTAGCAATTTTGGGACAAGAATGAGGTGTCTTTGCTTGGTCCTTTGGCTGCCAACAATCTCCTTTGCCAAGGGACCATCTGAAAAATTGCTTGGCTGGCACAGTTGGCTGATGCCATTGCTGATTTGAAAAATGGAGTTTATAGAGAAAGCTTGTGGAAATATCTCACCAACCACAGAGGAACCAGAGAAGATGAAGTTCATCATATTGTACTTATTTCTTTGGGGAAAGAAAAACAATGATATCTGAATATTGTTAAGTCCTATTGGAATATAAGAGGAAGCATGCAGGCAATGGCTGTAGTTCCTCCTCCTGTCTTCCTGGTCCTGAGGCTGTCAAGTGCCGGTCAGGGAGAGGCATGGGAAGGCTGCTTTTGTCAGTGCTGCAGCTCATGCCTGGCTGCTCTGCGTCTATAAAGCATTTTGCTAACCCGATGAGGACCACTAGGTAATCACTAAAATAATCTGTCAATCTGTTGAGTAGGACCCCTTTCTTGATGAATGGAGGCTTTGAAAAATACTGCCTAATCAATGATGGCGACAAAGCTAATTTTCTGCTTTAGCCAGTATCTGACTGAGAAAGGAAAGGAACATTCCCGCAATGTCCCTCTGGGTTGTCTTCTGAAGGAGGGCCTAACTGCAGTGTGTTTATGGGCCCCCCAAAACTAGCTTTCCTATTAAATTGTTAAATTCTTGCTTCTGTATCAGATACCTACTAGCTTCTTAGGTCCAGCCTGAGGGCCATGTGAGAGTGGACAGTGATATTTGCCTTTGAGACCCCAGTTTGATTCCTCAAGACCCAGCCCTTCAGTTCTCATTAGAGCTGTTGGGTTTTGACCTTGACTGCACATAAGAATTGCTTGGTGAGCTTTTGAAAATTGCTGATACCAGGGCTCCCTCTCTGGATGTTTGAGTTTAATTGGTTTGGGGTAGCGCCCAGACATTGGTATTTTTTAAAGTGCCCCAGTTGATGGAATATGTGGCCAAGGTTGAGCGGCTCGGAGTAAGTTGCTTATATAGGCCGCTCTTCTCATGTGTGGGGAGCATGGAATCCTACTTAGCCTGATTTTCCATTTGTTTTCCCCCAATGGTGGAAATTTGATCTATGTATTGAAATGAGAAACCGCTACTAGTCATTAATTATTTTATTTAAATGCTGAGTTGAAATATCCACTCTAATTTGGGCATAATTTGTACTACAGTCTAATTCAGTATTTCTCAGAGTGTATTCTTTTGATTATTTATTTATTTGAGAAAAGGGTCTGCTATATCCAGGGATGGCCCTTGACTCTCTATAAAGCTGAGGATAACTTTGAGCCCCTGATCACCCTGCCTCCACCTCCCAAGTATGGGGAATTATAGTTATGTACCACCATGCTAGATTTTACGTGGTGCTGGGGATTAAACCTTATGCAGGCTAAGCAAGCACTCTACCAACTGAGCCGAATCCCCAGTCCTCTTTTTATAGTTTATATAGGATGTTTTGCATGCTTGCTAACATGGAGGTTGTTGAGCCACAGTGAGGGCTGACTAGATTGCTATATGCCTGGATTCTCCTTATGGCAGCTGTTGTAAAGGTTCCGGGGAAGTTAGCACTAAGTGCAACCGCCTTAGCCTAGGGCATTAATATACCTTTTCCAGTGGGGTTTACTTTTGCTTTTTTACTTTTGTGGCCACTAAATTTCTATCCCATGGCCTCTGTCACGTCTCCATCAGACCATGCATGTTTCTCTTTGTGGCTCGTTGGCTGCTGAAAGAGTCTCATTTAGCCATCTGACATTCTTGGCCAGCTGAAAAGTCCCTTCTCTCAAATCCATTCCAAAGCAGAAAACAGAAAGAAGGAGAGCTGCCGCCTGATGACCCAGGTCTGCAGAAGGACGCTGTGGTCCTCTCCTTCCAATTAGTGGTCTCCAAGGCATCCCGAGCTCGCCAGGCCATTGTGCATCTAGTTGCTTAGTGTTCGCTGCCTTACTTACTTCCCATTGTTCCCTCAGAGCTGTTATGCACGAGATCAGACACCCTGCCTTTCGGGCAGAGTTTTCTCTGAAGGGTTTGGAGCTTCAAAGCCAAGTTCTACCTGTGATTAGAGAGCACAGGGTCATTGTGGTTCCTATTGTGTCCGAAGTCTTTCAGATTCCTGCTTTGCTATTGTTCCTTTCCTGGTTATGACCTTTCTTTCTTTCTTTCTTTCTTTCTCCTTTCTTTCTTTCGTTCTTTCTTCTTTCTTTCTCCTTTCTTTCTTTCTTTCTTTTCTTTTTTCTTTTTAGTTTGGATTTCTTTATTTTTATTTTACATGGATGTGTTTTGCCTGCATGTATGTCTGTGCATCACACATGTGTCTGATGATCAGTGATGGCGGAGGAGGATGTCAAATCCCCTTGGACCACAGTTAGAGATGGTTGTGTCTGCCATGTGGGTGCTGGGAGTTGAACCCAGGTCTCCTGGAGGAGCTCCCAGAGCTCGTAATCATGGAACCATCTCTCTAGCTCCATGGGGATTTTAACGATCAATAGCATTTGGGTACCTCCCTCATCTTTCTACCACTGTATGTTTTACAGATCAAGCTGCCTTGAATCCTATTCCCAGTTATAGTGAGAGATTAAAGGGATAACTTTGAAGTCACAAGGTCAGACTGAGCACGCACTGAGAGACTCTGTTGCTATCTCTGTCATATAGAAATGGCAAAAGGAAAAAAGTAACTTATTCAGTTAAAGTGAAAATAATCAAGTATAAACTTTAAAGACGGGAAAATAGAATCATTGGGAAAAAGCCTAGAGATGAGATGTAGTATAATCTAGATACAGATAAGGAGAGAATTAGCAATTTAGAAGAAAGAACTGACAGCCAAGAAGGGTTGGAAAAGAATCCTTTGATGGGTTCCATTGTGGTAGAATGCATAATATAAACCTCAAGAGAGCCCAGTCCAGTTCCTTACACCTGCAGTCCCAACACTCAAGAGGCCAAGACAGGAATCCTATCGTGAGTTCCAGTTTAACTAGGGCTACTTAATGAGTTCTAAGTCATCCTTAGCTATAGAGTAAAACCCTTCTCAAAAGATCTAAAAATAATAAAGTAAAATCCTGGAATTACCCACAAGATGGTGGCATTTAGGCAGACAGCAGAATTATCACAGATGCCAAGAGACAATGGCCACTTAAACACTTGGTACCCACAGTCTCATGCCATCAGTGAATAGCATGAGCACATTTAAACAGTACTGTGCTTTATCTTCTGGTAAATTCGGTGATTACCGGAGAATGGGATCTCTTTCTGTACTTGCTACCAGGTAGAATGTTACAGTGAAATCAGGTCTCAAACTGAATCCTGCCCCAGTCGAAGATTTTTTTTTTTAATTTGCCAGTTAAAAATAATCATTATGTGATTTTATAAAATCAATGATATTCTCCTTCTCCATCCTTTAGAGGTTTCTCCCTATGACTTGTACAAAGTTTCTCTAGAGGCAGATATGATGGTGTCCACGAACAGCTCAGCTTTCCGTTCCATTAAATGATAGAATCTTTTATTAAGTGTTGAGTCACAGGTTGAAGAGGGCCCAGTGCTCTGCCTGGGCTGAGGTGCTGCTCTGTACTGTTTTCTGTGTCTTGTTCACACAGCAACAGAGTAAGGGGCCTGTGTGTTTTTCATTACATCACATGGCTGGACCACCAATTATTTTAACAACAAAAGGTAACTCTAGACTATCTTACTCTCTGTGTAGTCTTGGTATTTTGGGGGCTCACAGAAATTGCTTCTGGGGAGTCTTTTATTCTTAGTCTTATTGAGCACAGAATTGAACCCAGCGGTTTTCACATACCAGGCAAGTGTTTTCCTTTCAAGTCCATCCTCAACCCCTTCTTAAAATCCTGTATTTTGGGGCTGAAATGATGGCTCAGTGGCTGAAAGCATCTGATGCTCTTGCAGTGGAACCAGAGTTCAGTTCCCAGCACCCACATGGCAGTAACCCACAGTTACAGAATTGCCATGTAACTCCATGTAGCACACTCTTCTGGACTCTGCCAGCACCAGGTGTACAAACGGTGCACATCCATACTGGCAGGCAAAACACTTGCACACACAAAGCACAAAATAAAGCATTAAAAAAAAAAACATTTTTTACTTTGAGGCAGCACTCACTAGGTTGCTAAGACTGACCTAGAACTCACTTTATATCCCAGGCAGGCCTTGAACTCACGATCCTTTTAGTGTTGTGAGTTGTTAGTGTTTCAAATCTGGGCTACTAGACCTTATATAGATGTGTATGTGTGTGTGTGTGTGTGTGTGTATGTGTGTATGTGTGTGTGCGTGTGTGCGTGTGTGTGTGCGTGTGTGTGTGTGTGTATGTGTGTGTGTGTGCGTGCATGCGGATGTGTAGGTGTGTGGTCAAATGAGTACATTTGTGTGTACAGATATGCGTGTATGTAGAAGCCAGAGGCTAACTTTCAGTGTTCTCCTCAGGTGCCTTCCATCTTGTTTTTATGAGACAGGGTCTCCTTTTAGCCTGGAACTTGTCAACTAGAGACTGGCTGGCCAGTGAGCCCCAGTCTCTGCTTCCTTAGAAGATGACAGTATGCTCCATGATGATTTATTTAATATAATTTTTGAAGTTAAAATCTAATTATATCACTGTTTCCCTTTACTTCCCCTCTCCTGTCCTTCCTATGCACCCCTTCTTGCTTTCTAACTCATGAATTCTATTTCTTTAATTTATAAATAAAAGTTTATGATTATATAAGTAAATAACTTTATAAGTAATATGTAAATAAAATTATAATTGTATAAATAAATAATCTAATTTATAATTTATAGAAATAGAAATATATTCTTACTACATAAATACAACCCTCCCAGGTCACATATTTATATTTGTATGAATATGATTTTAGGGATAACCACTTGGTGTTGGATAACCAGTTGGTGTGCTGTTCCCTGGGAAACACTGCTTCTCCCACTCTCGGCATTCCTAAGTTACCTGTAGTTCATTGTCTAGGGCTGTAGTCCTATGAGCTTTCCCCATTCCACGTGCTCACTGGTGCCATCATTGTTCAGACCTTGTTCAGGCAGCCATGCTGATGAGACTTCCTGGGTGTAGCTTCTCTGGCAACTTCCAGTTCCTATGGCTCTTACAACCTTTCCACCTCTTCTTCCACAGTGACCCCTGAGATTCGGATGCAGCAGTTGTGTGGTAGATCGGCTGGGGCTGCATGTCACGTGATCACTTGTTCTCTGCCTTTGGGTTGGTTGTGGTTTCCTGTAATGGTCTCCATCTGCCGCAAGGAGACATTTTTATAATTTTCTTTTGATGAGGGGTAAGACCTATACTTATCTGTGGGTATAAGGATAAATATTTACAACGTAGTTAGGAGTTATGTTGGTTTAGTGAAGTTGTGGTTGCAGGTTCTACTCCAAGATCTATGACATCATTAGCCCTAACACTAGCCCATTTTGTGTGGGTTCCAGAGGAGCAAGCTTGGGTCCTTGTGCTTGTTAGTCAGCTTCTGACTGAGCTGAGCTGTCGCCCAGCATAGACGGCACATTATTGAATAAGATGTTCCAAATTCTAATGAATCACCTTTTCAATGTTTACTATTGTTTAGCATCCCTCCAGTCTTAACTGAGGAGACTAGAGATTGTGACTAGCACATATCCATAGATGATAGCTTGCTATTTCTGATGAAATGTCTTAGAGAAAACTATGAACCGCATACCATCAGCAAAATATCTTGAGGAGTTCTGAAGAAGCAAGGATGTTTCCAGACAGAAAGAAACTTGAATAACTTACCACTCAGAAGAGATGATAAAGGACAGCCTCGGACAGGAAGGAAAACAAACCGAGAGGGAAGACCCAGAATGCAGGAAACAAGGAATACTTAATGTTTGCTTAAGAGGAAAATATAACTAAAATCCTGATCATAAAACAACTAAGGTTTGAGACTGAAATAGTAGGGAGTGAAATTAATGGAGGCTGGAATTTCAGAGGTAGGCACAGAGGCCAGCAGCGTCGTGCTTGGTCCTAGGAACACAAAGTTAAGACGGTTTTAAAAGCTGAAGAGTAGGCATTGAAAGAGTGGAAACTGAGTATGTGAAGCCAGGAGCAGATAATAAAGGAGTATAAATATAAAACTATAGAGAAAGAGGGCGGAAATACACACATTAAACTCAGTTTTTCCCGGGTTTGTGAGTTTTCTTTGGCCAATGGTGAGGGGCTGAGAGAGGCAATAGGGGAATGAGGCCCACAGAGAGATAGAAAATACTAATTCTTCACGGTGATAATATGGAATTTAAAAATATTTCCCCAGTACTCTTTGTATTATTTAAGAAAAGGATTTTAAGCAAGAAATGCATGTATTACAATTTTGGATCAATCTAAAGGCGGTAGCTACAAGGCAATCAAAGGTATGGGTGAATGAGACAGGAAAGTAAGAGGTTATTATTTAGGAAGAGGGAGAGGACCCCAGGAGGGGCGAAGGGTGACAAGGGAGGGTGATGGAGGACTGGTTATTGTCCGAGCATGTAATATAGCTACATGAACAGATCATAACGAAGTCTGTTGTTTTAGACAATGAATACATGGTTTTTAAAAGCTTGGGTGAAAAATACATAGATGTAGTCCTTTGATTTTGTTGTATCAAGCTCATAGTAGGTGTTTGCTTACAGTTGCAGGTTTGACTGTACTCAACCACATTTTGGCTGAGAATTCTAGCCCCTCCCAGCAGCTATCTGTTCTCATCCTCTGAAGGTCCCAGAGTCACTGTAGCTGCCTCTCTTGGTCTGCTCAACCCCAATTTCTGCCCAGCGTACTCTGATATGTTTATAACATCTCTGAACCAACTCAAAATACCTGGCTTCCAAGTGCTTTTAAGTCATTCACTTTCTCAGAAACTTAAACACCTCTCTGTTGAAGGACATTGCACAGATTTCTGGGACCATAGAGGAACACAACTTCAAGACCATTCCTCAGCATGGCTGACCTTGCTGGGATGGTATCATGTGATCTTGGCCTTCACTTAGATGGGGTGAGTTTCTTGTATTGCTCTGTATTTATGGCAGCCTTCATCTTTGTAGAAAGTAGTCATCTAGAAATGTCACATGTTTTCTCTTAAATGTAGGCTTAAGATTATATCATGTAGTCAGTGTATATGATACAAATGCAGAAAAAGGGTGGCTTTTATGGGGGACAGGGAGGTTAGCAGCTGGCAGTCAGTAATATCAAGGTACAATAATCTATGTGTATGAAAAGGTAATAACAAAACTCTTTATTTTGTTCAGTAAGAAAATTATTTTAAAGCCAAAATTTAAGTATAGCTATCTTTTTCTCTAACTCCAAGAAAACCTTTGCTAGTGGAAGAAGAATGTGTTACCACTTGGGGATGCTGCCAGAGGGAATGGAATAGCAATAGGAGTGAGCTTGGGGTCATCAGGAGTGGCCAGGCTGGATGGCAGTGGTTAAGGGCCTTCAGGTCTCTCCCAGCTCTGCGATTCACAAATCATGCATTGCTGGCACTAATCTCTATAGCCAGGTTATATCCTGGAAAACACACTTACACAGGAACCTCTTCAGTGACCACCAAGTACTCCGTGCAAAGGGGTCACACCATTGCCAGGAACCCTCAAGTCCGGGTACCTTGACAGATAATGACATATTTTTCTCATTGTCCCAAAGCCATCCTCGACAAAGGATCCACCTGTGACTACAGCCCTGTTACTGCTGCTTCCCTGAGCATAGCAGACATGCCACTGGATGCCTGTGCTACGAAGCTGTTTGCCTTGCAGGCAGCAAAGCCAGTGACGAGACTCTCTGAATTCTTTGATGGGATGTTGGAATTTCAATGTACTCTGCTGTTCCTTGAACTCTGAAGGCACACAGCATCCTTTTGGAATGTACCATGTGCCACCTTGGCTTTATGACTTAGTGGTAGGCAGGCAGAACTCATCATAGTCCCTTTAAGATCCTCTAGGGGGAAGAACTGTGACTTATTCTTTGGACTACCCGCAGCATCTTGCAGAGTAAGCTACAGAGGTCAGAGCTCAGTGACCATTCCTAGGCCCATTGGATAGAAATTGTTCAGGCTAAACTCATTCTAAAGATGGCAGCGTGTCTCTCGGAGCTGGAGCTTCCTGGCTCCTGTGTCTCCATAGGCTACTTCTATGTGTCCAGAAAATAGCAGGATTGTGTAGGCATCCACACTAAGTACAAAGCAGTGGATGGTATTCAAGAAAGAACTAAAGTGATAACAGCTTTAAATAAGTGAAGAAGGCAAATGACACAAAGGGAAAGTTCAGAGAAAACCACATATTCAGAGGACCAAGAAGGATGGATCTGAGTGTACCAGCATATGCGGGAGCTCACTTGGAGCTCCTTGGAGAGGAGTAGAGAAGGGGCACAAGGAAGGAAGTCAGAAGATGGTGCATGAGAGCCAGGTACCATAGAGGGACCCAGATCTCAGCCTTGAGGGGAAGGTAGGAGTGTAGGTTTTCACTGACTGTCCCAGAGGGACAGGACTTTCTGAGCTTTATCTATCACTGCATCAGGCTCCCTGCAGAGTTAACTCTCTGGCTCTTCCAGCTTTCTCTGTGTCAACTGAATCCAGGGTCAGAAAACATCACAGAAGTTCCTAGGATACAGTTTGCCTTGCCCCATGGAGGTGAAGCTGAGGAGGTTGGGCAGGCTCTGGGTGTCTGCCAGTATGTACTTATGCTACCTCTGAGGACACGGCAGCGTGAGATCTAAGAGGAGACGTCTGTGATCCGGGCTATATTCCACTGCTGGGCACCTCGCTTATTCCTGTCTAATGGTTCCTGGCTGTACAGAGTCAGTGTGAGTCTGAGACTAGCTCCTCAGATACTCTTTTTTTTCTGAGTTCTTTTCCTGTGTTCAGGCTGCCCAACTTAAGCTCCCAGGGCAACTGAGAAGACATCAGTATGGCTGTATATGGGTGTATGATTGCATGACTGCATGATTGGCTGTGTAGATGTGTGGCTGTATGGCTATACGCCTGTGTGACTGTGTGGCTATGTGGCTTTGAAAAGCAGTTCTTTCCACTGAAGTGGCATTTGAGAAGGTCGGATGCCAGAGACATTCACATTTCATTAGGTGACCTAAGGTCCAGAAAGGGCTACAGAATTCCAAAAGGTTGTGATGGTTTGAATGAGAATAGGCTCTTATATTTTAATGCTTGGTTCCCAGTTAGTGAAACTTTTTGGGAAGAATTAGGAGGTGTGTCTTTTGTTGGAGTAAGTATGTCCCAGGATGGGGAGTGTAGACTTGAAGAGTTCAAAAGCCCATGCCATTCCCAGTTAGTTATCTCATATTCTCTCTCTCTCTCTCTCTCTCTCTCTCTCTCTCTCTCTCTCTCCCGTAAATCAAATGTAAACTTGCAGCTACTGCAGCACCATGCCTGTCTGCCTGCTGTCATGCTCCCACCCTCATAGTCATGGACTCACCCTCAGAAACTATGAGCCCCAAATTAAATGCTTTCTTTTATAAGTTGACTTGGTCATGGTGTTGTCACAGCAACAGAGAAGTAACTAAGACACAAGCAAATATCAATATGTGACAGGAGCCATTTGCCAGTCTAGGGGGTAGGTGGTACTTGCAGGAGGAGCCTTAGGGACCTCACACATAAGCAGGGGTGCTCAAGTCCTCCAGCCTCATTTTCTGGATCAAGACATGTTAGGAGAATCCCATTCTCAAACCACATATGTTCCACAGGCTCTGTCCCACGGGCTCCTTCCCTGTCTCAAGGATATTGTCAGACCCCTGTTCGGAATGGGGTTCTAATAGAGGAGGAATCCTCTTCTGGGGGAGCATGGTCAGCCTCAGGATTTCAGAATACCTAGGTGTGCCCTCCTGTCTTGCCGGTCTTGCACTTCCGTCTGAGTAGCGTTTGTGAGAAATTTACTAAGACTCACCACGTCTGGGCTTCCGTGTCTGTGAACTAGGCTGTTCTGGTTAGTCGTGTTATTAGTATTATATTCTTAACTAGAGTCATCCAGGAAGATGAAGCCTCAAGTGAGAAAATGCCATCAAAATGGCTTGTGGGGCATCTTCTAGATTAATGATTGATGTGGGAGGGCCCTGCTCACTGTGGATGATGCCACCCTGGGCAGGTCCTCCTGGGTTATATGAGAAAGGAAACTGAGTAGGCCATGGAAAGCGAGCCAGTTAGCCATTGCCCTCCATGGCCTCTGCTTCAGTTTTTGCCTCCAGTTCCTGTTCTGACTTCCCTCATTGATGGATTATATCCAGTAAGCCAGATTAATCCTTTTCTTTGCAAGCTGCTTTTGGTTATGTTGTTTAGCACAGCAGTGGGACCCTAACTAGGGCGTGGTACAGTGGACTTGACTTCATAGGGAATCTGAGGATGAAATGAGCTGTTTTCATGGCAAATGCTGATCACAGAATAATAGCACGGGAATGGGTTTGAGATGATTGGCATCCAAGGAGCAGTGGGGCCTGATGAGTTGAGGACCAGAGTCATAGTCTACCACTTGCAAGCTTTGTCATCCTGGATGAACAGTTTAGCCACGCAGAGATTGAGTTTCTCTTTGATCACATGGAGACGATAAGCACTATACCAAGCAACTGTGAGAGTTATATAAGAGGAAGGGTGTAAACCACAGAACATACTGCTTGTCCTCCGTGATGTGATTTAAATTCGTGTTTGCAGTAAAATGTCTCGGTAAGACTCTGACTTTGGCTTTGCAAGAGAGTGCAGTCACTGTGATGACACTGAGGAGGAAGCATTTCCCTTTTGGGGTGGGAGTAGCAAGGAAAGAATATCTAATAGGTGTGGAGAAGTGGGATGCTGCAAAGGTGTGAAGGGGAATGGAGCGTGAGCTGGGAGAGAGAAGGACTAAAGACAGTCAACAAAGCCTTCGGCTAAGAAATAGCTCTGCTGTTACAAGAAGCCCTAGGATTCAAAGACCGAGAAGAAAATTCTTCCAGTTTTCTAGGGGAAAAGGGCAGAGAAATAGATTACCAGGAACTGACAGGATCTGATGGTTCTTATTTCCTTACCTCACTCTGCTGAGAGTTCCTGAGAATGTAGACATCTGGGGGTGGGAGGCAAAAGAGAATGCTAGCTAAGGACTCTCATCCCGGGAGTGCGCCTGGGATGAACATCCTTTGTTGAGCTGGGCACTGAAGCCCGCTGTCTTCCTTTAGATCAGAGACTGGATCATACCAGTGTGGGCAGGGGCATCTCAGGTGTGAGCATCAGGTTTCACAGTCACATTGGTGTCAGCAAGAAGCCACTGCCTTGTGGAGTGTGGAAGGTAGACTGGCCATTGCCACAGAGCCATGGTTGAAAGGGCAGCATCACACCTGCCCACACCATGGGAGGTGGGGAGCCAGTTTTTCAAGTATTTTTATTGTCTTTTAGGGCGCATGCATACATACACCACCTATGACTAGATCTAGGAAAGGGGCCTTGGCTCTTTCTGCCTCTTCCCCTGGG
Organism: Microtus oregoni; assembly: GCF_018167655.1. Classification (NCBI taxonomy): domain Eukaryota; kingdom Metazoa; phylum Chordata; class Mammalia; order Rodentia; family Cricetidae; genus Microtus; species Microtus oregoni. Next base: position 12,198,712 of record NW_024543073.1, read on the forward strand.
GCCTTAGGTTGCAAAAGGCAACCATTCTGTGACAAGAAATTTGTGAGTTGGACAGGTGCCCCCTCACACAGGGTACCTCAGCAGGCTTTTGTAGCCACTTTGAAACCCATACATTCATTTCTTCCATTTAATTCTCCAGATGACCCTGAATAGATGTACTGCCTCTATCTGAGGACTAGAAGAGCAGCAGCATAAGAAAATGAGGCCCGGGCTTCTGTTCTCAGAAGGTTTTTCCAATTCCATGGGCCTCCCTCATCCCATTCTCCCTCGTGACATTCCTGCACTGTCAGGTGGCTATTGCAGTTGAACTCAGCAGCTGTTCCAAGGCTCTCTATCATTTTTTCTTTGTTGCTGGGGGTCCAGGCTTCTTTAAGGCCATAAATAATACATAAATTAGTATGTTGAGCTGATTCCCACACTTTTTCCATGGGCTTTCAGTTCTTCCTGAGATCAATACAGCTTAAAAGAAAAGGAAAAGCCAGCTCAGCTGGTGTGCAGATCCCAGCCTGGCTGCAGGGCTGGAGCCCAGCCCACCTTCCTGGGGTGTGCGCCGTGCCTGATGGCTCAGCTTGCTTGTCCCTAATGAGCTGGGATGTGTTGGGATGTGGTCGTGCATCCGAAATCCAGTAAGCCCTGAGCAAGTGCGTCTGGATCCACACCATTGATGAAATGCTGTTAGACATTTCTATCCGGCCTGGGCAAGCAAAGTCGGGAGGCGTGCGAGAATCTGTTCTATTCCATGCTGCTCTGAATGACAGCCTTGACAGAGTGTCCCAGGCTCAGAGATGAAGCCACACAGAGGGATCGAAAGAAAAACAATCCTAAGGACACCAGTTGAATGGAACGGAACAAGCAGCTGGAGAATTTCCATTCTTGGTGCAAGTTAATATCCCATAGAAATGGTCTGCGAGGCACTCAGGTTGCTTTGGACCCAAGGCTTGCTGGTTCTATAGGAAGAAGGGACACACTGTAGACCTATGAAGGTATTTCAGGACTCTTTGCTATGTATTCAGGCTTTATGCAAACACCCTTCACACAGCTGTGTATGGAGCCTCGAGTACCTATATATGTAACTTGTTCATATTTCCAGACTTCTCTTTTTATCATATTATCATGTTTTCTTTTCTTTTCTTTCTTTCTTTTGCTCAGTCACTATACCTCCTTTTTTTTGAGTATGAAACTGCAGCCTTTGACATGATGTGTAGATAAAAGATCTCACGGGGATAAGAGCTAGAGAAAACTTTAACGAGGAGCGCTTAGACCATTTTCAAAGCCGCTCTGTGGCGCACAGAAAGGCTCAGAGCCGGTGGAGCGTGGGGCGACACACCGTGTCACTGGGCTGCAGTGCAGGATCGGGCCTCGCTCTGATGAGCTGGGCAATTGGGGGACTGTTTGAACAGACCAAAGAAAAATATCAAAAGGCAAATTGGAGTCAGGGAGAAAATGAATAGCCCATGATCTCCAAGGGAGATTACAGGCGTAATGACAAAGTAGTCAGGTTTTTAAAGGGGCTGTTATTCTAAGAAAGGTAATTTTGTTCAACTTTTATTTTTTTTTAATGGAAAAGAGGATGAAGAGATCAGCACCAGTTAAATCATTGCTGTCAGATAAAAGATAAATCTTTCACTCGGAAACATTTCTTTGCGTGCCCTTTTGACATTGAAGAATATATCTGATGTAAAGATTCGGGGCTTCATCAAAACTATAATATGCTAAAATAAACAAAACCACAATGTCATGTTTTATTAGGGAACAGCAGCCATAAAAAATATGGAAAAGAACTCTCGAGATTTATGGTGTGTGTCTGTATAGGAGCTTTGCTCTATTTAATAAAACTTTAAGAGCTACACTTTGCTGACTGCTTACAAAGTCAGCAAACTTGGCTAGGAAAACAAAACAAACTTGACTTCTTTGGTAACCGGACCCCATCCTTGTTATATTTGTCTCTCAGTGACCAAAACACCCACAGAAACAACTCAAAGGGAGGGGTTTTGTGTTTCTGCTCAGGGGTTCAGCACTTTCCATCCGTAGTTCGTTGCCTCCGTGGTTTTGGACAGAGGGCCACAGTGACAGGGATGTCTGGTCCAAGGTGTGTGTGCCACCTCATGGAAGTCAGTGTACAGATGTGGAGTTCCTGTGCAGGCCCCTTTCTCCTCTCGCCCTCCCTCCTTGTTCTTTCCTTTTCTTTAGCTTCTGGGGTAGTGAGGCCCCACCCCCTTGGCTACTCCTCTCTCTGGAAACAGCCTCCGAAGCACCTGTGTGCTTCTAAATCCAATCAAGTTTGCAGTATGAACTGCCAGTGTTATCCAGAGAATCAGGTATAACTTTCATCTACTTCTTCCAAGCTTGCAGAGATTAGATCTCTTGTCCCAGATTGCTGCTTCTATTGGCCACACAGGCTCCTCCCTTCATCTTTTCACACCACCTAGATACCTAGTTTGAGTCTGGGAACAAGGATAAGTGGAACCCTTACCATGAAGAGACCCTCCGGGAGGCCACTTGCTGTGTGTCCTCCTGGGCTGTGGTGTCTCTGCTAGCTTTCTTCCGTTTGCCCTCATACCCCTTGGCCTCACCTTTTATGGGTTCTACCACTTCTCAGCAGAGCCACTGGGAACTCTGGGACCAAGTCTTTAATTCACTGATCTTTGGAGGACATTTATTCAAATTCTGGCATCCTAGCAACAAGGCTCGGAAGAGTCCTGGGGTGAACACTGTGGAGAGATTTTATTTATGTGGAGTATGTAATGTGCTCCTAGTCCACGGCCTGGGGAGCCAGGCAGATGTTTCTGGTGCCAGGTTTCTGGAATGGGGACCTTATGCCAGCCTTACTTGACATTTGCCAATACCTAGGCTGTTATCAAAAGTCTCATATGATGTTCTGCAGGTAAAACCATTTGCAGGTCGCCAAGGAGACAGGCGGTGTTCCAAATTACTTGCATCTAGAAAGGGTAAGCATCAAACGATTGTATGATTTACTCTTCTGACTCGAGTCATGGAAACACTGACAATAAATCAGATCATTCAAGTCAAACGCAGACAGCCTTGCAGAAACAGAGGATCATGCCCTAAATTAAAACCCTTATCAATGTCAGAGTGGCTGTTCTAACAATCACCTAAGGGCTTTCTTTCTGTGCTTAAAAGCTCACAATATTTGGCAGAACTTTACAACACGGCCACAGCCAAGTAGTCACAAGTCGCTCTCACTTAGGACACAGTATTAAAATAAAGCCACGTGGCAGAGAGTACTTGAGCCAGCCTTCAAAACTGGATTGCTTTCTCTTGTTCTGACGTCTCCTTGTTGTTAGCATACAAGGCAATCAACACTCCTGTGGCTGAAGGGGATTAGCTGCCCATGAGAGGCAATAACGCTCAAAGTGTTCCGTGAGAGCTGCTTAGCGTACACTTGCGGAGTGCTTTCCACACCTTCAGGAGATCTCTTAAGTCAGCCCAGTGCCCCTCTCAGCACACACACCTAGTTAGGGGTTGCAGCAACATCGAATTCAGAAGGAAGAGGTTCTCTGGTGCTCATTGCTTCAGATATGAGTGCAGGCTCAAGCAGAGAACTCGGGAAGCTCATTCTGGGCTTGACCTGGATCTCTCTCTCTGTCTAGGGTCTGTGTCTTAAGAAAGGAAGGATTGGTAACCACAGCCTGGGTCCCTACAGCCCTGCACTATACAAAAGTGAGTCATGGACTGAACTCTAGTCCACATTTATGTTGACTGAGTTTTCAGTCTGTCCGGTTCATGCAATCATTTAAGTCCCAAAGAATCACGCAGAGGTCTACATTAATTATAAATGGATTGGCCCACTATCTCAGGCTTTTCTTATTAATTAATTCTCAGAACTTATATTAGCTCATAATTTCTGTCTATGTTGGCCATGTGGCAAGGCAGTCATATCTTGCATCCTCTGTGTCTGGGTAATAACTGCAGACTGCAGAATCCTCTTCCCAGAATTCTCCTGTTCTCATTGCCCACACCCCCATACTTCCTGCCTGACTACCGGCCAATCAGCATTTTATTAAACAAAATGTTTACAGGGTAAAACCATTGTCTCCCAGCACATTTGCTCCTTTTCTGTGTGTCTTCTTCAGTTCCTTTCCCTAAGACCAAGCAGCCTACTCCCCGGTCCAGGAGAGGCAACACTGGAGATAGAATTTGGAGGCAGAAGACCTGGGTGAAGTTAGAGACAAGAGACCCAAGTGAGGACCATTCCAAAGTACTGCTGGGGAGCCCTTTGGTGGATGAGAGTGTGGAGGGAAAGAGGAAACAGACAGAAACCTGAGGCAGCGTTTGAAGGTCTCCTCTAGTCCTGGCTAAGTCAAATTACCACCCAGGGTTCTGGCTTTCTTCCTGGAACAGAGGAGTTGGGGGAAATGCCCCTTTGTTACACGTAGCAAACTCTCAGAAAATGTCAAGATGAACCATGGCTCTGATGGCACAAAACTGACTGGCATCCCCAGGGCAAAGCGTCCCATGCTGCAGGTCTCAGGTGGGCTAGGGAAGCAGTGGGAACAGGTACATTGTAATTTAAAGATGGCCGGGGGCCAGGGGCTATTTTCTTGAGAGTTTGGTACATTCTTAAGTCCAATAGGCAGGGATATCACTAAGAACTGGTTTCCAGAGCTGAAATGACAGACAATTAAGTATCCCACCAGGGTGGACTCCGAGAAGGGCTCAAATGAGGACCTCCCCAAAACATTTTTCTGAGAAGCATCCTGGTGCCTGACAGTGAGAAGGGAGGAGGGGAACAGAGAGAGAGATCCAGAAGCAGAGTTGGAGGATACCCTCACAAACACAGGTTGATTCCATTCCATAGTGGGTGTGCCATTCAGATCTGTACATCCCGAGAAAGGCCAACAGCAGAGAATTTCCAGGAACAAAGCTCAGAGTCTAAAGATCCAAAAATCCTAAGTGAAGTGTTGAGTTCTTTATCAGACCCTTGAATAAAAGCTTTGTTTTCAGATCTTAGTGGTGATGGGGAGGGTGAAGGCTGAGGTGGCATGGACGCTTCCCTGAACCAATGAATTATGGCCAAGGCCTTGAGTCAGGAACCCACCTCTCCTTCCTCACATGCATCCTTCTCAAGATAGCCCAGAAAGAGGATTAGCATCCTCAGTTCCGACTTTCCATTGGCAGAAAACTTAACTTACAGATAGGCCTTTCAATGATGACTATGAATAAACTCCAATAGAATTTATTCAGACAAAGAAGATTGAAATTGTGGCATTTGATGGAAAGTGGATGCAACTGGAGATAATCGTATTTAAGTCAAATAAGTCAGATCCAAAAAGAAAAATGGCATCATTTCTCCCTCCCTCCCTCCCTCCCTCCCTCCCTCCCTCCCTCTCTCTCCCTCCCTCCCTCCCTCCCTCCCTCTCTCTCCCTCTCTCTCTCCTCTAGAGTGTGTGTCCGTATGTGATGTGAGGACAGAAGGCAGACTAAGGGCGAGCCTTAAGTGTTAGAAACTGCTCTCTGAGCCATACTTTGCTCTCTAGATGTGACAAGCTGCCTATATTGTCATTCAGATATCCAGAGAGAGCCGTGATCCAGCTCCCTCCTCCACTCTTGGTCCTGCTGTTTTCTTTTTCCTTCCCAGGCTCTGTATCCTTAGGCCTCTCATTGTTGATCACTGAGCACAGCTTCAGACTCCGTCCTTTCTGTCTAGATGTTTTCTGATTGTCGGTCAGAGCTTCCCCTCTTTGCTAAGACGACTGAAGGACTGGGTGCTCCTGTGTGTGCTGCTGAGTTTGCGGATCCTCCGGAATTGTCTTTCACACAATCTAGTTGTCCTGTGCCTACTTACAACCGGTGGCTGTCTAACGGATAGGGCTTTGCCTGGGTGAGAGGATTCTGGCCTTGGCAGGCAGCTTATTTCTAAGAAATGTACAAACAAACAAAACAAAATAAAAACAGGTTTAAAAAGAAAGTGTTGTCTGTCTTCTTTGGGGATCAGCCTTCTGCCTATCACCCAGAGTGGTCCATTCTCCTCATTTTGTCCTGGATCATATGTGACCCTTTGGGGCCCTGGGTCACAGCACATGATGAATTTGAGTCCTGAAGAAGAACAGATAACTGCCTCACCCTTCCATCTGTCCATCACTCATCGGTTTGTGCCCATGTATTTGTCCACCCACTCACCACCCCTCCATCCACACACTCCATCTTGGTAGGGAAATTGAGGGGGCAGGGTAAGGCAGCAGGCTAGTTAGCCAAGCACATTCTTGGGTTGCCTTTGTGTCTCTTATTTGATCAAAGCCAATTTCCTTCCTGTGCACAGCTCTGAAAAAGTGGGCGAGAGATTTTTGCATCTATCACAAAGCGGATACGGAGTTTTGAAAATGCCAAAAGGCCCTGGCTTAGGGCTTATGTGGGAGATTGGAACTTCTTTCACCTTTTTCTGTTCTCTGCTTCTTCTGAGATGGATGGAGCTATTTTCCTCTTGCTGGTCATGACTTAACAGTTCAGCAACTCTGAACAATAAGGCTTTTACTGGCATATTCTCCACAGGAGCCCCTGGGACCCACTTCCCTCTGGTCCCTGGCTCACCGAGCGCTGGGCTCAGGAAGAAAAGTATCTTAGCCTCAGGATCCAGCATCTGATTGCTGAATGCTGTTTTCTCTGGCCACTCTTGTCTGTTTCCTTTGAGATGGCCTCAAGTCCTTCTGTTCCTGCCTGTGCCTGCAAATGCCCAGGGCTTTTGGACCGCTCTAGTGTTAGTTTCTGCCGCCACAACAGTCGCCTGCCTCTGCCACCAAAGCAGTTACGCCATCACCCGTCGCCAGGTGCCTCCCCACCACCAGCTGCACGACGTGTGCACCCTTTAAAAGTGCCTGCCAGGTACAGCTCACCCATTTTACCTCTCTTGTCTCTCTTTTGCCTCTTACTCCCCTCTTCGTCTCCTCTCTCTTGCTTCTTTTCTTCCTCTTGACTGTGTGCCTCTCTCAAGTCCCCACTCCAACATGGCCTTTCACTCTTCTGCTCCCCCCCTTCCCCAGTAAACCTTGTTCACTAACTCTGTTGCTCACGGCATGTTTGCTTAGTAGCATCCCTTGGCCGGGCCCACCGAAAAGTACCCACTCTTGCCTTTTCTTTCTTATTTATCCCTTCACTCAGCCCTTTTGGAGAAATGAATCAAGGCCAAAGGAGGCAGAAACCTCCCTGTGTGCCACGGTGCTGGCATCCTAGAGGATGGTGAGCAGTCAGTAGCAGTGATACTCATGATAGGCAGGAGGCCTGTGGATGTTGGGCAGGGAGCCTTTACAAGTCTGTGGCCTCCACCCAGCTGCCTCATGCAGACCCTGCCTGCATGTTCTCACCCCTCCTCCAGAAGCTTGCTCTGTTTCCTCAGGTCAAATTGCCTGGGAGATTTATCTCCCTCTAGGGAAATGCTCTTCTTTTAGTTTTGATTACTCATGCTACACACTCAGCCTTTGGAGTGTGATTTCCTGGTGGCCACGAGTACAGGTCCATGGCAGCCCGGCTGAAATCTAGGTATATAGTAGGTACTCAGTAAGAACTTGGTGAACTGGCAGCAGATATGGTATTTCCCAGGGAGCATTGTTGAATTCTGGAAATGACTTTCATGGGGTGGAAGCCTTCTCTCTAGAAGGAGAGGGATGAGCTAGTATCTCCCCCCCCTCCCCGCAAACTTGGGGAAGCTGCAGAATGCCGTGTGGATAAACATGTCTGAAGATTGCAGAGGCGCACCTAGAATACTTAGTATACCCACAGACAGGGATAGCAGAGGGGCATTTGTATTTATCAGTTCCGGATTTAGGACTCAGAAAAGGGTACACTGCCTCCATCTCGGTAAGGGAGAGGGGCCAGTCACATGATTTACAGGGCCTAGTTAAAACTGAAAATGTTGTGTTCCATGTTTAAAAGTTCTTTGAAACTGTAATATTTTAATTTATTCTTTAGGAATTTCAGGCAATGTCTTTTGATCATATTCATGCCCCACTCCTTCCCTCAACTCCTTACAGGTCCACCCCTCTCTCCTTATCCCCTCCCCCCACTTTAAGGAGGCTGGGGATATGGTTTAATGGATCAAGTGTTTGCCATCAAGTAAGCGGACTGGAACCCAGAGCCCCAACACGACACAAAAGCAGACCAGGTGTGGCAGCCCACCTATAAATCCAGTTATGGGGACTCGGAGATGGAGAAACTCAGGGAAAGTTGACTCGTCCAATTAGTGGGGTCTGGGCTCAGCAAGAGACCTTATCTCAGTAAATATGGTGGTGAGCAGTTGCGGGAGACACCTGACAGTAACCCTCTACACCCCCACCCATGTAAATGCACACGCACACATGCAAACATGTTTGCACACATGCATGTATACCCCAGACATACACATGCAAGGCTAGAAGAGCATAGGTAAGCGGGGGTTGGTGTGAGCTCATGTGTGTAGAAGACGCCTTACTTTTTACACTTGTTCTGTGCCCCTCTGGGAATGTGCACAGAGCTGCAGAGAAGGGCATATCTGGTTAACACTGCAGAAATCATGTAAAATAAAACCTCAGGTCTCTCCTCATTTTCAAAAGCAAGCTTCATGAGCTCACTTTACTGGGCTTGACACGCATGCTGTGCATGCCGTGGCAGGTAATGTCACCCAGGAGCCTTTGTTTAGAAGATCATTGCTGTCTCTCAGGCCCTGCAGCCTGGATACTTCATTAGGCCCACTCTCTCCCCCCCATCTTCTGTGGCCTTACGTTTGCCCACATGTTCTGGTTCAAGCCCCTCTCTCATTTTCCTTGAGCTGGGATTCAGTTAGTGGCTTTGTCCAGCAGAGAATCTTGTTTAGTTCAACTCCTTTCCCGTTGACTTCTGATGAAGAATAAATTGAGAGACCCGAGGAGGAAGTTCTGCCGAGTCTTCCCATTTGGGGACGAAGCAGGGAGGGGGTGCTTTGACAAATCTCATTTTGAAGCTGTCACTTCTACCTCCAGAATATTCAGCAGGACAGATTTTTACATAAATAACGTGGAGAATTGATTGTATGTGCTGGCTGGGCCAGAGGGATTTCCCCTTTGGAATCACAATTTAAAGATGAGATTCTGAGAACGCTGCTGTTAACTGGAGCCTCCATTTGGAAGCTCCTATTCTCCGGAGTCCCATGTGAGCTGCTTAGGGCTTCCCACTGTTTACTCATCCCGGTGTCTGTATTTAGCATCAGCAGAAGAAGAGGGAAGCCCTGCTCGTTTGATGTTTATTTGACTATGGAGGCTATAGTTCACTTGCTGAAAAGAATAAGATCAAAGACTAAAGATCTCAAAAATGTTTCTTGCACCTTGTGTTTGTGAGTGTGTGTATACATGTGTATTTGGGTATTTGTGTGTGTATAGGTGTGCACAGTCAACAGTCACGGTGTGTTAAGAGATGCCAACATCAAGCTAAAAGTTCACACCCTCTCTCTATCCCAATGCAGAATAAGCTCAGGATCATGCGTGTTACAGCGCCGTGATGTTTACTGTCCGGTATATAATTGCAGTTGGAAGACAAAAAGATGATCTGATTTCAGGAGAGAAAGAAGAGGCAAGCAGGCTGGAATGCGAGATCGCAGCTCATTGGCAAATGCCCGACTAGAGAAAGAGAATCCTCCCCGTGGGACTTGGTGCTCACACAGAGCCTCGGAACCGTAGATAGATCTCCGCAGGCCGCTGGGAAGTCTCTGGAATACGTTCGGGATAAGAAGTGCGAGGAGAATGTTAGTATAAGACCAGCCAGTGAGCGCAGCCTCCAGAGACTGCCGAGAAACTGCATAGCTGGGCGAGCAAATCCCTCCCATTTTTTTATTGGCTGTGCAGATTTTGAAATTAAACCCAGCAGGGTGAATGGACCTGCCTGAGCTCGAAGAGAGGTGGTGGGTTGGTGAGCTGAGAGATGGGAACATTTATATTTCAAGCTCTGGGGCTCTGTGCCTGTCTAGCTGCAGACTTGCAGGCCAACTCGGTTCACTCTACGGCAGGCAGGATGGAAGCGGCTTTTGCCTTTGGTTTGGGAGGCCAATGGAGTGAGGTGCTTGACAACTAAATTAGCTTTGTGTTGGATGGGAGATAACAAGGGGAGCTCAGGCAATCACAGCCCCCTCTTGATTCTTTTTTGTCTACATCCAGTTTCTAAACTAAACTGTGAGGTGGTTTAAATTGCTCAAGGTAAGAACCAAACTCTCAGGAAGCCTTTGAAATTTCCAATTTCATTAGGATTTACTCATTCCTAAAATGATAGAGATTTCTGAGGCTGAGTTCTAAAGTTGACATGGAGGTTGGCAATTGCTTGTAATCAAAATTAGGCTTGGGAATCTCTTAGCTCACTGGATAGGATCTTTCCAGACAGGGATATTGCGGTTGCACTGCAGTCTACCTCACCTAGCACAAGGGGTGACTCTCTGTAGCAGGATGAGTGTTTGCTGAAGGGATGCTAAGCTCCTAAAGAGCCAGAGCATTTTCTGTCATTTCCAGTCCAGTTTCTAAACTGCAGGTACCTCCCACTTAACACCAGTAATTTGTTCCTAAGAATCAGATGTTCTGTGTGATAGGGGTTATTGGAGCCCATTTCTTATTACTGGAAGCGGGAAAAATTACAATGTGTTACACATCAACAGCCCCCAAGTCTCTAAGCAATTTCTGAAAACAGGAGCTGAAACATAGTAAAAATCCCTACATGTGACTGAAAGACTCTGATTTTAGGGTGCGAAATGTCTAAAACATTTCCTGCAAATCCCTGGCTATTAACATGGTTGGCAAGTGATTGTCCTGTGTCTTGTAAAACCCTCCCCTTCCCCAGGGACATACAGTTTTTTTTTTTCCCTCCTAGGCTTTCTTCTTTTCTGCAAGTCTCTCTTCAATATTTTTGGAAGTTTTGAGGCACTTGTACAATACTGAGTAAAAACCATGGCAAATTGCTTACAACTCTGAATGTCTGTTTAGAGCAGGCTCACAGCAGGTGGAGGATGGCTTACCTCGAACATGAAATCCTACCGAGAGAGTGTGGAATGCAATTTAGGTCTTTCCCACCTATGCTATTTGTTAAAAATCATTCAGTGAGGGATTGGGGAGGTGGCTTAGTTGGAAAAGGGCTTGCCATGCAAGCATGAAGACCTGCATTCAGATTCCTAGCATTCATGGAAAAAGCTGGGCGCATAGCATGGGTCTGTAATCCTAGCCTTGGGTAGGTGTAGCCAGGTAGATTCCTGGAGCTCACTGGCCAGTCAGTCTAAACAGGTGATGAACTCCATGTTTAGTGAAATACCTTGGCTTAGAAAAAGAGGTGGAGGGTAATTGAGGAAGACACCTAACATTGGCCTCTGACCTCCATACACAGATTATATATATATATATATATATATATATATATATATATATACATACACACACACACACACATTGGGCAGAAAATTGCTACTGAGAGTGTAGTGTTGTGATAGAATTGGGTTAATTGTGGAAGTGCTTGGAACTTTGAACTGGAAAAGCCATTGAGTGCTCAGAGCTTAATGGGCTGTCCAATGAAAGTTTAGAAGATACGAACATTAAAAGGAATGCAGACAGTGAAGTTCTGGCTTGTGACGTTTCAGAGGGAAACAAAGACTCTAGCAGGGTTGTTTGTTGGTATTTTAGGTTACAAATCTGTGGTTGTTGGTTAGCTGAGGTTGAAGAATCAGCTGTAATGATAAGAAATGGGCATCACTGAAGAGAAATATTCTAAGAATAGAAATGCGTTTCCTCGAGGTCAGCACATAGAAGGAGAACTTGGCAGTAAGAGTTTTTCATATGGTATATGTTTTAAAGACATGAGAGATACAAGACTGAGGAGTCATGGAGGAAAGGCTGAGACCCAGCATGTGTGGCAAGGTCAGAGTCCCTGACGAGATGCCAGGGCAGGCTGATGGTGAGGGTACAAAGTTCCAGTAGGAACTCCAGCATGTTGGAGATGGAAGAATGCCCTGTCTGCCAAGGACAACAACAGATGTGCAGTGGAGTTGGCTCAAGCCCATGAGACAGGAAAATCAGGCTGCTCAGTCCGACTGGGAGCCCAGAAGATCATGGGTGAGTCCAAGATGCCAGACCCTTGGCTATAGATCATTGATTACATTACTGGACTTTGGTTTTGTTTTGATCTAATTGTTTACATGTTCTGAGTATACCCAGTTAAGAAGTGTTTAACTTGAATTTGATTTTGCAAGAGTCCACAGATGAGAGACTTTGAAATCTTTAAAGAAACTGAACTTTTAAAGTGTTAGAATTATTAAAGACTGTAGCACTTTAATGTTATACTGTATTTTATAGTATAATATTAGCATGAGATCTTACAGACAATCAGGAAAAGAAAGGCTATTAATTAACAATGATCTATTTGTGTGTCTAGTTGACAAGAGATGGCATTTTCTAGTTAGGAGATGAAACCTCAATTGGAGAACTGCCCTGATCAGATTGGCTCATGGCCATGTCTGTGAGAGATTGTCTTGATGATTGATGTATGAGGACCCAGCCCACTGTGAGAGGCACTGTCTCTTGGTAGGTGTGTATGTCTGGGCTGTAGAAGAAAGGTAGCTGAGCACAAGCCAGCGAGTAGGTCTGTAAGCAGTGTCCTCCATGGTTTCTATTTTAGCTACTACTTGAGTTTCTGCCTTGACTTCACTCAGTGAGGGACTATGACCCGGAAGTATAATCTGACATAACCTCTTTCCTTTCCTAAATCACTTTGGATCAGAGGGTTTTATCACATCAACAGAAAGAAAACTATAATACACACACATGTGCATACACACATGCACATACATGTGCAAATCATGATTGATTTTGGGTGCTCTAAATGTAATTTATTTTTTCTGAAACTCACGAGTTACAAGAAAAATATTTTAGTATAGCCATTACTTTTTTTCTGTCCTGATTTCTTTTTTTTCCCTTTTATTTCTTTCTAATTTTAAAACGAGTCCATGAAATTTGGACGTGACCTGTCTGGGTCAGAAACTGTTTCCATAACATGGGGATTATTTTGAGTTGCAGGCATTTGAGAATCAGCAGATGTGGGAAGGGCTGTTGCTTGATTCCTGTATCCGCCGCAAAGCAGAGCCTTGCAGAAGACGTGCCCTGCTTAAGTTCCTTGTAAGAGAGGCTTCTTGGACAAGAAGAGACATTAGCGCTTTATTCACAAATAGATCTCACGAAAATAAACCTCACTATATTGAGAGGAATGGATTGATGTGGTTATAGAAGTCATGAAGACCCATGACCTGGAAGATGGAGACCCAAGGAAGCTGCGGCTATGACTCCCACCCAGCTCTGGAGGTCTGGGGACTCTCAGTTCCAGTCTAAACTTGATGACCTGATAATTTGAGTGCTGGTGGTGTAAGTCCAAGCCGAGGGCAAGAAATAAATGTGCAGTTCAAGGAGCCAGGCAGGGAGCAAATTGTTTACTCCTCTGCTGTGTTCTTTTTATATCATCAGCAGATCGCACAATGTCCTTCCAAGACGGCCAGCAAAGACCAGTCTCCTGTATCCAGCTGAGTTCTTGCCTTGCTCTTCAAGTGGGCAGACAGCAAAGGGTGCATACATGAGAGGAACTTAATTAACTTGGGATTAATAACTTTAAAAGGGAAAAAATAGGTCACAAGGCAGGAGTGACAAATGGAACAATGAGGTCTAAATTCTCACCAGCTGCAGGATGCTAACTGTGAGCTGTTAGGAGTGTTACATCCCGGAGAAGTGTTACAGCTCTTGCAGGTGTCAGAGCAGCAAGTCTGGAAGTCTGGAGTTGCAGGTCTCTGAAGCAGAGGGTCCTGAAGGCTGGATATAGATAGCTACAGGAATAAATTTCCCTTTGCAGATGAACTGTGGGCTCTTGAAGGCTGCGGCAGGAATGAGTCCCCTTGACTACCGTTGAAGTTTTCACAGTGGATGGAGTAGGGCCTGTGTGAGTCACATAAGCCTCTAGCGAGTTTGTTTCTGTTAAGTCTCGAAGATATTCTTCCTTTTCAGAGGAGTTCTCTGATGAGGCTGTGTCTCTGGAGTCCATCTGCTAGTGTATATAGAGCCAAGTGGACCCTGATTGGTTGAATGGGCGCGCATATAAATAAGGTGTAAAATGGGACCAACCAGAGGGTTGTCAGGCCTGGAAGTGAAGAACACCAAGCCTTCTGAATGTTTCCGGTCAGGTGGGTGAGATCCACCTCCCACCACTCTGGTCACTGTTGGCTGCACCGTTTCCCTGCCCCAGTTGTACCAGGGCAGCATCATACCTATTTTTATCCAGCTGGGTGTGTTTTGTTTTTATATGTGTTTTTAAAACTTTTAAAAAATTTTGAAAGAAAACATCATCCACGGATACAATGGATCTTGATCATGTCTACTCTTCATCTATTTTCCTCCCAACTTCATGCCTGATTTATTTATCCACCAAGTCTGATTAGGGCTGGTCAGATGTACATGGGGCATAGGGAGCTATCAGTGGCCACACTCCTAATAGAAAGTGATTCCCTTTCCCACGGTAACCACTGACTGCCAAGAGATCCTCAGCTAGGGGTGGGGCTGTGGGAGACCCCACCTCATCCATTCTATAATTTTTAACTGGCTTGGTCTTGTGCAGACCTTCCCTTGCTTTGTTGCTGCTGCTGCTCCCCCGATGTCTGGGATCTTGACTATGGACTATCAAACGGTAGCACGATCCAGCCACTCCAGTTATGCGTCACCTTGGGGCCGAGCTACCAGCTCTCAGCTTCTATCAAGGGGCCTTTCCTACCCCTGTCATTTCTTCATTGGGAAGAATGCTTTGCTTTGCTCCATCTACTGGTTTGCTGGGGTTTGAGTGTCCCCACCCAAACTCAGCCTTAAATGCAATCCTCTTTGTGATGTGCCAAGACACGAGACCACATGGGACGTTAAGAGGCAGTTAGGTCATGAGGACTCTGCCTGCCTTTGGGAAAGAATTAGTTCATTCAAGGGTTAATGGTTTGTCTTGAGAATTGGTTCCCTATAAAGCCAGTTTAGCTCTGTTTCTGCCTGCATTCTCCTTATCATATGACTCTCCACATGACTTTGGGGACTCCACAGAGAATTAGCTGCCAAAGAGCCTTACTAGATGTGGCTACGGAGTCTTGAACTTCTCAGTCCTTACAGCCGTGACTGGAATGAGCTGTGATTCCTCTTGAGTCCCTCCGTTCCAGGTGCTCTGTCACAGCCTCAGAGACTAGAGTAAGGCGCAGTTCAAATGCACTTCTCATCCTCAAAGACACAGCCAGAAATAACGTTCAACCAATTATCTGGTCACCCACTGACCCAGTCAAGCTCACAAATTAAATTAGCCATTTTATTTGTCTTTCATTTGTTTCTTCCGTGTAGTTCTTAGGCATTTCCCACTATTTCCAGTCTCTTGAGAGCCGGACCTCTGCCCCTTGTTAAGATGGTGTGCAAGCACTGGATTCTA
Source organism: Microtus oregoni (assembly GCF_018167655.1). Classification (NCBI taxonomy): domain Eukaryota; kingdom Metazoa; phylum Chordata; class Mammalia; order Rodentia; family Cricetidae; genus Microtus; species Microtus oregoni. Next base: position 12,214,132 of record NW_024543073.1, read on the forward strand.
ACAGCTTCTTTGAGATACATCTTCTTGTGGTTTCCAGGGGATGTGTGTAAATGTTGTCTTTTCTTTTGCCGGTTTAATTTTTAGGTCCCCAGTCAGTGAACATAACAGGGTTAAGAATTCATTTCCTTCCTAACGATACAAGGGTTCTATGGAGAAAATTCAAATCACAGCTAGCTCTGCAGAGTGTGTTGCTGGGACCTTCATGACAGGGAACTAAGAAATGACAGACACACACACAGAAAAGCTGGGATCAGGTGGGCTGTGGACTCTGATGGAGACACATGAGCAGCAACCCAGAAATTCAGCCCATGGGTGGCGGGGCTTAGCTAATTTCTGGTGGTAGGTATAGGATGGAATATAGGGATTTCTCTGTAGCAAAGGATTTTGGGGCTACAGTCGTCAGGAGGAAGAAACTGTGGTTGATACATTCTGCACACAGTGGTTTTAGCTAAAGGTCACCCGTTCCTCAGCATTCGTACTTAGACCAGGGGAAGGCTTTGCCATTCCCATGAGTCTGATTCTGAAGCATCCTTGGGGTCCTTGATATGGCTATGTCAATAATACATATTCACTCAGGACTTCATCTGTTCCCCACAGTACCAGTCTTAGTTTCAAGCTTACAAAGCCCCACATGATCAGGATAGAACTTCTTCTCTGATGATTTCCTGTATTGTGATTCTGACATGGTCTATTTCTGAGTTCTTCAGGGTCTCGCGAACCCACCTAACTGAAACCATGATCAAAGTCAGGATGAGTGGTGGTTCCTGACTGACCCTCTAAGTCAATAGTCTGTTGAAAATGCCCCAAAGTCTTGACTTGCTAGATTCAGACACTATATTATTATTTATAAAAAGCAAATATCTAACAAGAACAACACACGTGTGTGTAGTGTATGTGAAGGTGCGCATGGAGGTTAGAGGTCAAGTTCAGATGTCTTCCTCTATCCCCACCTAAATTTTTTTAATTTTATAAAATTTTTGTTATATTGTATCGTTCCTTTATTTTGGGGATTATGATATGATTAAATAATTTTCCTTCCCTTTCCTACCTTTAAACCCTACCATATACCCCTCCTTGTTCTTTTTCAGATTCTTGGCCTCTTTTCCATTAATTATTGTTACATGTATATATGTATATGGATATCATATATATTTCTAAATAAACTTCTCAGTCTGTATAATGTTACTTGTATGTAGTTTTCAGGACTGACCACTTGGTACTGGATAACCAACTGTCCACATTAATTTTTTATATCATCTCTCACTGAATTGTTAGAGAGACTGACTGGCCAGCGACAGGTCCCCCTTTCTCCACACCGCAGCACCGGCACAGATGTTGCTATGTCTGACTTGTACGTGGATTCTGGGATCTGTACTCAGGTTGTCATGCCTCCATAGAAAATTCTTTACTCCTGGAGCCATCTCCCCAGCCCCAGAGAAGTACATTTAATTCATTTTTTCCTCTTCTGCCACAGGGTAACAGACCTCCTGAATTTTAATTGGTAATGTAATCAAGAAAGAGTTCCCCAGCTTTTCTTGATTTGGTGTGGGCATAGTTTTGACCAGCGGTCCGTGAATGTAAGTTTTTATGTGTCATTTCTGGAGTGTTCAAACGGTCACTCTGGAGCGTTTATCCACTTCAATGCCTGTCTTTGTTGCTTTTCTATTGCTTTGAAGAGACACCATGATCAGGGTGATTTATAGAGAAAAGAGTTTATCTGGGGCTTGTAGTTTCAGAGGGCGAGTCTATGACCATCATGGCAGGGAGTACAGCCACAGGCAGGCAGGTGTGGAGCTGGAGTAGTAACTGAGAGCTTCCATCACTATCCCCAGCAAGACGAAGAGAGAGCTAACTGGGAATGGTGTGGGCTTTTGAAATTTCAAACCCTGACCTAAATTACACAGGTCCTCCAATAAGGTCATACCTCCTAATTATTTTCCCAGATAGTTCTACCAACTGGAGGCCATGCCCTCAAGCATATAAGGCTGTGGGGCTGTTTTAATCAAACCACCACAGTGACTAAAACTGTGGATAGCACTAACATCCCTGCCCACACCCAACATCCCCACCACACACACACACACACACACACACACACACACACACACCACATATCATACACACACACTCCACATCATACACACATTCCCTATCCTTCCACTAGGCATACAAGGACACCACACGTACATACCACACACAAAGCCCTCTCCCACCATATACCACACATACACATTACACACATATACAATACACACACCATGCACACAACACACACTCCACATTCTCCCACTGCACAACATATCCTTGCACTACACATACACACACCCCTCCCACACATACATACCACACACCACACACACACATATACACACACCCCATACATACCCTCCCAAAGCACACATACACACATTTTTCTTTTACTAGGTTTTCTTATATCTACATATATATAGGGCAATGTGTAATTTATAAATTAGATACCATAAGAGATAGACAACAGGGACTGATAATAAAACAGAAGAATTCTCACATGCTATCAGCAGTAGTTTATATTAGTCTTATATATTATATATAAATATAGTATTTATATTATAATAGTGAATGTGGTCTCTCGCTCTGTCTTCCAGCCACCCTTGTGTGACGGTAGAGACAGGAGGAGGCCTCTATCATGAGATGAAACGAGGTGAATGAGTTTGCATTGGGACAGTGCTAGCACTAAGGTACCACAGCTGTTGATTTGGTAGTCGAGGGATGGTTAGACAATGAATAATGGGTGGGTAGCATATAGCACATGGATGCGCTGAGACAGAGAGATGGTTTATGTTCTGGGTAGGACAGAACAGGATGCTGCAAGATCCCACCAGGATTCTAAGAATAGCATATAATTTAAAATTTTGTATTATTTACATGTAGAATTTCTCATTTAATGCTTTGGGGTCATGATTGTCCCTGTGGGTAACTGATAATCACAGAAAGGAGACCCACTTTTGAAGGTGGCAATTGCATCTTTTGGATTTATTTATTTTTTGGATCAAAAAGAGAACCTCAATGCTGTCATAATGTAGCTTTGCCTAAGACAAGCAAATTACCAGGAATTCAGCCTTGCACAACTCACATTTAGTGACACCAAGAACATGCTCAACATAGTCCTTGGTGTGAAGCGGTGCTATGCAAATGGATGTGTATTATCAAGGGAGCGAAATTATACGGAATGCTGGGTGTACATGCAGAATGCTGGCCAGCTTTCGTTGTTCAAGATGGACCAGTTATGCGGAAGTCTTGGCTCACTGTTCAGTGGCCCCTGGGCTGGCTCCTTCCATCACTTCTCTTTACTGCCTGGTGGACAGTAGCACCCACCCTATTTTGCACGTCCACATGTGATCGAATCTCTCTTCCCCAGGGTGTCTTGGCTCCTACCAAGAAGCAGGGTAGGAAGTAAGGCACGCTGTTTGGTGTAATTTGCCAAGCTGTTTGATATCGTAGCCAGTTTTTGTCTTTCAAAACTGTTTTGCTTGGATTCACACAAAGATGATTAAGTAAAGGAACAGAAATGCATTCATCACGAAGCAAGATGTGAGCACAATGCCTTGGGGTGACAATCTTCCCATATGAGGGAAAACAGACACAACTCCAGGGAAGTCTTGCGGAACTTAGTTATCAAGGGTGTCGGAGTGCATGGATAGCAACCTCCTTCCACCTGGGGTGTGTGGATTCAGCCTTACCCTCAACAGAATCAGGCTGTAGGGTGGACAAACCCTTGCTCACATGGCTTTGGCCATCCAGGGAGGGAGGAAAGCCGGATGCTAGCTAGACAACCGCGGCCTTCTGAGCAGCTGGCCTCCCTCTGTAGCCCTCTGCCCTTGAGTTTTATCTTTTTTTTAATTTGGAAAAAAGACAAGGACATGGGGACCAACAACATTGATTGTCTTGGATTTGTTGATTAAGTCCAGGAGATGCTGGCATCTGCAAACACATCTTATTAGGTGAGATCAGACAAGTAAATTGTCCCTGCCCTCCAGCATGCTACCATAATTAAGTCTTAGCAACAACTAAAAGTTAATCTCAGCAGGTGCGAAGGCAGGCTCCCTTTGTCTGCCTGCAAACTCCCCTTCCTATCATGGCTCCAAGGTGTGAGTTCTGAGACTTGGAACAGACTCTTTGAAAAGGAGCCTTTTCCTTTCAGGGAGACTGTTCTACATATTATTATTTTAATTTAATTAGATTTTAAAAAGGTTAACCATGACATTTTAATAGCTTGAGCTCACATTAATATTCTGAGAGCACTGTTTAGCCCAGCTACTTTGTGAATCAAAATGATGCCCGCCTGCCCTCCCCCCGCCTCCCCCCCCCCCAAAAAAAAAGGAATTGGCTTTTAGGACAATCACTAAAAAATAGCATTTTTGTGATTAAGATGGGTATCTTCCTATTTAGGAAGCTAGTGAAATAAAATACATATAAGACACTGAAAAATGCGAAAACCATAGGTTGATACGATTGATCTTTGAGGAGGGGCGACCGGGCCATGTGCTTAGGGCGGTTAGCCTGAAGGTGGCTAATGTCCTTCAGCAATGAGCAAATTAGTGGGCTGTGCTTGTGATGCGCTGTGTGCTGTCAACCTAATGTTTTATTTATTTTCCTGAGCTCGGCGATCTTCATTAGGGAGTTTAGAGAGCAAGGCAAGATGATATTCACTAGCCTGGCAAACTAATAAGCTCAGCTCATGTTTCTTCTTTTGCTATCGTGGCTAATCATTTTTTTTAAAAAATAGCTGTTCAATATGCTAATGGATCCTGCCGGAGCAGGAGCCAGTCATGACTTCCTGTTGAGGGAGGTAGCGTAGAATCATTCATTTTCCCAGTGTGTGTGGCTGGTGTGTGCCGAGCATTGTGCTAGCTTCAGGGACACGGAAGTGCTAAAGTCCTGGGCTAGCACCACAGTGGGTGGAGCTGGTACTGAGGATACAGCTAGCTCTCATCCTAGCATGTGCTTCTCGCTCCAAAGGATCACGGGAACAGCTCTAACCTGAGGGACCTGTGAGGAGGGAGGATCTGGGACTCAGTCAGCTAGAAAGACCTTGCTAGGGAAAATTAATTGAGGCATCACTTCAAACTAGTGGTTCTTGAGGTAAGCTTCTAGAATCAACATGGCCTGGAACTTGCTAGAAGTGTTCCTTCATGACCTTAGCAGAACTCAGCCATAAAGCTGAGGGAAGGCAGGTGTCTGGTATGAATGGGTTTGTCAGTTTTTTTTAACCACTATTTTAGGTGCCTCTCGGGCTCTCAGTGGTCAAGAACATGTCATTGGTGGCCTCTCAAGAACTAAGAGACTTTTCCTTTGGTCCAAACTTGATGAGGGTAGAAGAATGGGGCACAGAGAAATTCTCACGTGGGTAGAAAGGTCAACTTGGATCAGAAAGAAGGAAAGAAGGGCATTAATATTCAGGTTAGCTATTTTTGTGCAAGAATGTATTTGTAGCAATGACAGATATGGTTCCAGGCAACAAGGAGCCAACTCATGCTAGCTTAAACAGAAAATAAATTTATTAATTTATCACTAGCACATGATATACCTTCATGCTATCTAAGGGAAAGCTTGACAACCAGGGCTCAGATTCAAGGTGATTGGTTGGGAGAATGTGAGCAACGTCATGTCACAGCTGTTGGTGAGTATGGAAGAACAGCTTTTAAAAGCTTGCCTCAGTGCATATGTATGTTCAACACTTTGAACCTAAATGTAGACTTTGCTACTTTCTCACTGAGCTGACTTTTGTTAGTTTAACGGAGCAGGAGAAATGGTTCTTTGTAGTTGCTTGTTGTCTTAGTCAGGGTGACTGTTGCCGTGATGAAGCTCCAGGACCAAAAGCAACTTGGGTAGGAGCAGGCTTGTTTCTCTCACAGTTCCAAGTAACAGTCCATCATCTAAAGCAGTGAAGGCGGGAACTCGAGCAGGGCAGGAACCTGGAGGCAGGAGCTGATGCAGAGGCCATGGAGGGGTGCTGCCTACTGGCTTGCTCAGCCTGCTTTCTTGTAGAACCTGGTACTACCCACCCATGGATGGCACCTTCCTTGAGCAATCACTAATTAATTGCCTACAGCCAATTCTTACAGAGGCATTTTCTCAGTCGAGGATCCCTCCTCTCCGGGGACTCTGGCTTGTGTTGAGTTGACATAAACTTGCTAGCACATTTGTTGTTGGTTATTATTTTGTAGTGCTGGGGATTGAACTGGACAAGTGATCTGCTGTTGAAACACATACTCAGTCTACAGTTGGTTATTAGTAAAGTCAAGTGGTAGAAGTTACCTTTTTATTATAGTCCCTTTTACTAATTCTTTGAGAATTTCACACAAGGAATTTTGATCATATTCATCCCCATTATTCAAACTCTGTATTCCAAGATCACTGCTATGCCCCCCTCCACTTTGTGTTCTTAAAAAAACATAACCTACTTCATACAACCTATATACTTCTGGTGTGGGCACGTCCATTGGAGCATGGTTGGCCAACGAGAGGCCACATCTTTAAAGAAATGCAACTCTTTCTCTCCTAAAAGCCATCAGCTAGCCATAGCTACTCCAATTAGTGGTGCAGACCGGTGAACCCTTCTCCTGTATGCTGGAATGAGAACTGACTTTACCTTGTGTTGGTAGCCACAGCTGCTGTGAGTTCTCGAGCCCAGTGGGCACGACGTTTTCATTCCCATCCTTCCCAGCCTCTGGTCCTTACCATCTTTCTCCTTCCTCAGTAATGTTTCCGCAGCCTTGAGGAGGGGGTGATGGAGAAGTCCCGTCTGTGGCTGAGCATCCTCACTTCCTCTCTGCACGGTGACCATCCACCATCCACCACATAAGGAAAGCCGGCTGGTGAGGTCTGAGAGCGGCTGTAGTCTGTGGATATAGAGACACGAACTTAGAGGGCAGTCTGATTCTATATCACTAGCAGGATAAGAGGAGTGGTTTACTCCCGGGTTCTGTGAACTCCCCAACCATGAGTTCTTGATCAGATTCACAGTACCAGGCATGCATTTCCTCTTGTAAAATGGGCCTTAAGTCCAGCCAGAACGTGGCTGGTCACCCTCTACCACCGTGTCACCGTCACCACTCACGGGCATGTCTTGACTAGTTCATAGGGTCCTCAGCTGGATAAGACTGTGGGTGGCTTTTTTCTTCCAACAACTGGACATTCTTGAGGGGAAGAACTCCATACTTGGCAATAGGATTTCTATCTGGTAACCCATGACTTCTAGGGGAAGCACCATTCTTTTTATTTATCTGCCTATAATCTCCCCACTTAAACCTCTCTCTCCTTATTATTCCCCCACTTTCCTTCATATGACCTTAAAGTTATTTGACTTTTCCTATTGTGTATCCTACCCCAAGAAGGCTTTGTTGCCGTTGTGTGCTCAGGAGATGCTCTACTGCACGCAGGGGGGTCAGAGTAATAGAAACTCTAGTAAACTGGAGATGAAATGAAATGGTCTGGTGGCTACAGGCTCTCGGCTCAGGAAAAGGAACAACATCTTCATTACTGTTTTCACAGCAGCTGAATGTGGTAAGGGGTTGACAGAACGAAATCCGCATGTTTACAGCCTTTATGAGGTCAAAGTTTCTTTGCTCTTTGAGTCCGGATCTTCTGGAAACTGGGAATGATTTATCATACCTACATACCGTTTTGAAGAACAGGGTGTAGTAGTTTGGTTTATGCTTAGTCATCATCTACAATGCATTGGGTAAATGAGAGGCATCATCACTATTGTGTTATTGGCTCTCTCACCCCAGTCTCCATGAGGGCACTCGGGGTCTAAACTTTTGCTGTTAATCTGCAACAGAATGATCACAGGTCTAGATCAGCTTTCCCACACTTCACCCAAATGGGATGTGAGTCATAAGTGTAAACACAGAGAAAAAAAAAAACCACCAGTGAAATCTCAGGTAGTATTTTCATTCCAATCAGCCAGCAGTAAGCTTCACACATATGCAAAGACCTGGCATTTCATCCTCCATGGATGGTTTTGTTTGTCTGTCTTTGCTTCACCATTGCCAAGCACTGAGCAAGAGTTGACCCAGGCCCTGCTTCCATGGAGCTGGCGTATTTATTAGAAGGGCACCTTGTGCCAGAGTCTCCACGTTTGATATGGATATTTACTTACCGAACAGTTTTAACAGTTTATAAGGCTGTGTTTGTAGCAGTTCATGAGTTCCATTCTGACACCTAAGTCATGACGAAGGCGATGAGGCATGAGGTTTAGGAGTCAGAAAAGTCAGGCGACTTGTCGAAGACCCCATGGCTTGCCACCCAGTTCCTCGACCTCACACTCTGCACCTTTCCCGTGGTTCTCCTCTCAACGGTTATTTTTCATTCCTTTATTTGCAGAAGGCTGAACTTAGCTTGGCTGTGATGTGGGACTCAAGCTGAACAGGTTCATCTTATGGAATCTTAACTCACTTTAAAACCAGGTCAGAGTCAAATGTGGTAGCATCACAGCAGGTGGGAAACTGAGGCAGGCAGAATGCGAGTTTGAAGCTAACCTGGGCTGCAAAGCCAGACCCTGTCACAAAACAAACAAACAAACACAAACCAAGAAAACAACCCTCAATCAATGCAGGCTGCCTTTGATTCTGTGAAATCTAGCCTCAAATGTAATAAAGATAAGAAACCTCACACCTAGAAATTAAAAAAAGTTAACCTAGAGAGGTCTGAGTGTGGAAAGCCCCAGCTAACCTAAAAAGCCAGGTAGTGGGGCTGACCAGGTTGGAGGGCGTAGGAGGGGGCTTCAGTACTGCGCTGCCCTGCTCTGACGGGAGTGTCCCTGCCAGTCAATGGAATTACCCAGACGGTTCTGAGGGATAAAGGGAGATACGTGAACCAGACAGAAAAGCTTGCAGAAAATTGAACAAAACCAGGAGAAGATGAGATGGGCTAAAAAAAAGCAGCTCGGGGCACCCGGGTAAGAGGCAGCCTGCTTGCCTCGTGTGTCTTTAGTGGGGTGGAGAAGAGGTGGAGACAATGGCAGTCCCCCTTGCTCCTCTGGGTCCCCCCACATCGGCTGTGCCGTGGGATGGGGTACTCACTGAGGGTCCCCTCCGCTGGCCTGCGACCCTCAGAGGGCACAGCTACCGAATTTAGCTTCACTTTTAGCATCTGGCCAGTAGCCCAGGCACAGCTACACTGGTGAGCGGGCACTATGGGATTGGGCAAAGTGCTGTCTACCCCATTAAGGTTTTCAAGCCATTGAGGCATTTTAAACACAGTTTAAGAAGATATCAGTGCTGTTCGTGTGTATAATGAATTGTGGTTATTTTTACACCCCACCGTTCCCATCTCTCACCCTCTTCCCTCTTCCCCATGACTCTTACTCCTCACAATCCCGACGCCCACTTTGATTTCTCCCTCTCTGACCTATATTGAGTCTAATGAAAACTGCTTGCACAGACACGCGTGGGCAACTTATCAGTGGCTTTACTCCCAGGAGGGTGGAGCCTCATGAACCCCCTCCCCCAGGAATGATGAAATATCTGTGGGCTCAATGTACAGGTCTGGTTTAGGTTACCATAGTTACTGTTAGTTCATGAATGTGATTGTCGTCCAATGTCCAGAAGACACTGTTTGGCAGTGCTTCCTCCTAGGCCTTTGGCTCCTACATCCTTTTCATCCCATTTTCTGCAGTGTTCTCTGAACCTCAGGCATTGGTTTGATGTAGTTGTTCCATTTAAGACCCGACACTCAACAGTCACTTATTGTCAACAACTGGACCAGCCATAAGCATCTGTATCAGTTGACTTCCACTACAAAAATAAGTCTTTCTGATGAAGGCTGAGAATAGCACTGATCTATGAGTGTAGTATCTAGAAGGCAGTCTGCTAGCATGCTCACTTAGCAAATAACTGTATTAGATTACCCTAGGACCTGTGAACTGCCCAGCCGCAGGCTCTTGTCAAAGTTTGCCATACCAAGCATAAGTTCCCTCCTGTGGAATGGGCCTCAAATCCAATCAGAAAGCAACTGGCTACTCCTATAATATTCATGCCACTGCTGTCCTACTGGGCGTCTTTCCAGGTGGGTAATTATTGCAGCTCATGGGTTCCATATCTGTGCAAGACAGTTGACCCGTTCTCTCCCTTTGCAGCCTCTGCCCTACCTTGGCATTGGGAAAGTTAAGCTGGGAGGAAGCTTCTAGTTTTACGTCGACTTGATTTCTCTATGTTCAGTCACCAAAATTAATACCTTTAAAAATGTTTATTAATTCACTTAGTGTGTTTACATGTGTGTATGTTTGTGTGTCTGTATGAAAGTATATATATATATATATATATGTGTGTGTGTGTATGTTTATATCTATGTAAGAGTGTGTGCATGTGTGTGTATCCGTATGTGTGTGCATGTAAGTGTGTGCATGTGTGCATGTATGCAATGATGTAATGAGGTCAGAAGATAGCTTGGGAGTCAGTTCTCTCCTTCCACTCTGGATTTCTGGGCTGGAACTCAAGTTATCAGGTTTGGTGACAAGTGCTTTTATCTGCTGAGCCAGCTTACTGATCCTGTGTTAAGTCTTTTACCATAGTTCGAAAAGTTTGTACTGCAATATCTCTGTATTAGAAAGACAAATGATGATCTGACTTGAAGAATGACAAAATAGAAACTCAGAGCTACGGAGTGACTGGTGCAGATCCTCGCAGTTAGTGAGGGAAGGAAATCTGGAAGTAGAAAATGCAAATTGGTCTCCTGATCCTTCCTACTGTACCAACACCCACTCTATGCACCACATTTCCAGGAGGAGAAAAGAATGTTCTGGAAGTTATTGGGTTAGTTACACACACATACACACACACACACACACACACACACACACACACACACACACGTGAGAGAATGCAGTACACAAGTACTTCTCTTCCTGAGACTGCCTTATTTTATCTTCCACAGGTAAACCCAACTCAGTGATGGTTGGTGATGGTCTCAGACTGGACTAGATATTTTCAAGCTTCTCGTGACTTAGCCCATGAATTGGAAAAACACACACAAACGGCAAAGCAGCAAGAATTTTATGCAAAGAGACAGTATAGGACAAGCTGTGAGAAGCAGCAGGCTTCCTGAGCCAGAGGCCTGGGAACCTGAGTTATTGTTTGGGGCTTTCTTTTGTGGGGTCCAGAAGGAGGAGGAGCTGGTTACTAAGTAGTGTGATAGTTCTCTGTTTTGATTGATACACGTGGGTCTTGTAAGTTTTGATTTGATATACATGTCCTTTTCCATGAGGCATCTGATTTTAAGGAGAAGCACAGGAGGATTAAGGGATTTCCTCTAAGCAAAACTCATTGGGTCCGGATGAGCCCCCTACTTTCAGGTCCCCAGTGGTTTCATGGCATCTATGGATGGATGGCGAATGGCCAAAGGTCTGCTAAGGGAGGACCCATCTATTGCATGGTTTGGAACAGAGTGCACTTGCCAGTGTGTTGGGGGCTCAGGTGGCTTAGTTAGAGGAGAACTGTGAGGCCAGCTCAAGTCAAGCCGAGTCCCGGGCTGCTAAGCTTGTCTTGTGCTTGTTTGTCTCACCGGTGCTCAGTTCTGGTTTTCATTAGCGTGGAATAACTTTCTCCATCTTTTTATTGCAGGCTGTGTGCACCATTACTGGTGAGTTTCTTATAGGCAGTGTATTGTTGGCTCTATGCTATTATCCATGTAAGCAGTCTGAATCTTGTAATTAGCTAATATAGTTTGTTTGCATTTATGATTATGATTGAGAGGTAAAGGCTTATTCTGGGATCTTATTACACTTCTTTTAATTTTTTTGGCTATTCTCTCTTTCTCCCTCTCATTCATCTTTGTGGTTTGGTGGTTTACAGTGTTGATATTACTTTATTCTTTTCTATTTCTCTTTTGTGTATCTATTCTTTGAGTGAGACTTGTACTCTCAGGTTTTTATTTTGGTAGTTATCTTTGTTTTGCTTCTGTCACTGTGACGGATCAACTAAAAATGGTCCCCTTAGCTCCATAGGGAGGGGTACTGTTAGGAGGTGTGGCCTTGTTGGAGGAAGTGTGTCCCTGAGGGTGGGCTTTGAGGTCTCAAATGCTCAAGCCAGGCCTAGTGTGACATTTACTTCCTGCTGTCTGCCAATCCAGATGCAGAACTCTCGGCTGCTCCAGCATGTCTGCCTGCACACTGCCATGCTGCCCACTGTGACGATAATGGACCAAATCTTTGAAGCTGTAAGCTAACCCCAGCTAAATATTTTCTTTTGTAAGAGTTGCTGTGGTCATGGTGTCTCTTCACAGCAATAAAAACCCAAACTAAAACAGTCTGTTTTCTCTCTTTCTCTTCTCTCTCGTTTCCTCTTTTCTCCCTCCTTCCCTCTCCTGCACTTAACTTTCTCTTTCACAAGTGGGATACTTCAGAATACATATCTCCAAGTTCAGATTCTCTTCTTTCTTTATCTAGATCTTGGCTGTGACTTTTGACTGTATTTTATTTTATTTTATTTTATTTTATTTATTTATTTTTTTTTTTTGGTTTTTCGAGACAGGGTTTCTCTGTGGTTTTGGAGCCTGTCCTGGAACTAGCTCTTGTAGACCAGGCTGGTCTCGAACTCACAGAGATTCGCCTGCCTCTGCCTCCTGAGTGCTGGGATTAAAGGCGTGCGCCACCACGGCCCGGCTTGACTGTATTTTAATGTGTCTTATTAAACTTTTCATTTCTAGGTTTATGCTTGATTCTTTTTCGTGATTTTACTAAATTTTTAAATTTGTATCATTCATTCTTTTGTTTCAATTATCTGCCTGTTTCTTGTATGTCACTTAGATTTTTTTGTTATTCTTTATAATATTTTATCAGGCATTTTGTAGATTTTCATTGGGATCTGTTTTTCAGATTATTATATTCTTTTGACTGTATTAAGTTTTGTGGTGTGTGTTTCTTGTGCCCCTATTTTGAGATTTGTGTATCCTAGGGATCAATGATTTCTATCACTTTTATAGGACACACCTCATAGTAAGTGTACTGGCTGGTTCTGTGTGTCAATTTGACACAAGCTAGAGTCATCAAATAGGAAAGAGCCTCTGCTGAGGAAATATCTCCATGATTTCCAGCTGTAAGGCATTTTATCAATTATCGATCAATGGGGGAGGGTCCAGCCCATGGTGGGTGGTGCCATCCCTGGGCTGGTGGTTTTGGGTTCTTTAAGAAAGCAGATTGAGCAAGCGATGGGGAGCAAGCCAGCATAAGCAACACTCCTTCATGGCCTCTGCCTCAGCTCCTGCCTCCAGGTTCCTGTCCTGCTTGAGTTCCTGTCCTGACTTAACTTTGGTAATGAACAGCCATGTGGAAGTGTAAGATGAACAAACTTTCTTCCCCAACTTGCTTTTTAGTCATGGTGTTTCATTGCAGCAATAGAAACTCTAACTAAGATAGCAAGCAACTTTATCTTGAAAGTGTGTTTTAGGGAATCGGTTTGGTAGGTAATGTTGATTTTAGTTCTAGCTGACACTAAAGTATAATCCCCTGATAGCTTCTGAGGCTGTGACTAATGGCTTTAGGCCACAGCACAGTCGAAGAAACTATCTCTAGGGAGGAGGCAGGGGTGAAGGAAGGTGGTTGTGGTGTAAGCAGGTGTCGGTAGGGAGTGCTCACTGTGTGCTCTCCTTATGACAGAAATGGTGGTCTCAGCTGGGTGATGTGTGTTTCTTAAGGTTCTGTGGATGCTCGCTTTGCTTTGGGCAAGTCTTCTGGCTTCTCTCTCTCTCCGAGCAGGCACTGGTATAGACCCAGGTACTGCATGAGAAGGAGCAGTGGAGGGACCACAGTGCCCCCTCTGTGACAGCCACTCTGTCCTGACAGCCCCATGAATCTAAATGTATTGTGAAGGTGGGGCACAGGCAGAAGCTGAGGTGTTTTTCTAAGCCCCTCAGCAGTGTGAGCATGGGGCCAAGGGGCAATGGGAGCTGCTGCATTGGTTCCTGACTCTGCCAGCATCGAGTACCTAAAGGTGGAACAGGAATGTGGGGCACAGGAATTGTGTGGTGGTGCCTTCAATTCTGGTGTTTATAGGTAGCCACATGTGACTGAATGTTAGCCTTTGAGGGCACATGCGCTGATCTCCCCATTTTTTAAGGGGCATTGGACAGCCTTTTCCATGCTGTAATACCGTCCTGTTTCAATGATAGGCACAGAGTGGGCTTTCTGCTGGATTAAGCTGGGTTCCTGAGGTATTACATCCACTTCAAGTCGCCTTATGGAATGTCTGTGGAGTCCCAGAGATGGGACTGTGGCACAGAAGACTTTTATTCATCTGGAGTAGATTTTTACATATGGGATCATTTAGCAGATTCTCTTTTATCTTACAGCATATGGACAATTATTTTATTTTACAGTTCTATTTAGTTAACAGTTTCTCCTTTCTTCACTGATACATCTTGCCAACTCTGACACAGATCAGAGATCCATGTCTACAGTCACATAATGAGATATTATGTAACACTCCAAGAAAGATAATTTATACGCAATGACGGGAATGAGCCTGTGCCATATGATGGACTCACAACGAGAGTGTGCCAAGAATCAAGGGTGATGATGAATCCAATTCTGTCCAGATGAGGTCCCAGCAGGAAGCAACCAATCCAAGGCAAAAAGATATTAAATGATTTGCCCCAGGTTCACTGGGGCAAATGGCTGTGAGAATGGCAGAATCTCAGATTTCTAAAACCAGTCCTTCCGTTTTACAGTGCAGGTCAAACCGCTCTCCTTCTCAAAGCAGAATATTTTTTTTTAAAAGATTTATTTATTTATTTATTTATTATGTATACAACATTCCTTCCATGTAAGTTTGTATGCCAGAAGAGGGCACCAGATCTCATTATAGATGGCTGTGAGCCACCATGTGGTTGCTGGGAATTGAACTCATGACCTCTGAAAGAGCAGTCAGTGCTCTTAACCACTGAGCCATCTCTCCAGCCCCAAAGCAGAACATTCTTACATATCACTGGCAGAGACACAGCTATAGCGCCCACTAGAAAACATGATGCCACACGTAGTTAGAAGGCTTTGAACCCCAGGAATCTTGAATCCTGAGGTTCTCTGTCTGGCATTCCCACCCCATTCTTGTATGTACTATCTTTGCCTCTTGTGGGCTCTTTTCCATCAATGAATATGCTTGCATCTTTTAATCTTGATAAAGTACAAAATCTCTTTGATCACTTCATATTCCTTCTCGGCACCTGGTCCCTCACATCGTAGTTGTGTTTGTATGCTTCCTGCATGTGAATTTCTTCAAAGAAAGGCTGCCTGCTCTAGTCAGTCATACACAGCCCCTACAGTGTCATGACTGACACATAATTGACTATCAACAAATATTTGTCTAAGGCTTAGGCCCCACTGTTTCTAATTTTTGCCTTACCCTTGATTCTTGAAAGAATCTTGTTCCGAAGTACAGGAATTTGAAGTTTTTCTAAGAGGACAACTAGTGACTAATAAGCCAGCCGAGTCGACAGCCCACGGCATCCGTGTGCTTCAGTCCCAGGAACTTGGCTCTTACTTCAATCCTGGTTAATAAGCTTCTGCTTCAGCTCCTTGCTAGTGAGTTCCTGCTCTATTCCTCTGGCAGTTCTCAGGGGACGTGAGTCTGGCCGTAAGCACGCTTCTCTTGAGTGTACCCCTGAGTCTTCTTTTTTTAAAATTTATTTATGTATATGAGTACTTAGTTTGCATGTTTCTTTGCTTGCTAGAGGAGGACGTAGGATCTCATTATAGATGGTTGTGAGGCACCATGTGGTTGCTGGGAACTAAACTCAGGACCTTTGGAAGAGCAGCCAGTACTTTCAACCACTAAGCCATCTCTTCATCCCTGTTATTCTTAAGATACACCCTTACTGTGGTTCTGCTTCCATCCAGCCCTGGACCTGAGCTAGGTGCCCTGACATACAGTCTTCATTCTGACTGAAGAGAGTCAACACTCTACAGTCCAGATTCAGTCTACTTGTTCCTCTCTATGAACACACCTATTCGACACATCAGTGAGTTTTACCTAGCTGCACCCAAATGGCCTTCTACTTCAGGCAGAGCTGCCAACTCACAGAATGAGAGGCAAGTTCAAGGGCTGAGGCAGAAAGGCAGGAAGCTTGTGGAGAGAAGAGCCCTAGGAAATTGGTGATGGCCACAATCTTTCTGCAGATTCTCATGTCTGGCAGAGCAATGAGTCTGTCCCAGTGAAAGGAGGACGGGACCCAGGCTGAGGGGGGCATGTATATGTTTTGGGGAATATATTGTCTTTGTATTCTTATCCCTAACACTTTCCCTCAGAGCCTGGCATCAACAGGTGATAGAGATGTTAGTAAAGTGTCATGGATAAATTTCAGTGGCCATGAGACACTGGACTCATCAGCTCATCATTAAGGCTTGGTGTTCCCATCTATTTAGTAGTGGAGATTGTAGGGTTTCAGTGCTATTCAAGAAAGAATTAACTTGAAGTGTTTGAGACTCTCCAATATTTTTTTCAGCATGTCAACCTATCTGTAGAAGTGTTATGTATCCTGTTGTATGCATATTGATGGATTTTAAAATTTCACATATATTCTTTATATTTATACAGTATATATCTTTTAATAATGAAAAAAGACTAAAAGTTATAGTATAGTTAATAGGTAAGGGGTGTGCACTTGGGTTGTTTGACGATTGTGACTTAATCATCTCCTGTATGTTAACTGCAGAAAAGATCAGCATTTCTGGCTTCAAATGTGCAGCACTTTCCCCCCAATAGCTCTTCAATTTTCAGATGCCAGCTGGGTGTTCCACAGTCCAATTTTATTCTGGCATTATTTACCCACAAGACTCTGGCTTTAAGTATCAGATCCCACAAATCAAAGGTTCAGTCCCACCTGACTGCTCCTACTTCAGATGCTGGGCGCAGAGCTGTCGATGGTACTTCTGTCTGGCCTCTACACACTGAAGAGTTTCCCACAATGCTCTTCAGGTTCAGAAATAAATTCGCAGAACACAGTGAAGCTGTAGCTGCCACTTCTGGTTTGTTGTAGAGCAGTGGTTCTCAAAGGGGTCATGACCCTTTTGGGGTCAGATGACCCTTTCACAGGGGTCATCTAAGACCACCAGAAAACAGATATTTACATTATGATTCATAATGGTAGCAAAATTACAGTTATGAAGTAGCAATGCAAATCATTTTGTGGTTGGGGGTCACCACGCTATGAGGAACTGTATTAAAGGGTCGCAGCATTAGAGAGGTTGAGAACCCCTGCTGTAGAGGGTACCAGTCGGAAACAGATTAGGTAGAGATTCAGGGAGAAGTGTGGGGAAGAGTGCAGACCATCCAGGCCTGTGCATGGTCATGCATCTCCGTACGGTCACTGACTCCTAAGCTTCTGAACTCCTTCCTGTGGATGTTCTTATTTATAGAGATCTCACATTTGTATGATTGAGTCATTGCCATCGGTGACTAAGCCAGTCTCTTGTCCTTCTCCCCTTTCCAGATGTCATGGTTGGTTCCTTTGACAACGAGGATCCATCCTACAGTCCAGACAGCTGTAGTTAGTGTAGAGTGATTGAAAAGGGGTTGGCTAGGAATCACAATGGCCACTCTTGTCACCCTCACCATTCAGGAAACTCCAAACACAAAAGACGTCTTTTTGTTATATCATGATTATCTATAGATGGCTGCCCATATTCACATTTTTGAAGCTTAAAAATAATGTTTGTTTGCTCATTAATATTTATCCAATCAGCAAAGTACATCACCTTAATGGTAAGACACCACACTATTCCTCCCACCCCAGAGGGTTCACTAAAGACACTTCCACATTAAATTTTAAAATGCTGATCATAAACATTAGTGTTTTTCCTGAGTTGGCTCTCAACCAGAAAAGGTTGCTCACGACTGGCTTAATGTCACTAGTAACCACATGTGTTTCTTGGAAATGTAAATTCTTGAGCTTGTTAAAGCCAAAGGCTCCCCCGGGTACTGTAAACAGATGTTGTCAGGCATTACCCACATCAGCAGAGAACTCTCTTCTCGTCTTTCTCCATCCAAGAAGTGACTTGGGCGGTGATCTGGGGTTCGTTCGTTTCTTCAACTGGCAAACGCTTACGAGCGCCAGGCACTGGACTAGTCCCTGGAAACAGGAGATTAAACAAGAATGACAGCAGCGAGTGCCTTCCTGAATTTTGTTTACAGAGGGAGGTGACGATAACAAAAACCCAACGAAACAGCTAAAGATGGAGTGATGCTATGATTTCGATCCTGAGTGGCCCTGAAAAGTTCATGTGTTAAAAATAGGTCCCCGGCCTGGTGGTGTTGGCAGGTGGTGGAACCTTTAAGAGGCTGTGATGTCTGGCAGGTTTTTTTTTTTTTTGGTCATTAGGGGAGTTAGGGGAGTGCGCTTGATCAGGATATGAGGCCTTGGTTTCTTCCTCTTTCTCTTTCCTGCTTCCTGATTTAGGAGGTGTGCAGTTCTGCTGTGCCATGTGTTCCAGTAATGTTGCCACTTTATCCTAGGTCTGGAAGCAATGGATCCAGCTGACTATAGACCATAACCTTCAAAACTGAGTCAAGACAAATCTTTTCCTTTTATAAGATGGCTGCCTCAAATATAGAGAGCCAAGTAACAGAGCAAGTCTCTGAAGGAAACAGTAACTCTCAACTGCTGAGAGTGGTATGGAGGCAGACATAGGCATGGGCCCTCTTGGTGGTCACGGAAAGTGTCTGAAGAGGTGTTATTTCAATCCTCTGTGAAGAGCAAGGAGCTAGCATGTCTAAGCATGGGTTAGAGTGCTGGTGATCACGTGGTATGAAAGGGAGTAGCTGTCTGTGGAGAATAAGGTGTTGTGCCTGCAGGAAGGTAGAGATTATTCACACAGAGAAGAAGGTGAGTGACCATAGCATGGGCTTTGTGAAGCCCAGAGAAGGAGCGGGAATGAACCGGTGGTGGAATAGGTTCAAGCCACACATCAGACATGTTGTAGAAATGTCATGTACAACCTTCTCTGTAAAAAAAATCTAGCTTCTTCATTCCATTCCGGAGAGTGGAAGCATCATCCAGAACCTAGACTCTCGAGAGGCTAGACAGTCATGTTACAGTTATTTCTCCGTTAGGATTTCACTTCTCCTCTCTTCCTTTTCTTTCTCCAATGTCCTTGTCTTCCTCCTGGGGTTGATCTGAACTCATTTTGGCCCCACAGATCTGGATTCTACTCCACAGACACCACTGAGACACAAGCGAGAGAGGTTTCCCTCTCACTCTTTGTCATCTTTCCTTGCTCTGCCTGGGTTCTTACAAATGAGAAATTCCCTGGTGACTGATCCTATGGATTCCACCATTCGTTGGAGAAATGTTCTTCTCTCTCCATCGATGCCGTTCTAGTGCACCATCTGGAAGAACGGCTAGTCCTTGGAGTCTGTGGTGGTAAAGGGGAGAAAGATATGATAGGGATCCAACAGGAAGAAAATACAGGTAAACAGTTTCATTTTTTCCCTGGTAAGGCTTTGACTCTTGGCTCATCTCTCAGTCACTTACCCTTATTGTCTATCAGCAGGGACTTAGGTAGAAAAATACAGCCAATCATTGTGTGTGTGTGTGTGTGTGTGTGTGTGTGTGTGTTCTTCAGAAGTTCCCATTGCACTAGGGAATATCAGGACGTTCTGACAGCAATGTAGAGAAGGACGCTTATTTCTTCTGCTTTGCAGTGTCAAAATAAGAGTTTTGATATCAAAAGAGTAGTGATAGAACGACCTTGAGAGAAAAGGACATTTAGAGTATTTATCAGCTGAGCTCCTGGACTGAATTATAGGCAAAAGGGATGCTCAGAACAAGCTTTCTCTTCTCATCCCAGAGAACAGGCAAGGGTTCCCTAGGCTCTAAGTATAGAGATAGAGAGGGCCTGGGATCAGGCCTTTGCTTCCAGAATAGGGTAAGTCAGCTTTCCAGAAGCACAAGACCCAGGCCTGGGCTCTGCTAGGAGAGACACTTTCCTGTGTGTATCCTATGGTGAGAGGGGAAAGACAAAAGCTAGATGACAAGGACAAGGGTTGGGGGGATCTTCCCCTCAGAATTAGGGATCAGATACAGCAAGGAGGAGCAAACTTTGGTGAAAAGGACAGGAACAGTTTCCCAGGGGGTCCGTGTGGTAGGAATGCTTAGATGCTACTGATCTACCAGGGAACCTGAACTGAATCAGGAAATACCGACAGGCAGAGAGGCACTTGTGCCTTGGATGAGAACTCAGTTCAAGGCTTGTGGGGCTTAGTGTGCTCATGTGACCATGAGCCTTCTGCCATCAGTAACCCTCTGAAAGGGCCTGGTGATTTCCTAGGATCTGCCTCCAATGACCAAGGAAGCTTGGGTCCCTTGGGATGGAAAGAAAATGGCTGTCATGGAAAATGTCTATCTTTGGACACATCAGAACACTTGTGCGTTTCCTTTCCCCTGGATAGTTCTTGGGAAATGTGTGACAAAAGGAAATGGGAGTGGAGATTCCCTCTGGGTCAGTTGCTGGAATTGCCAAATAGTGTGACCCCAACCGGAAGGTTCCTTTATCATCACAAAGTGCTCACTCAAGGGTGGAAGTCTCCGGTCAGGTCTCACAGGGTTGGCCTCTTCTGAGGATGTCAAGCAGGGTCTTTCCCATGGTTCTCTCCTAGCTTCGGCTGCTTTGCGGACAATTTTGGCATTTGTTTCTGGGTACATAGGCCGCCATGATCTTTGCTTTTTCTGTTCTTATAACCTACCCCCCCTCCTCTTCTTCCTCCTCTTGTTCTTTCTTATCCCCCATCCCCATTTTCTTACTGTGTAGCCCAGGCTGGCTTTGGATTAATATCTTCCTGCCTCAGCCTCTTAAGTTTCAGTATTACAGGCATGTGGAGCCATGTCAGACAAGGACTTGTAATCTGTCACCACTCATAAAGAATTAGAGCCTCACCCTGCCCCAGTTAACCCAATTTTTGCCTGATTGCATGTTCTACCATTGTATTTCTAAGCAAGGCCACTTCCCAAGGAAGTGGATATCAGCATGAGGATTTCAGGGGTACATAACTCAACTCATGATGCTCATCATTTTCAAGGCCAGGCCTCCAGGGTGTCCCCAAAACACTGCTTCTGAATGGTGATTTAACAGAGCCTGCTTCTCCTTACCTCCTCTTCGGTTCAGTCAGGTTCACTGTCAGAGCTCACTGGAAGTATTATAGCTCCTCCCATGGCTGAGTTCCGAGTTCTCATGTGCAGAGAAGAGGCTTAACATATTTCCCTCCGGCTTGACTAGACTTTTATCTCCAGCCACTATGGTGAGTGATTTAAGAGCCCTCTCTAGTCAAGTCCAGTTTAGTGGGATCAAATTTATCAGTTTCGCAGTCCATTTTGGGTTGAAACTTGGTCAAATCAAGCATATCATCTCCTGCTCTTCCTACCAGAGGATGTCATGGAGTCACTTGAGTTCATGGTCATTCCGGGCTGGCATTCACGTTCTAACTGCTGTCAGGTTGTCTGTGAAGAACCCCACACTGGCGTGCACTGAAACAGCCCAGGTCCCTGTCTCAGGACCACTCTGGCCCCCAGAGCTCATATTCACAGACTCGGTCCAGCTTTTTCCTTGAGACATGAGAGAAGATGGTTGCACCACCCACAGCTGTTATCTATACAGAACAGTAGGGAGCTGCTCTCCGCCCTGGAGTCCTAGACTCCAGACAGGGGCACTCGGTGAGTTTGTGTGTTGGGTTTGCCCAGTGTCTCAGGAATCCTGATAGAAGGCTAGCTCGCTCTACTCTTTCTTATTCCTGGGTTTCCTAAAATGTATTTGAGCATTCAAGTGGGTTTTTTTTCCCCCACAGAACACATTGCTGGTTGACTGCAGTTTCTTGATCTTCTTTAGTAGGCTGGAAGCCCCTGGTCACCTTTCATCCCCTGTATCTAGCGGCTATTGATCAACAGTGGGTGCTTAATAGAACTGATGGACGAGTGACTCTAGCTCTCTGATGGAGAGAACACGTGACATCTGCAGCGGGTGCTGTGCCTAAGATAAAGCATGGACTCTGGAGGCTGCACAGCCCCTCATTCTGATTCCAGCCCTTCCATTCGCTACCTGATCACCCCAAGCGACTTTGCTCTGCAATCGTTAGCTTTTCCTTCCTTCTTTTCAAACAGGATTGAGACTGGGTGCAGATTAGATAATGTATACACAGACTTAGTGTACCTCCTGCTGCTTAGGTAAGAGCACTAGGAAAGGCAGCTCGTGCTATCATGGCACTTTCTTTAGCTTCCCAGTCCTCGGAACTTGCAGGTAAGATGCGAGCTCTGCGGGCAGAACTAATGCTGCTTTGTCTCAATCCACACTTGGCTCAGGGTTGAGTTTGGCTCATCAAGGTTAGCCCTGGCAAGCTCTGGAGAAGCAGCCACGGTCGGCTGCCTCATCCCCCGGGTGCCGGAGAGCTATGACAATCTTAGGTTTGACATTCATAGGTCTTCCAGAATGATGCGTGATTCTGGCAGCTGTTTGTGTGTTAGTTCAGGTAGAGGAAGGAAAAAGTTACTGTGTTTCAAAAATAGAACCACTTTCTTCCCCCCTTAGAAAGTACGGGGAGATGGGTCTGGACTTCCAGACATAGCAGGGATGGAGCGGGAGATTCTAGACTTGGGGGAAAGAACTATATTTTCCTGGCACATACTCCTTTAGGATTTTGAACATAAGCTGTTCTGTCTGTGTAATGTGCTGGCTGTAAGGAAACAGTGGGGCCTGCTACCCCCTCTCTCCCCCCCTTCATCAACTTCTTTGTTTGGAGGCTCAGGGTCAGCTTGGGAAGCAATGACATCACTATTTTCTATCTCTGGGTCAAGTGGATGCCAAGTTAAAGGCTAATTCCCATCTCCCACCATTGGGCCTCCCTTTGTAGGATGACTTTTCCAGTGCGCCGTTCTATTCTGAGCTCCGCACTTTTTATTTTTATGAAGGAAACTGAAAGGAGTCTGGCAAGTCTGAAATGGTAGGTGAGCTGGGGAGGAACACTGACCTCCTTGTCTGAAATACAGCAGGGAAAAGGAAACTGCACGCGAATGGCACCCATAGGCCTCAAATCAACGTGCCATTCTGAGTGAGACTTCACCGAGCTGGCAGTAAATCCAGAGAGGCTAAGCTGCAGACCAGGCCACCTCCCTTAGCCCCTTGGTACATTTTTTTTTAATTCATAAAATGGAGACAAGAATAACAATCCCAATTAAATTTCTCTGAGTTTATTAAGCTTCTAACAGCAACAGCTGGTCACCTTTGAGCATGATGTATAGGGCTTGTTTGTCGTAGCAGCCCCCAGAGACTTGCTTTACTATTTCTGTTCTACACGTAGATGAACGAGAAGCAAGAGGAAAGTGACCCAGCTCCTGGAAGGCTGCACTGTAGATCCCTGTTCCCTTTGTTTGGGTAAACCTCCCCAGAAGGTGGTGTGCCACTGTCTCTAAAGCTGCTGTTTCTGGGGACACAGAGCTACGTACCCCTCCCCACCACAGGGTCAGAAGGATAATTTCCCTTTGGAAGTTCCTGGTCTTCACCCCAGAGGAAGTAGATGAGTTGCAAAGCTGAAGTTTCAGGTCGAAGGCCAGCATTTCTTAGGGCAAATATTGGATCCTTTATTCAAGAAGCTTCAAAGTAGGTATGTTTGGGGATTGTTGAATTTGGAGAGATAGAACATTAGGTAGAATGTTCCAGGAGACCTTTCCTGTCTGCAACGGAAGCAGGACACAGTCATAACTTGTGTGTATCCTGCATTGCAAGCTTCTGAGCTGTCAACATCTTGGCCATAGCTTGCTGTCTATTTGGTCCCCAGGGAGTCAAGGACATCTCTGTGTCTCAGGGAGAAGATGAGATAGCTTGACAGTGTCTAGCCAAGACAATTGGAAGAACTCTGTGGGACTCCACTCACCAATGATTTCCTGTTGTTGTGGAATAGAATATTTGTTTAATCATGGAAAGATGTATTGCAGAATAATTGTTTATGTGGGGCTATGTTGCGTTTGTTTACACTGCATTTGTTTAACAGTGTAAAGATGTGTTGTCTGCTTAAAGGTACCTGTTTGGTCTAATGCAAAGCTGAATGGCCAATAGCTAGGCAGTAGAGTGACAGGCAGCACTTGTGGGCAGAGAGAATAGGTAGGAAGAAGAATTCAGGCCAGAGAGAAAGAAGAGAATCAGGGAGAAAAAGGGAGATGCTCAAGGCCAGCCAGCTGCCAGCTAGCCAGACACAGAAGGAGCAGTGGAAGAAGGACCTACAGAATGAAAGAAAGGTAAAAAGTTTGGAGGCAAAATGTAAATGAAGAGACTCAGGTTAATTTAAGTTATAAGAGCTATCAAGAAAGGAGCCTAAGCTAAGGCTGAGCATTCATAACTAATAATAAGTCTCTTAGTCACGATTTGGGAGCTGGTTGGTGGCCCAAAGGAAGCCTGCTACAGTTTCCATCTACTGACGTGTGTAGTAGGAGGAGGATGTGTCACCCATGAGACCTCAGTAAGACTAAGGTCTATGATTTATGCCATTACCAAGGTGGGCAAGGACAGGCGCTGAGCTTACTCAATCAGTTGGCACTGAATAAACAAAGCCTCTGTGGTAGCCAGATGACTGTCTTTAACTGCACAGAGATGAATCAGATAGCCTCGCCCTTGGCAAAGTCTAGTGTAACAGATAGGCGTCTACAGAAAATTATGGTGCGTGTGCACTTGTGCCTGTATTGTCTGCATCTTACTTCTTATGTCTGTGCCCCAGACTTTTCTACAAAATGAAAAGCAAGATTTTGTCCTTGCTGACACCTGCCACTCACTCCTCCCTTGGAGCAGGAGGGGTGACTTAGCTCTTGGCTGGCATGAGGGAAAGTTGACATCCGCGGCTCAATGTTGGAAGGAGTGATGTGTTAATTTAAAGGTCGTTCTTCTCCAGTGAGTGCCCCCTTCCTCCCCTCTGAGAGCAGCTCCCTCCGAGCAGGTGTGTTCGCCGCCCCACACTTCTCTGCGTGACTGATCTGCTCTGTCGGGGAGGCCGGAAGTTCTCCAGCTGCTCAGTGTGGCCAGATGGATAAGGCAGGCCAATCGGGGCACGGGCACCGCATTAGGGAGCCCATTTGGCTGCAGGGCTGGTGCTGTCTCCCATCCAGCTTCATCTGTTACGTCCTAAAGCTGAGCGCGTGAGCAACATTTATTGGGCTCCTGGGGATATATGTTCCCATCAGTTCTAAAATCACAAGGGAGGGGCACAATGTACAGTGAAGTCCTCACACAGGATAAGCGCTATTACAGAAATATGGAGAAAGGGCCGTAGGGGGGGTCAAAGAGGAAGAGGTGACAGCCAAGGAACCCTTGGCACAGAAGGTGACATTTGAATGGAAGGGCATCAGCTAGGGGAGACCTGGAGGTCAGCAGCCTATCAGAATGGTCATCATCTCCACCTCTACCTTAGCACAGGGGGGCAGGGGCTCTCAGAATGAACTTCAGATTTGTCTGTATCGTACAGAGATGGAGGTCATTCTGAGAGAGGTGTGGGAGTCCCCGAAACACGGGAGGGCTGCCCTCCTGCCGTGTTCCCCTCCTCTGGTCACACACACCTCCCCTTGCCTGCTTGCTTTGTCATCTTCACCTCTTCTTCCCTTCTCACCTCCTCCATACTCATCTCCCACCTCAGTAGCGCCCCAGGGCCACCTTCATGGCGGGAGACAAGGATCTCAGGACTCCAGTTCACAGCTGAGTCACACATGGGCAGGTTACTGAGGGGAGACCTCTGAGGCAGGTGGGTTTAGCAGTCTAGGGCTGAGAGTGATTAGAGGTTCAGAAAACTCGGACTCTAGAGGAAAAGAGCATTGGGAAGAACTTGGGAGAGAGACCAGGGAGAGCAGTTCTGTAAGTGACTCAGACAGGACGGATTAGCGCAGGGCTGGAGGATTTCCCCAGGTGACTGACAGTGGGCGCAAGCCTTAAAGGATTCTAGGAAAACCCACTACGTAGGCAGAAAGCTGACTTACGTGGAAAACAAAAGACCGGGGACTGTTATTGAATAATTGTTTGTATGCAGCTAATCGGTGCACATTTGAGAGAATTATTTTCATTGATGTAATTAGTGATTGCATTTACTAGAGGACATTTTTCATGTCAAGCAGATAATGACTCCAAAGCTGAGGGACAATGGCGCTTCATGGCAGACCCCAGTGACGGGATGAAAGTGGATTTGACAAAGGTGCCTCTCTTGTACCACGAGCACCCTGGAGAATCGGCGAGCAGACGCTTGCTTTTTGAAACACAGATGAAACCCTGGGATAACATTACCCCAGGGACTCCAAGTGATTTGGTCATGCTGGAACCCTGCCAGTTCAGTTCAGGTTCACTGAATCAACTCTCTTCTACCCTACTGCATGCTGGTTATTAAATACTCAGCTAAATAGGACATAGTGCCTGGCTCACAGGGACAGAGGCAAGTAAGTCAGACAGCACTAACAATACAGGGTCTGCTGTGAAGGGCGACCACAGGATGCTGGAGGAAGGACACCACCCAGCCCAGAAGGCACCAAAGGCTTTCAGGCCATGATGTAAACGGGACATGTGGCTGCTGTTAAAGTCTTCCTTAGAACCGAAGCTCATAGGAACCTCCTGATGCTCATCTCTTTAACTCACTTCATCTTTATGAGGCTCCTGGTTATTGACTTTGGATCATCTTCTCTGTTGTCGATTGGAGCCAGTATTGTTATCCCATCCCTCTGCTTCCTTAACCACAATCCTTTATGATGGTCCTTTAGATACTATGTGACAGCTGGTTTTGGTCCATGGCCTTGCTCCATTGAGAGCTCTGGTGAATTAATTAGGCTTTCCCGAATGTTGGGATCAAAGCCAAGTTCTAGGATGGGGTGTGATGGGAAGGTCTCTGGAAGGCAACGGCAGGCACCTCAGCAACTGTGCACTCAGCACTTCTGGAGAACTTGTTCAGGGTTTTAGGGTGAGTGGCTTGGGGTTCTCATATTGTGGAGGTTCGAACGTCAGGACCAAGTATTTCTTTTCTTTATCTTTCCTCCTTTTCTTCTTCCTTCCTCTTTCTTTGTTTGTTTTTGGATGAGGGTCTGTCTGTGCAACCCAGATTGCCACGGAACTGACTTTGTAGTCCAGGTTGAACTCAGATTCCTAAGAGTGTACCCATGAGCCCTCACACCCAGCCCCTACATACATTTCTTGTTCTTTCCTTGTGGCCTTCTTCTTGGAGTGGTGCCTGCGTCTACCACACTGTTCACTCCTCCTCTTGTCTGTTATTTTTGTATATGCTCAAGGGATGGCTTTCCCAATTTCTAGATCTAGTTGGAATTTCATGATACAAATATGACAGAATGTGGGTCAGGAGCCACTTACTGTTAGCTTTGCTTACAAGGGGGCTGACCCCTAGCAGCGCTGAGATCTCCTAACAGTGTTGAGATTTCCTCTGACTGCTACTGGGGATGAGTTTCTATTCAGGACCGTGCTCTCAGGTCAAGAACATCTGAATATACCTTTGTTTGTTTATTTCTTTTCTTTTTTTTAATTTTTTTGAGACAGGGTTTCTCTGTGTAACAGTGCTGGCTGTCCTGGAACTTGCTTTGAAGAGCAGGCTGTCTTCAAACTCACAGAGATCTCCCTGAGTGATGGGATTAAAGGTGTGTGCCACCACCACCTGGCCTGAATATTCTTTTTTTTTTGTTTTTAATTAATGTATTTAATGTGCTTTGGTGTTTTGCCTTCATGAATGTCTGTGTGGGGGTGTCAGATCCCCTCGAATTAGAGTTATAGACAGGTGTAAGCTGCCATGTGGGTGTTGGGAATTGAACCCTGGTCCTCAGAAAGAGCAGTCAGTGCTCTTAACCTCGGAGTCATCTCTCCAGCCCTGAATATTCTTATCTTGGCTTCCAGAGTACAGTCTGCCCTGAGACTCCTGAAAGACTCTGCCTTATGTTCCCAATCTTGCTTTTACACTAGGGACAGCACAGTTTCTTTCCATGATTATTCATTGTCTGTTACTGGTCTGAAACAGCCCCCTTACTGCTTTATGAAAGATTCTGAGGGAATCTTCACCTTAGGGTCAGGGGGTGACCACTCAGAGAGACTCCGCTGGTCGAGCCCCTGCTCCCGTATACTCAGGGCACTTGAAATTTACCTTATCTTTCCTTGTTAGAACTCACTCCACTGCTGGAACTGTACTTGCTAGAGTGCTAGGTCATATTCCTTTAAAAAATATTCTTTTAGCCGGGCAGTGGTGGAGCACACTTTTAATCCCACACTCAGGAAGCAGAGACAGGTGGGTCTCTGTGAGTTCAACTCTATCTTAAAATGTCCCCCCAAAATCTTTTTCTTCCTGTCACCACTTGGTATCTTTTAAAATGGGAAACAGGAAGCTTCAGGTTAGGGGTCTAGATTAGGGGCTAACCATGCTCCACAGGGACCTGGTTGCCCATACAACCTCTCTTCTGATTTTGAGAAGCCTCCTGGGTTGAGGGCCAGCCCTTCAGAGAAGCCAACAATTCCTCCCCCACATACTGATGCCTCGTCCAGCAGTTCTGCAGGGAGATGCAGGGAGATTTTGTACCAGGCTTTTTCTTTTGCGTCCAACCAGCTCCCAAATCATGACACAGAGACTTATTACTAGTTTTGAATGATTGGCCTAGCTTAGGCACATTTGGGGCTACCTCTTATAACTTAAATGAACCTTGTTTCTCTTTGTCTACTTTTTGCCTTGGGACTTATTACCTTTGTTTTTTGTTTGTTTGTTTTTGTTTTTCCTGTATAACTTACTTTTACTACTTCTGTGTCTGGCTAGAGACTTCTTGCCCCGGGCATGTCCCTTGTTCTCTCCTCCTTCTCTCTTCTTCCTCCTTATCCTAATTTTTTCCTCCTATTTATTCTCTCTGCTGGTCAGCCCTGCCTGTCCCTCTTCTGCCTAGCTATTGGCGGTTTAGTACTTTATTAGATCGATCAGGTGCCTTAGGCAGGCAAGGTGAAACAAACACAACATATCTTTACATAATTAAACAAAAGCAGCATGAGCAAGTGTAAGACATCCTTATTTGGTTAAACAAATATTCCACAACAAGGTTTCATTCTGAGGGCTGGAAGTTCAGCCTTGAAAACCAGCTTGCCACCTAAAGAACATTTAGACTGGGTGGTGGTGACACGCCTTTAATCCCTGCACTTAGGAGGCAGAGGCAGGTGGATCTCTGTGAGTTCGAGACCAGCCCGGCCTACAGAGTAAGTTCCAAGGTAGTCAGAACTATTACACAGAGAAACCCTGTCTTAAAAAAAAAAAAGAACATTTAGGGTGTACAGTAGTGCACTTCTTGGTATCATCTGGAATCTCCTGTGAATGTCAAAAAAGTGACTTCCAGCTTGTGGCAGGCCTGCTGCACAGAAGGTCGTCTAAACTAAGAGGATCAAAGGCAGTTCTGGCCTGACTTTATTTGATAAAGCTTATGGCTTATACTTTAAATTTTTTTTGCTTAAATCAATTCAATTATAAAAGGCTCCTTTTAACCTTTTCATAATCAATAGTATCTGATCTGCAAAATGTATTTCAAATTATATTTTTGATGTATTACTTGCTTTTTAGTTAACATTAAATGAATGCTTCTAATAATAATATATTTGCATATATAAAGTCCTTCTGAATATTTACAAGGGGAGCCATATCATACTTTGTAAACAAACAAAACAAACCCAAAAAATCCAGCAGTTTTATAGGAGTTTTCAGTGACTAGAATTTTTTCCTGTGGTGCGTGTGCGCCTCTGTGCGGGAGTGCAGAGGTAGGAGCTAATCTCAGGTGTCTTTTATCAGTCATTATCTACTGCGTCTTTTGAGACAGGGTCTTTCACTAGCTTAGAACTTGCTAGGACTGGGCTTAGGACTAGGCTGGTCAGCTGGTGACTAGCAGGGATCCTCTTGTCCCCAGTTCTTCAGCCCTGAGATTATAGGTTGTGTGCCACCGTGTCCGTTTTTATGAGGGTTCTGGGGATCTAACTCAGGTCCTTGTGCTTGTGGGTCAAACACTTTGCACACCCATCTCTTCTCCCCTCCCATGACTGGAATTCTTTGGCATCACCAGATCCCATTCTGTTTTACTTACTTTTCTTTCTTCAAGAAAGAATTCTCAGAAGATGCTCCTTAAGGCAACCATTTCTGATGGCTACTTATTATGGAGACATTGAAGGCCTCTTTTCCCAGGTGCTTTGGTTTTCATGTGTTCTCAACTCCATAAGTATTCGCACGCTTACTATATTCATAACTCCACAGGAGAGTAGGACCCTCATGGCCTACATTAACCAGATAATTCTCCTGGGATTCCACTGAAGGACAGACATTTAGAGAGGACAATGGCAGTAGGATCCAAACTTCTAATTGGGATATAGTAACATGCCAGAAACTGTCCAGAGGGATCTTTGGCTTAGGCTAGATGTCTAAGGGGAATTCATCCATCCCCCTAAAACACAAACCCTTAGACCACCTGTCATCAGCCATATCAGAACACAGAAAACAAAGCAGCCAAGGACTCATATCAAAGGAAAGATGAGAGAGGGATGGGTGGACACATCTTCTCACACCCTCTTAGGGGGCCATGTGCAGAAAAGGCGTTTGTGTGCGGGAACATGAATGCACTGTGATCTCATTCCCTTTATGTCTAGAGCCTCCACCCCACAGGACCCCACCATCACTGTATGACAGGAAAGAGGGAGTAAGAAAGAATATCTGAAGAGGCAAGCCCTCAGAGGGCGAAAGGATGACCAGATTTGTGACTTAAAGTCATTTATTCTTTTTTATAATTACCTTCATAGCAACTTTATGCTATTCTTTGTTGGGATAGAAATTAAGCCATAAAAATGCATGATGGGAAATGATTATGGGAGGTACCTCGTGCGGGGTACCAGCAACCGTAGGCTGAGCCTTTTAGTCCCCAGTCCCACTCTGTTTTATAGAGTGAGAAGAACGTGTAGATTTTCATTTCCATTGGTTGGGATGGTGCAATTTGAATCAAAGCATCAGGGCTGTGACGGACACATGACTGCATGGTCGCTTCCTCGTGCTTTCAGTGCTTTGTCCTTGACCCAACCAGTAGGCAAGAATACATATTTCAAATTTCAAATTCTCACTTGAAATGAAGCCTGATGCTCAGCCCTTGGGGACCAGCTTAAGCCAACAGGAACTGCATGACGTCCTTGCCTTAGCTGTTCCACCAGTCAGGACCCTTGCCATTGCTCTTCCACCTTCCAGGACCCTATAAAGAGCTGAGATTGCCTCATCAGCCCCTTCCTCTGTCTAGAGTGGTTGGAAATGATGACCCCTGCTCCTAACATCACCTAAGGCTCTCACCTCCCGTCTCCAGTAGGCCTGGTGAGAATGTGAAGCAGAAAGTCAGATGCTTTGGGTTTTGCCCACTCTTGTCAGTCCGGATCTTTTTGCAAACTCCTACCCGAGCAGTAAAAAAGAGCCCACTTCATTGCTACCACGGACTTGAGTAAATTAGTCCTTAAAGAGATGAATGCAACATCAATCCTGCCACTAGCTCAGCGGGTGTCTGAAGAGAACGGATGGAGCTTAAGACTCCTACAATGCACACAGCACTTCATATAGTTATGAGAGAGTTGGCAATCTCGTCATCGCTAAAGGCCACTTAGAGACATCTGTCACTTGAAGAGATGGGTCTGAGGGATACGGTGGAAATCACTTTGGCTTCTTCCTCTAAACACTGAGTATCTATTATTCAGACTTCCAGGAAGCAGAGTGAGAGCCTGTTCGAGCTCCCTAAAGAAAAGCAGAACAGTACTTTAAGCCCGATGTGATGCTTGGAGAGTCCCAAGAGCGGTCGCAGTAAAGAGTCATTTTGCGAGTATTTTATCTTTTGTGGTTTTGAAAGTGTCGTTGATTATAGGATTCAGGTAATCTCTCCTGAAATTCATTGCTGGGAGAAAGCTTCTTTGGCCAAATTAATTCATTAATTCTCCCAGAAAACCTTCATGGGATGTCTTTTGTGTTAGGAGAGCTCTTGCGGGTTGTTTTGTCTCGTGTAATTACTGTGTAACTTAGGTGTGCATTCATTGTGCTATGTCTGGTGGGATCACTGAATGACATTTGATATTAAAGTACAGTGACTTTTTGCCAGCTACAACTAACACACTCTTCTTAATTATTTATTTTTACTATTAATCCAAACTATAATATAATGGGTGATATTTTGACTATATTTGAACTCATTGTTAGAATTTTGTATGTTATAGGAAATAGGAAAATCTGTAAGCTCTTTCTTCTTCCTGTGTCCCCTAACACTGCCCCTTGGTACAACCAACATTGTGTGATGTGTATAAATTCACTATGCCATAAACACACACATACACAAACACACACACATACACACACACAGGCAAGGGAGTATTGGAAATTGTCCATCCCCCATGATGGGCGAAAAGGAGGCACACTGTTACAAGGGAGTCATAGAGATGAAGCTCCATGGAAGTTGATCCCCGCGGAAGAAACTGTAAACAAGTCATATAATACACCCCTTCCTGTGTTGAGCATCTTTCACAGCTCTCCATCCCCTGGCTACCACACTGAACATACATAGTTCCATATTGGAAAACACATATTCATATACACAGACATATGTGTAAGTGTATCAAGTGTATATTTTGGCATATATCATGAAATACAAACAGAATAATACACGTTGCCTGTTCAATATTTATCTGTTAATTTTTGCTGGGCTTCTTTCCACAGCCTTCCGTTTTTAAAAGCATGATCCATATAGCCCATGCTAGCTTGATACTTGCTGTGGCTGACCTTAAACTTCTCATAAATCTCCTGTTTCTTTACCTTCCAAGAGCTGTGATTATAGGTACATACCATCATGTCCACATCAAAAATTGTTATTGCTATTATTATCACTATTATTTCAGTGCTTGGAAGGAAGTTTGGGGCCGTGCACCTATGAGACAAATGTTCTACTAGTAAGTCACTTCACCAACTGTATCATTTTAAAAAGATTATAAATAATTTTTTAGTTTTGTTCTAATATAGTAGGTCTCCAGATGGTTTTATACAACATTTGATTGAATCAACCCTCTTCCTTGTCCCCTCACTCCCCCGCCCCCAGCCCCTCCCTGCTCTCCACTCCCAATATTCCTTCTCTATTTTTGTCACCTACATCCTACTATCCGTCACCCCCGCCCCTTACTTTAGTTCTCTCCCGATGACTTCTTTCTGGTTCTCTGGCTTGGACACATCTTCCAAGCTAAGTATACAAAATTAGAGAGACTCAAAGTTAGGATTCCAATATGAGGGTAACATGTGGCATTTGTTTCTCTGGGCCTAGGGAACATCACTCAATACGTTTTCATCCCCGTTACTTCATTTATCTCAGATTTCATTTTTCTTTGCAGCTGGACAGGATTTCATTGTGTATGGGTAACACATGTTCATTGTCCACTCGTCAGTTGATGGGCAGGTGGCTGATGCTGTTTCTCAGTGATTGTGAATAGAGTTCCAAGGCACACAGATGAGTAAGTGTCTCTATAGGAGAATATTGAGTCCTTTGGGTACATGCCCAGGAGGAGACTAGCTCGGTCATATGGTAATTCTATCCTCAGCTTTCTGAGAAATGTCTACACTGATTCCCACCGTTGTTTCACCAGTCTGTACTTCCACCACCGTGAGCAATGGTTCCTTTCCCTTCATGTCCTCTCCAGCATTGTAGTCCGTTGATTTCTTGCTGATGACCATTCGGACTCAGGTGAGATGGAATCTTTTCCTCTAAGACAGGATTTCTCCGCGTATCTTTGACTGCCCTGGAACTTGCTCTGGAGACCAGTCTGTCCTTGAACTCACAGAGATCCTCTTGCCTCTGTCTCCCTGAAATTAAAAGCGCTTGCCGTCACGCCCCCCAG
Organism: Microtus oregoni; assembly: GCF_018167655.1. NCBI lineage: Eukaryota > Metazoa > Chordata > Mammalia > Rodentia > Cricetidae > Microtus > Microtus oregoni. The sequence goes on from NW_024543073.1 coordinate 12,248,018, forward strand.
TGATTTGAATTTGCAGGTCCCTGATTGCTCCGTAGACCGGGTTGGTCTTGAACTCAGACATTTCCACTTCTGCTTCCTCTCAAGCACTGGGTTTGAAGATGTGTGCCCACCACCACTTGGCTTAAAAGAAGGTGATGTGATTTCTTTTCTGTATATTTGCTGATTTGTTTTTTTTTTTTTTTGGGGACAGCGTCTTACTATGTAGCTCTCTGGTTGTCCAGGAACTCACTATATGACTATAGATCATCTGATCTACAAACTTAGAGATCCTTCTGCCTCTGCCTCCCAAGTGCTGGGATTAAAGGCATGTTGAAAACTTTTAAAGTGTTTACTAGCCAGTCATATATCTTATTTTGAAAATTCTGTGTTCCATTGTAGATTAGGTTATTTGTTTACTTGATGTTTTGTATTTTGATATCTATATACATGAACATATATATTTGTACATTTTAAATATTAATCCTCCATCAGATGTTTAACTGACATAGATTTTTCCTTCGTTCTCTAGACTGCTTCTTACACTCTGGTGACTGTTTCCTTTGCCGTACTAAAGCCGTTTGGTTTTATGAGGCCTCATTTGTCAGTTTTTGGCTTTATCACTTGAACAACAGAGCCCTTCTTAGCAGGGCCTTGCCTATCCCTGTGCGTTGTTGTGGGCTCCCTGCTCTTCCAGCAATTTCAAAGATTCAGCTTTTAAGCGAGGTCTTCAGTCCTCCTGGAGCTGATTTCTGTGCAGAGTGAGAGGTGAGAGTCTAATTTCCTTCTCTTGCACAGACATTTTTCTCAGCATCATTTCTTGAAGATGCTTTTCCTCCACACTCCGTATTTTTGGCATCTTGGCCGTGCTCGGCCCAGTACTTGTTTGTGGATCTCTGTATCTGGTTCTGTCAGTTGCTGGATGAAGGCTTTAGCTTCTCTGGATCTGTGGATTGCAGTCTGGCTATCCTTTGTTTTACATCTAATATCCATTTATAAGTGAGTCCATACTGTGTTTGTCTTTCTGAGTCTGGGTTATCTCACTTAGGATGTTTTTTTTTTCCTAGTTCTATTTATTTGCCTGTAAATTTCATGAGGCCATTGTTTTTTTTTAAACCACTAAGTAATACTCCACTGTGTAAATGTACTATATTTTCTTTATCTATTCTTCAGTTGAGGGGCATCTAGGTTGTTTCTAGGATGTTAACATGGCGAAGACTGCACCATGTACAAAACTCAAGTCCAAAATGGGTCAAGGACCTCAACATAAACCCAGGTACATTGAACCAGATAGAAGCGAAAAGGGGGAAGTAGCCTTGAATGCATTGGCACAGGAGACCACTTCTGAAATATAACACCAACAACACAGACACTGATAGTAACAATCAATAAATGGGACCTTCTGGAGCTGAAAAGCTTCTATATGGCAAAGGATATGGTAAATAAGACAAAATTATAGCCTACAAAATGGGAAAAGATCTTCACCAATTTCACATCTGACAGAGGGCTGATCTCCAAAATATATAAAGAATTTAAGAAACTAGACATCAAAATGCAAAATAATCCAATTAAAAAATGGGGTACAGAGCTAAACAAAGAATTCTCAGCAGAAAAATCTCAAATGGCTAAAGACATTGAAGGAAATGCTCAGTATCCTTAATAATGAGGAAAATGCAAATTAAAAAAGACTCTGAGATACCATCTTATACCTCAGAATGGCTAAGATCATAAACACTGAAGACAGCTTATGCTGGAATGGATCTGGTGCAAGGGGAACACTCCTTCATTGCTGGTGGGAGTGCAAACTTGTACAGCCACTTTGGAAATCAGTATGGCGATTTCTCAGAAAATTGGGAATCAATCTACCTGAAGACCCAGCGATACCACACCTGGGCATATACCCAAAGAATACACAATCATACCACAAGGACACTTGCTCAACAGTGTTCTTTGCAGCATTATTTGTAATGGCCAGAACCTGGAAACAACCTAGATGCCCCTCGGTTACTCACTTTTGTATACTAAATGTGCATCTTGCCATTTTGATGACAATATTAGTTAAAACTTCTAGTTTTCTGGTGGAATCTTTAGGATCTTATACATATAGCATCATGTAATCTACAAACAAAGATGCTTTGTCATTATTGTTTCTTATCTCTACTAGTTTTATTTCCTTCACTTGTCTTATGGCTCTAGACAAAACACTACATTGAATAGGAGTGGAGACAGTCTATTAATCTTGTTTCTGATTTTGATGGGGCTACTTTAAATTTTTATCCATTTATGATGATGATGGCTCTGGGCTTGTCATATACAGCTTTTACCATATAGAAGTAGGAGCCCTCCAATCATATTCTCTCTAGAACGTTTATCATCAAGAGTTATTGGATTTTTGTCAATAGTCTACAATGTATATTTTGAAGTGATCATGTGATTTTTGCCTTTACATTTGATTATATGATTTACTACATTTATTGACTTACATATGTTGAACTATCCCTGCATCCCTGGGATAAAGCTAACTTGATTGGGTGAACGATCTATTTTGGTGTGCGTCTGTATTCAGTTTGTAAGTATTTTGTTGAGAATTTTTTGTGTCTATGTCTATCAAAGATGTTGGTCTATAGCGCTCTTTACTGTTGCTTTATCTGACTTTTTGCATACTGGTATTTTCATAGATGGGGTTTGGAAGTTCTCTCTTTCTAGTCTGTAGAATAACTTGAGCGGCCCTGGCTCTAGGTTTTCTTTAAGGTTCTAGTACAATTCAGCTATGAATCTATCTGAATCTGAGCTTTGTTTATTTATGAGTTTATTACTGTCCCAGTCTCCTTGCTCACTGTGGGCCTGTTTAAGTTACTGATCTCATCTTGATTTAACTTAGGTGAGTCAAATATATCTAGAAATCCATTCATTTTTAGGTCAATTTATTTGATTATGGGTTTTTAAAGTATGTCCTTACAGTTATCTTAGGTATCTGTTGTGATCTATCATTGTCTATCTCTAATTTTGGGTCTTCACTCCGTTTATTAATTTACTTTGGCTAATAGTCTACCAATCTTGTTTATCTCTTCAGAGAGCCAATTCTTCATTTCTTTGATTCTTTCTATTGCTTTTTTTCATTTGTTTCCATTTTATTAATTTCTAGCCTGGTTTTGTTTTCTTCCCGTTGGCACGAGGTCCTGGGAAAGGTGGCTGGGGAGCTGGGTGGTGTAGGGAGAAGGAAGGAAATGGGCCTATCTGGTGGTACCATTTGTGCTGGGTCTTGGAAAAGTCTGGTAAGGATCTGGGCAGCCTAATACAGAAGAGGGAAGGGGGACTGGCTGGCAGTGGGAGGGCCAGGGAAGGAATCAGGGAGGAGTTGCGTGGCCTGTGGAGGAGGAAGGCCTTGCAGCCCTTGGGAGTCCATCATTTCTTATGCAGGCATTACGTTCTTACTGATTTCAGACTACAATGCGTGAATGTGCTGTACAATTTTTATTCAAGTCTCCCTATTTTGCTTTGGTATTAGTATGAAAGACACCTTTTGTTAATACATTGATAGTTTCTCTTTTTGAATCTCTTTGCATTTTAAGGACACACACATTTTAAGGACACACACGTGTGTGTTTGCACGTAGTTTTTTAATATTTATTTGATTGTGTTTTGTTTTATGTCATTTTCTTAATTTTTATTACATCAATTCTTCTGTACTTTCTTTTGTCTTATAATAATAATATTTGAAACCTTGGTATAGTCACGCCTCTATTTTTAAATCATTCTTGGACAGCTTTTATAACACATTGCAAAATAAGAAAAAATTATATTCACGCTTCTAGGTTCTTCCTCTCATCTCACTCTTAGGTTTTTTTTTTATAGTACCAAAATTTATAATGTAAGTGGAGCTGAACTCTGGAAAGGCAATTACACACCCTGTGGTCACCAACAGTCCTTCCGTCCATGGCCTTCCCGTTCATGGCATGACTTTAAACATTTCTACTTATCTTTGGTTATGCAGTACTTTTTATTTTAAGGACTCATAAAGTGTTATACATCAGAAACTTTGCATTATTAAAGTGTATCTCTCTGTGCTGGGTATGGTGACACACACCTGTCAACCCAGCATTTAGGAGGCAGAAGAACCATAAGTTTGAGGCCCATTTAGGCTGCATAATGAGACCATTTCAAAAGCAGAAGCAAAGCCAAATAAAACAAGCAACTATTGTTCTACAGGCTTTATACATAAGGCGTATACTTACTAATCCACATATTTTCATCATTAGAATTTTAAAAAGAGACTCTCTCCTTTTACAATTTTATTTGTATTCTATGTGTAGGGGGTGTTATGCCTGCCTGCTTGTCTCTGTAGTATGGGCATGCAGTGCCTAAGGAAGCCTAAAGAGGGCGCCAGATGCTGTGGAACTGGAGTTGCAGATGTTCAGCATCTGCAACTTTACTATGTGGGTACCAGGACCCAAACCTGGGTCTCCTGGAAGAACAGGAAGAGATGCTGAGCCATCTCTCCAGCTCCAGCATAAGGCTTTTGTAGATACTGTTCTAGCAAATATTTGCATTAAATGTTACTAAAGAGCAGGTTAAAGTTCTTCTTTAGGGGAATGCATTTTAATTCCAGAGTGCCTATAAGAGTCTTTTAAAAAAATCCTTTAACTTCAGGGACCCCTCTAAAGCATGGCTCAAGAGATTGAGTCTGTATGTTTCCTTGAAGGGAAGTTTCATGTTGGGGGATTGTAAGCAGTTGGATTCATCTCTTTACCTCAGAAATATTTTCTTTTCTATGTCTTCAAGTATTTGTGGGGAAATCATCCTGTCAAGAAGAAGTGGCTCATGACGGCTTCTTCACATTATCTGTTCTCTTCGTTGCCTCAAAAGCAAATCTTTTGAGTTCTCAGTAGTCCTCATTGTCCGCTATGTTCAGCGAGTCTAGTTTAATCCCAGGCTTTTTCAATGAGGACTAGTGAGAACTCAAGAACAATGGCAATGGGTTTTTGATCCTACTGCACGTACTGGATTTGTGGGAGCCTAGGCAGTTTAGATGCTCACCTTACTAGACCTGGATGGAGGTGGGTGGTCCTTGGACTTCCCACAGGACAGGGAACCCTGATTGCTCTTTGGGCTGACGAGGGAGGGGGACTTGATTGGGGGAGGGGGAGGGAAATGGGAGGCAGTGGCGGGGAAGAGACAGAAATCTTTAATAAATAAATAAATTTAAAAAAAAAGCAAATCTTTTTCAACTTTTTTAAAATTTTTTTAGTGTGCTCAGAAGAAAAGGTCTTTATGTTGACATTTTAATATATATATAGTCCTTTTTCTGTAGCCACTCTCCATTACTGTCTCTTGCCCCTGACTAGTCCTCTTCCTACTCTCAGTAATCTCCCTTTTGCTTCCATGTTCATCCTCCTGCCTCAGTCTCCCAAGCACTGGGATTTTAGGCACGCCCACCACGCCTAGCACAGAAAGATGGTTTAATCTGATAATATAACCTTATGAATCTGTAATATAACAGGCATTTTATAATCTACATTTAAATGTGTATGCACATGTATATGTATTCACAAGTATCTCTCTGTATATAAACATCTGAGTTCTACATTTAAGAGAAACAGATAGTGCCTTTCTCCTCCCCTTAACCCTTTCTTGTTTACCCTTGTATCCCAAATCCTTATCTTCTCCCCACCACAAGTAGTCTACCTTCTGCAATCATGTGAGACACTCTCCCTCTCTCCCTCCCCCCAATCTCTCGCCCTCTCTGAGTTTGTTTTTTTCCACTTTATATAATGATTGGTGCTTTATTCTCTATACTCTATTTTATTTTCTATTTTTTATCGATTGATTGCTTGACTTTTCTGTGCTATCTCTTTACATCTCTACATTCAGAATTACCTGTTTTTGCTTCTTCCAATGTGATTTCATGTAAGTGTTTTATTGTTTTAAAAATTGCTTCCAGTTCAACCTTCAGTTTATTACTTCTTGCTGCTTTATGCTCAAATCTTTGATTCCATGGTTTCTTTTCTTTTTTGTCTTCCCCTGGAAGAACCTGTTAGCTTTCCTTATTGATTGACCACAAGCACATAAAGTGTTTTCTCTCAAACAGTTCTTTTTTTCATAGTCTTCTCCTAGCCTTGCAGGCTTATGTCCCACTTCCTATGTACTGTCTCTATACAGACCATCTCTTATATTCTTTTATTTTCTTTCTTTTTTTTTTAGATTTTATATTAATGTAACACGAGAGGGGGCCTGCTTGTTGTTGGGATTTTTGTCCTGCCTGGTACCCCACAACTGTTTAGCCCCAAAGAAAATCACATATAGGTCTCCATAAATTATAAGCTGATTGGCCCATTAGCTCTAGCCTCTCACTGGCTAACTCTCACAACTTGATTAACCCATTTTTCTGATCTATGTTAGCCATGTGGCTTAGTACCTTTTTCAGTGGGGCAGATCACATCCTGCTGCTTTGGTGATCTGGGCAGGAGTGGAAGGAATCAGCTTCCTCCTTCCCAGAATTCTCCTGTTCTCATTGCATCATTTCTACTTCCTGTCTGGTTTTCCCGCCTATATTTCCTGCCTGGCCAATCAGCGTTTATTTTATAACATGATTGACAGAATCCAGACAATTCTCCTGTACTATATTAAAAGTAGATTTTTGAATGCAGCATATTTTGATTACGGTTTTTCCTCCCCCAAATCTTCCCTACTTTCCCACCCACCCAGATCCATATCATTTCTTCGGATACAGTATGGATCATTAGGATACAAACAGGCATCCAAAAAATAATAAAATGAGATAAAATAAAAGAAAACAAACCCAAATAGTACTAAACAACAACAAAAACAAACAAAAGAAAAAGAGCCAATGAAAAGGGACAAGAAACACACAGAGACACACAGATTTGCATAAACGGAAATCTCATAAAATCACAGACATAATATATATGCATTGGCTGGAGGAATGACTCAGAGGTTAAGAGCATTGGTTGCTCTTACAGAGAGAGGTCCCGAGTTCAATTCCCAGCAACCACATTGTGTTTATCTACAGTCTGTAATGAGATCTGGCGCCTTCTTCTGGTGTGCAGGCATACATGCAGGCAGAACACTGAATACATAATAAATAAGCAAATCTTTAAAATCATATATATATATATACACACACACACACACATATAGTATCTTTGAGGTTAAAAAGATGAACCAGCCTACGAAAAACAACAAAAACAAAACAAAATCCTGATGAAGTGTGATGACACAAAGAACCGCCAAAAAAAAAAAAAACACCATTAAATTCATGGTGTGTTGCCCAGCTACTGCTGGGCGTGGGGCCAGGCCTTAAGAGTGGTTTGTATATTCAATGAGACCATTGGAGAAAACTAATTTTTCATTTGAGAGTGGTTATTTCAGACAACTTCTGGGTTAAGGATTGGGGCATGTGTCTACTTCTCTCTCAGAGCTGGGACTCCATCTGGCACACACCCAGTGTGCCCTGTGCACGCTGAGTTCCTATGTACATTGGTCCTGGTATATATAGAAGGTCTTCTTTTCTTGGTGTCTCTTTTCCCTCTGACTCTTACAGTCTTTCTGCCCCCTCTTCTACCTGGTTCCTTGACCCGTGAGGGAAGGGAATTGATGAAGAGGATATCCTATTTTAGACCTGAGGGTTCCAAGGTCTCTCGCTCTCTGAACATTGTCCAGCTGTGGGAACATTATTCCCATCTGCTGCAGGAGGAAGCTTCTCTCATGGTGGTCCAACAAGACACTTATGCGAAGGGTGGATCTATCTGGAAGGATGGTAATGGAGAAGCCGTGGCAGCCTGCAGTTTATCTTCTCAGAGCTCTTCCCAGACCTCTCTTCCTCTGCCCTGAACTCACCCCTTGAGGTTTCTGCTTTTCCTCGACTGCAGACGAGAGAGCTGGGTGGTTCTCAGTACAGTCTCTTGACACCTGAGCATTCAAATAGTCTTTCAAATCAAAATTTCAGTAGTGCAAAATGGCATGAGGTTGAGAAAGATCTCTTCCGCCACATCTACCTCTTCTGCTGAGCTAACCACACTGACTGGGTTTTTTATTTAAAAGATTTTTTTTTCATTTTACATACCAACCACAGGTCCCCCTCCCTTCCCTCCTCCTGCTCCCAACTTTCCCCCCAGGGACCCACGGTATCCACTCCTCAGAAAGGGTCAGGTCTCCCATGGGAAGTCAACAAAGTCTGTCATATCAAGTTGAGGCAGAACCAAGGCCCTGTCCCCTGTATTGAGGCTGAGCAAGGTATTCCACCATAGGAAATAGGCTTCAAAAAGCAAGTTCACGCACTAGGGATAAAGTCTGGTCCCACTGCCCAAGCCACAGCACTGTCACCCACATTCAGAAGGCTTTGTTTGGTTCTATGCAGGTTCCCCAGCTATCAGTCCAGAGTCAGTGAGCTCCCACTAGCTTAGGTCAGCTGTCTCTGTGGTTTCCACATCATGATCTTGACCCCTTTGATCTTATAATTCCCCCTCCCTCTCTTCAACTGGACTCTGAGAGCATGGCCCAGTGCTTAACTGTCACACTGACTAGTTTTGTCCTCCTCCCTCTCTTCGACTGGACTCTGGGAGCGCAGCCCAAGTGCTTAGTTGTCACACTGACTGGTTTTGTGTCTGTCTTTGGGGCTCAAGACTCTGCACAGCTCTGTGACTCAATCAGAATGATTGTGCAGCAGCTGGGATAGGGTCTGAGTTGTTTGAGTTGCGTCTCTCAGGGCCTCACATGCTGGTCTCTTAGTGGACCTTTAAAAGGTGGGGCCTCGTGGGAGGTAATTACATCATGAGGACACTGTAGTCCTGAAGATTGAGTTTGTTCTTACATCACCACAGTGGTTATTAAAGAACAAGGTTGGCCTTTCCCTAGTCTGGCTTTCTGTCTTGCCCCGTGACCCTTCCCTCACACTCATGATTACACCATGATGTCATCTACCATGATGTGGCATAGCTAAGGTGACCCCCCTGAAGAAGGTCATCCTATCTGGACTTTTCCTCTCTAAAGCTGGTAGTTAAAGGAAACCCATTCTCTCGTTTCAGCTTGACCATTACAGTAGTGGGCGTGGACTAAGGCTCATACCCACGTGCCTGAGTTCTCTCCCTGAACCCTGTAGTCGGGCGTGGGTCTCTTGTGGCACACACCTATCGACTTCAGCTTTGTCGCAGTGCAGGATGCTCTCGCCACTCACATTTGGGGTTTGTGGGACAGTCCAGGTGTCCTCAGTCAGCAATGGGCCCTGAATGGTTTTTATTTTGCTTTAAACATTTTCTATGTGTTCTTCCAACTCAAGGACTCTTGGAGCTGGCGGGCTGCCCTGAAGACCAGGGCCAGTCACAGTGGTCATTTTATTTTCTCAAGGTGAAAGGACAGTCAGTAATGTCTGCTCATATGTCCCTGCTCACGTATGCATCCCTAATGTCTGCTCATATGTCCCTGTTCATGTGTGCATCCCTGCTCATCTGTCCAGTCTTAGCTCCAAAGGACTTGATGAAACAGGCATCAGGATGACAAAGGAGTCTATTGCAGCAGATGCAGGGCACAGAGGTCAAAGATTTCTCTCAAGTTCTTCCCCGGTGTACTTTGTTTTAGCCTGTGACATGTGAAGTTTATACAGCTGGCCTCACTCATGCTGACGATGTTTTTAATGAAAACAATACAGTTACATCTGAGATTTGGACAAAAACAAGCTAGCAAATCAGATCGTTTTTAAATAAAGATACTTAAAGAGAGATGAGATAAACCACCCCAAATTTATTTTTAATAACCAGAACCATGGATCTCATTTTCTAACTTTATTTGTTACCCTCCATTCATGATGTCAGATAACAGTTTCTCCAGGGGGTGTTAGGAAGGATTTTCCTGGCAGGATAAGACTTTCTCCCATGGTGCTTCAGAGGCCCCACACATCCTCTCTGGAGCTTCTGTGAGCTGTTAGAGATACAGCACAAATCAGGAAGGATGCACATTCTTACTTAAGAGAATCTTTGAAGTATTTGTAAAGTGTGTTTATTGTATTCTTGACTGCATGCCAAGCATCTTCATATCCGTTATCTCATGCTGCTCTCACGGACAATACAATGGAGGTAGTTAGAGTCAAAAACCCTGGGTTAATTTCTGACTCTGCCAACCCCAATTCTCAGCAAAATTGTTTAACCTCACTGCCTCCATCTTTTCACGAATGAAATGGGATAGTGACAGTACCCCTTGGGTTAACTTTTTGTGCCAAGTTCCCAGCCAGGCATCAGGATCCTGTTGACACTCATGGAGTATAGGTATATTTTCTTTGTTACTTTCTCACCTCCATCCCTGATTGAAAGTGGCAGTCCTCCTAAGGCGTGTTCTACCATGTCACCTAACTTTAGAATGACAGGGCCCAGATACTTGTCTGACTGACTACAGAGTCTCTGCTTTGAAACATGGCTGGATTTTTTTTTTTTTTTTTAGCATGCCTAATGTATCTCTGGATGGCTCAGGGCTTTGGGAGACACACTTCTCCCAAGAAGACAAAGGTCTTTGAAACTCCTCGTATGATATAAGTATCCCCCAAACTGTATTAAAGTTTTCCCCTGGCTTTTATTTTAGGATGCTGCTTTTCTTTCCCGATTAATATTTCTTTCAGAGGCTGAGAACTACATTTTGCATCCAGTTTACTCTCTGGAACCCTTATTATTCTCACAATTTTCATGCGTTTACTACCAACTTAGGTCTTAGCTGGAGTTGCCCATAGGGTGAAATCAGAAAGGGTGTTACTTGGAATCTCGCTGATTTGTGTTCTTCCTCAAGTTAGACTTACTCTAAAGTTGTTTTACGTGACATCCTAGAGTTTTTTGCATGAGAGAGTTGTCTTGGAAGGATGCAGTTTCATCTGGCTACGAGACTAGATTGTTGGTTATTTTGATATCGTTTCTGAAGAGAACTTTGCACATATAGGAGACACTGGTGGTCTTCATTATTCATGGTGGTCATGTCCTATCAGGTCACTGTCAACATGCACTTGAGTGACTGCTGAATAGTTGTTTCCAGGGGACATAGAGGGTCAGGTTCATGTGACACTGGCCACATTTTGTCAGTCCCATAAGTTCAGTATTTATCTGTACAGAGATGTTTTGCTTAATACACAATTGATTTATAAACACTCAGCCTTTCATGACACAGCGCTCTACTCACGCCCGAGTAAAGCTTACCTAACACACATATTTTCTCCATGAGGTACTTCACGGCCTCCTTCTACGAAACACCAGCCAACGCTGCGGTTCTGCCCCTGGTGGCCATCTGACACAGTGGACTCATTAATAAAATGCACAAACTGTTAAAAATGTGGCAGCAGAGATGCTGTCGAGACCACACTTGCTCCTAGCAGAAGAGCCAAAACAGGGATGCTAGCCTGGCTTTGGTCCTCACGGGGAAACTCGTGCCTTGGATGAGTCAGAGCTTTTGCAGCTCTGCGCATGCCCATGAATCACCGTTCTGGGGTCACAAATACATTTTAGCGAGTAGGAAAATTTGCAAGCATGGAACCCACAAATAATGATGGTCAACTCTATTTTGTTTCCAAATGATCCTTTTTTTTTTTTTTTGCCCAGCCTGAGGCTTTAATTTGGAGTCTTGGGAAGGTGGGGTAAGTCACTGATCTCCCAATACTAGGCTCTCTGCCCTGAAGCTCTTGGTCCCTCCCACTTTAATTTCAGGGTTGGAAGATGAGATAATAAACTTGGTGCGAGAAGGCGCTTGAACAACCCATGTGTGTTCATGTCCCTTCTTTTCTCTTGGCCTCTTGCCACCACCTGGGGAGCAAACATATCAGCTGGAAGTGGGAGAGGAACACGAAAGACAAGGAGGAGAGTTGTCCTGTACGAGCCTCTGTCCAGATCAGACAACCCTGACCCTCTTTCCTCGGGCTCCGGAGACCATGAGAAGCAGTTTTGACTTGAATCACGTCTTGGGTGGTTTGCTGTGTCCCGGTCACTGATCAGTGACTCAAGGGCCTGTAATTTCAGCGTGCCGTTTTCCACCTTCTAGATCCCCCAGAAGGGCGTTAGGCAGCTCCTGCCGCTGCCAGCATGTCTCTTTCTCTACATCACGTGGAAGTAAAACATCACATCCATCGTCCTAGCATAGAGCGAGGAAGGTGGAAGGAAACTGAGGGCAAGGGAAGAGGGCACCGGGTGGGTAGGATATGCTCTTCCTTTTAACTCCATTTTGGTTAAAACATGGTTTGTTAGTTTTTTTTTTAAATTGAAAAAAAAAATCACCCATTGGTAAGAGTGGTTACTTTATTTTTCACAGATAGGATGAACTAAAAAAGCAGCCAGAACACAGGAGAGGAGCAGAGGTGGAAAGAAGGGAGTAATCTATGTACAGAAAATAATCCCTCATGTTCTTTTCCAAGAACACGAAATCTACAAGGGCAAGAATACATCAATTTCACAGTGTCTATTCCTCTCAGAAAAACTGCCGGCTCCAAGGCATAGTGAAAGTTACACTTAAGAAGACCATAAACATCTTAAGAGTCACATCTTAAATCAAAATAATTTTCTTATAAAATATTAATTCTCAAAATGAACTGTAAAATATGAACACAAATGACTAAGGCTGTTTTTCTTTCTGCAGTGAAGCTGGAATTTCTTAGGGAAGCTGACAGCTTACTAGAAGGGAGTGAAAATGTGAGCTGGGCACCATGTGGAGTCCATCCTGTCTCCAGCCCACAGTTGCTAAGCAGCCTGGACTCCATGCTAGGTACTGTAGGACTCCCCAAGAGAGGATGTCAGAGGGTAACCTCAAAACACAGTTGGAAAGTAATGAAAAAAGAGGACATGGATTTGAGAGAGAGCAAGGAGGGGTAGATGGGAGGGATTGTTGGGAGGAAAGGAAAGGGGTGATGTAATTATATTATAATCTCCAAAAAATAAAAGAAATAATTAAAAAACCTTAGTTGGCACCCCAGCTGTGATTTCAAGGCAGCTCGTCATTCTGTGATTGTTCGGAACTTACTAAAGGATGTGGGCTTTTAAAAAGGAGAGACCCAGAGTAAATTATGCAAAAATATAGGCCTAGCCATGTTAAAGAACAGCTCTGAGTGGAACTAAAAATTCTGTAATTAGCCTTACCAAAAATTTATTCTAATGTAGCATTTTCACCTAATATTAAAACAAAATCAGCCAGCATGATGCCTCATGACTTTAGTGTCAGCACTCTGGGTGTTTGAGACAGGAAGTTCATCATGAGTTTGGGACCAGTGTAGTCTACTCTGTGGAACCTATATAAAAAGCAAAGACCTTTTCACTTAGAACCTGTATCTGGGAATAAAGCCTCAACTCCTGAGCCATCTCTCTCCCAAGTCCCCTTTTTATGCATTTTTGAGGACTTAAGAGGCTTCACTTCTTGAGGCCCAAAGCTCAATTTCTAGCACTTATATGGTGGCTCATATAATTGCCTGTAACAGGCCTCCCTTGAGGGCCTCTGTTAGCACCAGGTCTGGACATGGTGCACAGAGAGACACACAAACAAAATGCTCATACAAAAATCTGTCATTTTACATCAGTTTTACAATTGTTCTGTGCCTCGATTTCCTAGCAACGTTACTTGCACATCTGTTTGTACTATGCATAAGTATGGTTGCACATCCAGATGTTTGCTCTACGTCACCATCACCCAGGAAACCCAGGCTTCCTCTGTCCTTTCCCCACCATTCTTTGAGCCAACCCTAGTGTGTGGTTCCATTCTATCCAGGCGGACAGACTCCTTTTATTTACCCCTATAGCCAATAGGTCCTAGTGTTCCTTTGGAAGCTCCTTCCATAGAGGAGATGGGCCCTTAGCACATGTCTGCCCATCTTTTGTTGGCTACACTTCACTCTCCTCCTTTGAAGAAGAAATGGGGACAAATTCTCCTCCTGACTCTGGAGATTCTCGTTCCCACGTTGCTGCTGATGCTTTTTCTGGCCTCTCAAATCCTGTCCACTACCCCTACCTCAAGCTCCTGTTTCTCTGGCCCAATCCGGAGCATCTCACAGCTTGCTAAATCTTAGAAGTTCCTGGCGGAGGATGGACCTTGGGTCTGACTGAGCCCATGACTGCTTTCAGTGTCTGTTTAGACTGTTATTTCATTTCTAGGGGCTGTACTCGAAGGGCCTCTAACCTGCAGGCTTTCTCATTTATATTTTTCTCTAAATTGAAAATACAGACATGCCCACAGCTCCAGATCTCTAGGGATTTCTTGCTCATTCCCAGGAAAGTCTACAGATTTGGTAGATTCAGGATGATGTGTACCTGGAAAAACTGAATGTATGCCCTTGTTTTCTTTCTAATGTTTCTTCAAAGCTATCGAAACTCAATTCCAGTTCAGAGCCTCTGGTGGCTCTCAGACACACTCCCAGAGTCAGTTTCCCGACTGACCGTCAATAGATCAATCCTCATCTTGCCTTATTTAACTCGCATGCTCTCTTGAGTTTGTGTTCTACAAACAGCATAAAGCGTGGGGGGGGGGGGGCGGCCACTAGGGGTAAGAAGTCATTTACACTCCTGCGATGAGATCCCTTTTGGAAAGGGCTGACGTCAGCTGGCCCAGCCTCCAGCCATAATTCTATGTCGCTGTCCACCCTGACCTCCATCAATCTTTCCTCTTCCAATTAGCCCCCTTCCCTAAAGACCTCTGACTTACCCACAGTTCCGTGGCACCTAGGAACAGAGTTAATTAGAAGTTAGCTTTCTGAGTAGTTCCTCCTTTCCTTAGGGGAAAAAGAGTTCCCCCTGTTCCTAGAAAATGGGCTTTAAACCCAAGCCAAACAGAAACTCCGGCATGGTATAATGACTGAGCTTGTGGAGTCTGTGCTGTATACCCACGCAACAAGAAGAGTAAAGGAAGACCCAGGTAGACCGTTTTGTCATTGAAATAGCAGTAATAGCTGGCATCTATAAGTCCTTACATTCTGTTGCACACTGTGGCAAAACGTCCCGCATTATGTCTCGTTCCGACCCCTCAACTCTATTGTAGATCTAAAAGGCCTCCGCTTACGATGAGCTTTATAAACGAAAGGAATATTGCTGTGGTAGGGATAGTACTTTCAAAATATTAGGAAGCACATTAAAATTTTCTCTCCTGCAATCCCTGCCAGCTGCTCTTGTCCCCATTTGATCCCTAGGAAAGGAAGTAGGGGACATAGATGGGACATAGATGGGACATCGGGAACACGGATAGAAAGAGAAATTCAAAGTCCCAATCCTTCTACTTTAAAGGGGTATGGGAAGAAGAAAGGGAACGAAACAGTGGAGCAAGTAAGTGAGAGCAGATGATAGCTGACAGCCCCTCATCCGCTGAAGCAGGGCCTGTAGGTGTGTGTTTATGGTGTAGCAGGATAGAACTGTCCTAGGTACAGATGCGGTCAGAAGAGATGTTGCTGAAATATTTTTTGGGCCATGATGAACAGTGCCCTGCTGAGTAAGTCCCAACCTGGACAGCTGGGCTGGGAGGGTGACAGAAAGCCTGAGCCCTGAATGTCACACCTTGGTAGAGGTGACAAATGTGTATTTCCCTACTGTGCAACTTCGTCTCCCCAAGCAATAGAGCCTGTTGTTGCTGATGAAAAGGGTTTTGTTTTTGGTTTTGTTTTTGTTTTCTTAGCTATATTTATAACTGGAAGGGCCATAGAAATGTTATGGACTATAGGATGTAAGCAAACATTTGAGTTGGACTTCTGGGAGGGCCTCTTCCAGGAGACCATCCTAGTTGGAAGACACTTGCTATCCTTCTGTGATACCTTATTTCTGTGGCAGTGTGTCTACATGGGCATAGTGGCTTGATGGGGGAGAGTCTTTTGTGTTAATTTCATTGGTTAAATAAAGAGACTGCCTTGGCCCTTTAATAGGACATAAAATTAGGTAGGCGGAGTAAACAGAACAGAATGCTGGGAAAAAGAAGCTGAGTCAGGGAGTCACCATGATTCTCCCACTCTAGGCAGACGCAGGTTAAGTTCATTACTGGTAAGCCAGCTTGTGGGCTACACAGATTATTAGAAATGGGTTAGGTCAATATGTAAGAGCTAGCCAATAAGAGACTGGAATTAATGGGCCAGGCAGTGTTTTAAAGAATACAGTTTCCATGTAATTATTTCGGGGCATAAGCTAGCCATGCGGGTGGCCGGATGCCGGGGACGCAGCCCCGCCGCTCCCATTACAACAGAGTGGCACCCACCATGGTAACAAACTCCACATAAAACAGAGGCTGGAGCTCCAGCAGCTGTTTTGCAATGCAATTGATGCCGAGGACTGAAACAGGCCCACAAACATGCAGGAACCCGGGGTCTGTGACACCCCAAGGCTCTGGCACACAAATCCTGGACTAGCTCTCTCCAGGTCTTTTAAAGCGAGAAAATAAGTCTCATGTTTTAATCTATGATTATGCTTTTGAGACTCCACACAGAGTCAGGCTGGAGACACTGGAGCAGATGGTCAGGCAGTTTTGACACTAAGTGGTCTTGATCCAACTCCAAAACCTAGCAGAACACGGCCATAAACCTATTATTCTTGCTTAGTGAGAATGTCAATATGTAATTGATTTTTGAAATGAAAATCAAAATCCTGTAGACTCAGTTCATATATAAAGCAGGAAAGAGGCATTAAGACATTTAAGGGGAATGGATTTACTGGGCTCAAACAGAGGGAGAAGAGAATCGTGGGCTCTAAAACTCGGGTGCCCAAGTGGGTTCCCATGGCTCACGTGCTGTGTGCTCACTAAAAATTTCTGAGGCCTACTCAGACTGAGCTGGAAAGAAAATATCTAGAGTCTGTTCTGGGGACAGATTCATTTTACTAATTTCCCGACCAATGATTGCAGGAAAGTTCCGTCCATCTTCTCATGGCAGAGACCATGTAAGACATGGATGCCTTGTCTGCAATCTGTAAAGCAAGAGAAAAGCTGTGCAGAGGGTGTGCACAGCCCCCCACACAGTAAGGACTCTGGCTTGTTAAGTTAGAGTTCTTTCTTCACGTTATTAGTGAGAACTGCGTCTATGGTTTCTACCCAACACACCGATGTTAAATGTGCCCACCCTTTGACACAGCAACCCCGGTGCTGGGAAGTCATCTTTAATGACTCTTACACCTGTACTCACTGTAAGCACTATGAAATAACAAGTCAGGACACAAGCTAAGAGCTCACAGATATGGGGCTGATGGAGTAACTAAAAGTGTAACCCCAAGATAAATATTCTGCAACCACCAGCAAGGCTGAAGTAGATCTGGAGATCCATTTCTGTAACTCTACGATGAAGCGATTCTACTATACTTATTTTTGGTATTTTTTAGTTAATTTTTAGGGTACAAGAGGATGTTTCATTGAGACCTTTCTTACATTAGCGTACAAGTGAGGAACATTCTAGAGACTTCTGTATGTATATGTGGTGCTTTTGTTTCAGTGGCAGCCTATGATATGAAGAAACTTAGAGGAATGAGAACAAAAGTATTGCTTTGTCATGCTGCTGGCCAGCACGTGCCTGAGAAATCCTCAGTTTGTACGATATGCCCCGAATGCAGACAGAAAAGACAGGTAGATTCCATACAGTGATGCGGATCTCTGTGCTAAGATGAATGTTTTAATGATTATACATCACTGGCCTTATGCATAGGTCAGGAGTCAGTCAGCCTGTGCATCGCCTGCCATATGCAATTCTTGCTTTTTCTCCACGTGAGACACGAGGGGGTCTGAGGACAGCAGAAGGTGGATTGAGAATATTCAGGAAACCAAAATAGGGAAGGGGATGGGGCAGCTGAGAGACCACAGCCGGAACTGTACAAGGCCGAGCAGAGAGCTTGCTGCTTTTCCTCATCTCCTTTAGCTGGGAACCTCTCTGTTGAGAGATGTCAGCCCCTCACCCTTATTTGGCGATGAGGAAGAGCAGAGGAAAGCTGCAATCCCTCACCAGGTCTGAGGCAGCCTTTGCCCTCTGTATCTCCATGGTGCCCGCCATCTTTGAGCGACTGGCATTTAGGATTCATTCATCATTCAGTGGGACAGATTCATGGTGGGCAAACAGCTCTTTGTCACCGTTTCCATTGTGAGTAGCATGTAAACACAGTTCAATATTTGAAGAGGGTGGGTGACAGATGGGCTGCTAAGGGCACTCTCCTTCACAGTTCTTAAACGGACTTTTGTCACCAACGTATAAAGTGTTGATCTCTCTCCCAGAGAGGAACTGTCTGGTGCCTGGGTCCATAAGCTTTTACAGAATCCCAAGCAGCATGCTCCCCAGAGGCCACTGATAATTATGCTAACTCTTCCCCTCGTCTTGGTACTACTACCAGGTGCTGGTCCCATGCCACTGCATTATGGACTTGCCTGAAAGGGAGTGAAGCAGGCTCACCACCACATCTAGAACTTTCTCCCTTCCATCATTTGTTTTGAGAGAGAGAGAGAGAGAGAGAGAGAGAGAGAGAGAGAGAGACTGAAGTGAAAACTGGTGCCTCTGGAGGAAGAGGCACAGAAACTGGCCTGAGTTAGACACAGGATGGCCCGGACTGAGTCCCGGAGTCTGTGTGTTAGCACTTCTAGTTCCTCTTTCTGAATGTTTGGATCCAGGCTTCCAGAGCTGGAGAGCACCTTCTTGGGGCTTCCGAGCTGGACTTCAATGCGACTGAACCCGAAGCCCCTTCTTGTGGTTCCACAGGTGTGTTGCTCCAAGTCTTAGGCTTGGTGACTTGTGTGAGCATGGGTGGGGCACTTGCTTTATTCTCCATCTTCTTTCCGTCTCTGAAATGAGATCCGTGTCCAGCTCTGAGCTTGCAGCCTGCAGGTTTGCAGCCTCCAGCCTCCCAGTATGTACTTCATTAAAAGCTAAGGGCTACTTCGAGAACCATTTTGGGGGAGGTCTAGAGTTTCTACTCTGCCACTCTCAACCAGGGGGTGAGATGAGAGTAGACAGTTCAGAGAGATGCAGTCCAGATGTGGAAAAGAACTCAGTGATGCTGTAGCTACAGATAGGTACCCAGCGAGCCTTAGGATAATGACAGGGAACCAATCACATAGCTTAGTTTAGATGTGCTTCTTGTTTCCATCTTAGTCAAGGATGGGTTAAAGAAAAGTGAGTCTCTGTACAGTTGGTTTAAGGGAAAATATTCACTGAAAGCAAATATGCCTCTGAGAAACCAGTACCTGGGACAGGAGTGGGGAGGACATATATTCTGCTCTGGCACCTTTGGGTGACTTTGGGCACCATTCAGACTTGAAGGTCCCCTTTCCCACCGTCAGTTTGTAAGGATTGTGATAGGAGCCTGGCTAATGTGACTTTCGGGTGCTCGATCAGGAGGCCGTGGGCCCGCTTGGTAATGAAGATCTCTGCCAGGCAGGCAGCACAACACACGCTGATGAAGACTGAGCGCAGGCCGCATAGTTATTAATGGGGCATTGGGAGCTGTGTGCTGCGCAGCAAAGTGATCTGCCCTTCACGCAAGCCCACTAGGACACGGAAGCTGGCTTGGAGGGGAGCCAGCATCAGGCCTGTCATCAGAATGAAGAAATTCATTAGGAGAGATCTCATTCCAGGGGCTGAAGGCAGGGCTTGGAGTGCAGTTAAAGAAAAAGAAGGGGTGTTACTGGGAGACAGTGATTTAAAACTTGTCACTTGTTGCAGGCTACCCTTCTGTCCCATGTTTACGACAGAGCCCTGAGGGTCTCATGCATGCCTGTATCACCCAGGGACATGCAGCGTGTCCCTCCTTAGGCACAGGCCTGCTTGCTTCCCAGGATCAGGGCAAAGGCTCCATGGTATCTCAGCGAGGGGACAGATGTGCTGCCAGCAAAGGGGAGGTCACATACAGTGACAGGAAAATGACAGTTTGGAATCCAGATGTGGTGTAACACTTGGTACACTGTCTGCAAATATTAAGGAGGCAGGCCGGCCCGGGAGATGGGTACCAGGAGGCGCTAGCATTCATGGCAGCTGGGACAACCCAGTGCTTCACATATATAGGTGGCTACTGCTTACCACCTGGCACTGGTTTATAGGAGGAACTCTGAGTCCTGTTCCTAGATATGAGCTTCTAAGAGAAGCTCAACATGGATATTATAAATTCTCCTAATTTAAAAGCATTTAATTAAAAAATATCCCTAAATGCAAAGCTACAGAGAAACCCTGTCTCGCAAAGCCAACCGCCCAAAAAACCCCAAATGTTAATATGAAAAAAAAAGTCAAAAACCAAAAAGCAACCAAACCAATAATGGCAGATTGATCTGATCAAACAGAACCTACTTGTGGACTAGATCTGTACTGCAGGAATCTGAAATCAGAGAAGTGGTCGCCACAGCTGCGTCCATCCTAATTCTGAGGACCCGTGAAGAGAACTCAGTCCTGCATACAAGCTGGTTTTCAGCCCAGGAAATCACACTGGAATTTTCCTGGTAACTTGTCACACAGGGAACTATTGCCACAATGGGAGCCACCTCCATTCATGCTCTGTTCTGGAGGTTGAGAGCAGACTGAAGAAGAGCAAAAGAGGAACACTGAGTCTGTCTGCCTTTCATAAAGATGGCACGCAAGTAGGAGGCCTGAGCTCCTGGGGATCATTTTGATGATTAATATCTGCCCAGTCAAGCTGATGGCTCTGAGATCTGATTCCTACTCACTAGAGCTATCCTGAAGGTAGCTTTTGGAGGAGTTTCCCAGAGCATCTCCAAGTCAATCACTGGTTTTACTTCTTGTGACAGAATCCTGAGTGACCGTCAAACACAAATGATGTCCTATGTTGCCCAGTCTCCCTTAGCTAGGTTTCAATCACCACTCATGTGATGTCACCACACGTGACATAGAAAACCTGTGGGATTGGTTCCTTAATAACCCCACAGGTCCTCTAGCTCTTCATTACTTTATGGAATCTGGAGGATCTGTGTTCCTCATGATTAAGTCACTGGAAGAATACTGTCCCACCTGTTTAATAAGCAAGACACCTACCCCTATTTTGCTGGACCATTAAGATCTCAGAGTTGTCTGTAGCAATACCAGTTCATCAGTTATTGAGTCTCAAAAAGAGACAAGCAAGAGGAAGGAGCAGATGTGAGAATCAAGGAATCCGCGGGAGCTGAGGGTAATGGCTTGAACTACCAACCACATTATTCTGGTACAATCTGTAAGCAACTAATGGGAATTGAACATGTGGTGGCAATTCAGAAGATCATCTAAAACCTTGAATGCTTAGGCATTTATTTATGTACTCACCATTTTAAGAAAGTGTGTGTGTAATTTTGCAGATATGTTTTGATTAGAGGTCAATTAGAGACAGTGGAAGTGGCATATCATTTTAGGATAAAAATATGAAGGTGACATCTGTGTAACTGAAACCTGAGGACATTGTCATAGGAAATGAGGAGGACTGGATACCGCTAGGAAGGATACACAGTAGCCCGGGTCTTTCTCGGGGTATATGTGCAATTCTATGGTTTGCAGAGAACTGAACACAACTTCTGGGCTGGAGAGACAGCTCAGAGCTTAAGAGCACGTACTGCTCTTCTAGAGGACCTGAGTTCAGTGCCCAGCATCCTCATCATATAGCTCACAACCGCCTGTAATGCTAGTCCAAATCTGATGTCCTCTTCTGGCCTCATAGAGCACTGTATAAAAAATGTGGTGTAACTCATAAAAACATGTACACATAAGTAAAAAAAAATCTTAAAGATACAGTAGCTTGTGATGTTTATAACACTCATTTTTAGTGTTCAAGATAGGGTAGGTGTTTGGAATCTGCTAGCACTTGACTGGCCAGCTCAATTTCCGCTAACTTTTCTGTCTCTTACTTCTACCACACTTGTAAGATCAGCTCAAATCCTATGTGCTCTTTGAAGCTTCACTGCATAGTCTCCCCCTTTTAAGGTGATCAGGGGTTGTCGCCAGGGCACTGTGTGTGCAAGGAAAGCCCTTGTCCAGCACATTCCTAGCTGCCAACTCTTCTATTGCATCTACTCACATACTACCTAGACATTCAGCCATGGAGTGGGGTCCTTTGTATCGGCAACGCGTCTTCCCATTTCAATTGTAAGCTCTTGATCAAGGCTCCTTTGATTTTTGCAGTGTTTCTTTGAACCTTTCATACTTCCTGGTAATTTTCAGTACCACACAAGCAAGAGTTGTTGTAACTTTTTTTTGATGTTAAACATCTATTTCTCACACTTCAAAGCTTTTCAAAGCCCAAGCCAAGAACTGCTGAATTCAGAATTGAGCTGTCTTATGACATCAGGGTAATGTATTGAGCTTTCTGTTTGAAGAGACTCTGCTCTGATGAAGTTGGCAGTCGGAAAGGTCATGAGTTATGTTGTTACCTGGATTATTTAAATGGTCATGTTGGGGAAGTGTTTGCACACAGGATATCAAAGTTATGGCGCCTGCTGAAACAAAGAGACCTCAAAATTTGTTTGTGTGTGTGTGTATGTGTGTGTGTACGTGCACAATTTTTGGAAAACAGCAGGGTCTAGATGAATGTGTGAATGTTTGAATTATTATTTTTCTACATTTGTTTACTTACACACACACACACACATATATGCACACACATTTATATAACTTGGGCATGTGGATGGGAGGTCAAAGGACAACTTACTGGAATTAGTTCTCTCCTTGTACTGTATGGTTCCAGGGTCAAACTCAGGCGGCTCCAGGCTTGGCAGCAAACACCCTTAGATGCTGAGCTATCGCATGGGGTCTGGGTGTAGGCCAATGTTCTACATCTTTTTTTTTTAAATGCTCTTTAGCCTCTCAAAAATCACTTTCCTAATTCCACCTGGCTTTGCTAGTTCCAGCCTTTCCCAGTTGTATTGACAACCCCCGTCTCTCATATCTCCCAATCTCCAGGCTAATTCTAAAAAGATGTGGCTGTTAGTTGCATCCAATGGGCGCCGGGGCCAATGACACACATGAAGCAGCCATGTGCTCCGCAGTCAGTCTGGCTTTGGCACTGTCAGAATGAACATGTCCTGTGAGAGCAGAAATGACACAAGTCAAAGCTGTGCAGAATTCTCGAGAGCGTCCTATCCAGGGGCCCCTGTTTGGGCAATAGAGGCAAGGGTAGTTGTAGAGCTGGTGCTTCTTGGTTGTGGGCAGAGCAGTGCACCTAAGGCGAAGACCAAGCTATTCCCTGCCAGCTCACCAAAGCCAAGAACGAGTCTGTTCCATCTCATTTGCCCTTGTAGGATCACAGATTAATCAACAAGCTTTTGGGGGATATTTCAGTACATTTCAAAGCAAAAGTGTATCCTTTGATGTAGCAGTTTAATATAAGGATACCTGTGAGGAGGCCTGAAATATATGTCCACGGAGGGGCATGATTAATTATGATAATGAAAAAGCAGAGAGAACTTAAATGTATTTAATAATAGAAGGGTCAAATTAATTATAGGAAATCCTTCTTGCCCTACTGTGAAATTTTGTGTAGCTATTGAAAAGAATGAATGTAATACGTGAGATGGTGCCAGTGCTTTGGAAAAGACACCTTATATATTGAATTGAAAAAGTTAAATGAATTATCATATGACCCAGAAGAATGTTCCCAAGTATTGGAAACATGTCTGCAAAATATTAATAATAGCTATAAAGTAGAAATCCCCCCAATCCATCAACTGATAATGGATAAGCAAATTATGATATGTCCATATAGCTAAGTATTTTCCAGTTATGAAAAGGAATGAAGCTTAATAATACGTTGAAAGTTGTCTCAGAGGTTAAGAGCACTTGTTGTTCTTGCCAAGAACATGGTTTCAGTTCCCAGCACCCATGTGGTGGCTCACAACCATCATAAGGGGTCCAATGCTTTACCCGAAATAATTACACGGAAACTGTATTCTTTTAAACACCGCTTGGCCCATTTCTATCTAGCCTCTTCTAGGCTAGCTCTCGCACCTGGACTAGCCCATTTCTAATAACCTGCTGTAGCCCACGAGCTGGTTTACCAGGAATGATCTTAACCTGCATCTGCCTGGAGTGGGAGAATCATGACGACTCCTTGACTCAGCTTCTTTCTCCCAGCATTCTGTTCTGTTTACTCCACCTACCTAAGGGTGGTGGGCCTATCAAATGGGCCTAGCAGTTTCTTTATTGCTTAACCAATGAAATCAACAGATTGATATATGACACTCCTACATCACTTCCCCTTTTTCTGTTTAAACAAAAAAAAAGGAAGGCTTTAACTTTAACATAGTAAAATTACATATAGCAAAACAGTTATCAAGCAAGAATTACAGTTACAATATGTCTATTTTATCTTTTATCATAACTAAGGAAAACTATAACTATCTATTCATTCTTCAACTCCATCAAAGACTCCAGAAGGATATAGTACTACCTAAGTAAACAAGAAATAAGAAAACTCTAGAAGTGACAGAGACATCTCGCTGCCTGGACAGTCACCCAAAGTTCTTCAGCCTTCAGGCCCATAATATCCAGCAGACATTTTCATCAAGCAGGAAATTCCAAAGACAGTTCAGTCACTTTCTGCTGTATCCTGCAGAATGTCTCGCAGACTCTTTCATGAGTCAGGAATCCCGAAAGACCGTCTCACCTTTAGGCAAGTTCAGCAGTCCTCCCTCTGCGGGTTCTTTGTGTCCAGTTTATGCAACAGTCCAGGCAAGAGCAGTTTCTTGCCCAAATGGCTATCAAACTCCATAAGGATCCTCTTCGATGCCCATCTTCCTCTTGAAGTAGATTGGTGCTGCCAGGAGCAGAGTGTCTCATTGTCATGAATAGTCCTAAGTTATTAAAATATTTTAAATGCCATATTCTGTAGCCTTTGAGAGATATGAAGAATGCCTATCTGAAATATATCTCTATATATCTAGAAAATCTAAGTAACATGACTACAAACTTGAATATTATTTATGATTATCCATCAACAACCTATATTTCCTAATTATACATTACATTTTAAAAATGAACTACACAATCACAACAACTTATTCAAGATCAGAAATATATATACATATAACAAAATTGACTGTAAAATCCACACCAATGCAAATTATTCATACCTATATCATTTCCCCCTATAAATGTAAAAGAACATTTATAAACAATATTTTGGGAACATGGGCGCAGTTTTTTCTCTCCAAACTGCTTCCTGCTGAATGGGGGCACTGTTAATCAGATCATTTAGGGTGTAACCTGTGTGCCAGGTTTATCTCAGTTGGCAGTTGAGTGGTGTAATTTTTTGAGGGTGTTCACAGGAACTTTTCGGGAGGTCATGGTCTATCATACCAAATTGGGATAGATGCAATCCACAGGGTCTGGGCCTCTGTGAAAACAAAAGAAGACCTGCTCCAAAGCATCATATCCTTAGACCCAAATTTTGAAATCGTAATACCCTTATGATATCCGTTCTGGTTCCATTTGGCAGTCCATATAATGAAATGTCTCTCTGTACTTAGCTCCTTCACAGTCAAAAATTTTAAAGAAAACACAATGTACATAATCCCGACTCTCTGTGAATTTTCCATTTTTACGTGGCTTATTTTTCTTTATTTCTTTTAATCTATAACTATCTGTACTCTGTCTCTTTAAAGACTTTACCTTTTTTTTAAACCATTAACTTTATTCTCTATATTCTTTTTCTTCTCTCTCTCAAGCCTACGTACATTCATCCAACAGTGTGACTCATTTAGTGGTCTGAATCTGTCCTATTGTGAATCTGCAATTTTTTACTATCCAGGAGCACTTTTGATTTGCGCCTTTAAATCACTAGGCACTTAAGAATCTAAGCTGTGACATTCCTAGGTCAAAACCAGGTACTGCCTGCTGGCCCCGCCCAGTCCAACATGGCAGAGCCGGAGCCGCTCCTGCCTCTGATCCTTGCACATTGCACCAGTAGCATGGTGGAGCTGCTTGTGCCTCTGAGCTGCGGCACGCAATGTCCCCCTTTTAGGCACACAGCAGTCTAGTTGCCATCAAACAAATCGTAGCACTTTACTCCAAATGCTCCATTCAAAAGCTCTATCTCCCGCAGGAGACAGATCGCAATGGCGGCACAGCCCAGAAAGCAGGCATTTTAAAACAGCCGGTTTTTTCCTGCTGCTGAGTCAGGAAAATTTCAAAATGGAGGACGTACCATTTTGTGCTAGCTCTGGGGCCGCCAGGTAGGAGCGGCACTCAGCACTCTGATTCTGAGACTGAGCGTGCAGCACAGAAATTCTTTTCATCCAAGTTACAGCCAAATCTGACACACAGAGCCCGAATCCGCCATGCTCTTCCGCCTGCCTAAGCCTGATTCGGCCGGCTGCCCAGTTGCAGGCGGGGAGTGCTGAGCCATCCGCAGGGTCTCAGAGCACTCTCCTTCTGATCCCAAACAGGAACAGAAACATCCAGTCCCCTAAAAAGCCTTTGAAATGCTTTAAAACCAGAGTTCACATTGGCAGCACAGCCCCAGGAAGCTGCACTTTAAAATGACGCAGCGTTTTTTATGCTGCTGTTGCCGAATCAGGAAATCTCTCTACAGCACGCTACCAACAAACAGCAAAAATCTGTGTTAAACTCTCTCTCCCTTATTTTTAAGCTTTCTCAGGTTTTACGTGGAGTTCATTAGCATGTTGGGTGCCACTCTGTTGAGGGAGCTGCGGTGGGCTGCGTTCCCACCCAGCTCCACATGGCTAGCTTTACCCAAAATAATTACACGGAAACTGTATTCTTTTAAACACCGCTTGGCCCATTTCTATCTAGCCTCTTCTAGGCTAGCTCTCGCACCTGGACTAGCCCATTTCTAATAATCTGCTGTAGTCCACGAGCTGGCTTACCAGGAATGATCTTAACCTGCATCTACCTGGAGTGGGAGAATCATGGCGACTCCTTGACTCAGCTTCTTTCTCCCAGCATTCTGTTCTGTTTACTCCACCTACCTAAGGGTGGTGGGCCTATCAAATGGGCCTAGCAGTTTCTTTATTGCTTAACCAATGAAATCAACAGATTGATATATGACACTCCTACATCAGCAAACAAAACACTCATACATGTAAAGTAAAATAATAATAATAATAGTTATTATTATCATTGTTGTTGTTGGTTTTCTGAGGCAGGGTTTCTGTGTATCCCTGGCTGTCCTGGAAGTCAGGCTGACCTTGAACTCAGAGATCCACCTGCCTCTGCCTCCCAAGTGCTGGGACTAAAGGTGTGCACCACTGCCCAGTCATAAATCTTAAAAAATAAAAAAGTAATCATGTTCACAGATAGGAGTTGGACACAAAAGGCCAAGCACCATGGGAGTCCATTTGTACACAGTGTCCTGAAGAGGCAAACCCTTAGAGAAGATATAAATCTGTAGTTTCAGAGACCCAGACCCAGAAGGGAATGAGCATGACTGCCAGGGGGGTGTGAGGATTTGTTCAGTGCTGATGAAATATTCTGGAACTAGGAACGAGGGCTGCAAAATTTATGAACAATACACTAAATACCAGTGAGTTGATTTAAATAATTAATCACTTTGTTCTAAATTTAAATGGGTATGGTATGTAAATTATATATCAATAGGATTTTTTTGTTTGTTTGCTTTTGTCTTTTAGAATGAGTTGGATCCATTTCTCTGAAATGGAAGCATGTCCCCAGGACCTTGGAGGAGTAAAGAATAAGATGTAGAGCAATATATCACCTCTTTTTATAACTTGGCCAAACAAACTCCATGATGAAGGTGGGAAGCCCAGCAAACATTTAAATCAAAGGGAGCGTAGCACAGGAAATTGACTGCAAGGGTAAAATGCGCACTCCATTGGTGGGACAAGCTAAGGGGACATTGCTTTCAGAGACCAGGTACTGGGGGCCCTCTTGGGAGCAGGAACCATGGAAAGCTTTCCAATGTAGCCACTCTGAGAGATGTCACCAGAAGCAGAGGAATGCCTTTAGCCTCTCTCCTCTCAACCTCTGGTCTCCCATCACTTTCCAGTGTTCTTAACTGCTTATAAGTCAAGAGGGAGAGAGTCTCAGAAAGCCAGTTCAGAGAGCAGAGGGACACAGAAAAGAACAAGGAGGGGTAAAAGTGATCATGCCACTTGCCCACATGGCTGCCATTTTGCAACCTAACATATCTTTCATTTGCCTCACTCCACCCAGACAAGGGAGTCCCAAGATCCCGTCAGATGGCATAACTGTGTCAAGAGCTCTCTCTCCAGCTTATACAGCCCTTCCCACAGGTCTGGATATGACGTCTTATGATGACACCGACTTAACTGTAAAGTTAAACATCATCACACTGGTCACAAGATGGGAAGAAATGGAAGGCTGAAGCCTGATAGAAATATGTGTAGCTGCCTGTCCTCCTATCTGCAGTAGATCACAAAACCATAGTTGATATTTACTTCTTCCTCCATCTACCACCCACCCCCTGAGCTGGCATTCTACTCGGTCAGGTCTTGACCTGGTGGAGTAACTGTCCCAATACATGAGACACAGGTAGGTTCTGTGTTCTATAATTGATGCTATAATTGTGCAACATGAATGATTAGATTGGGGGTCAAATCTTCAGCTTTATCATCTCAATGGGTGTAGAAGGAACAGAGACTCTTTAGATACCAAAGAAGCATGCTATATCTGTCCCTGAGACTGAGTTGATTGATTCTTTTCTGTGAGCTCTCAGCATCTTCAGAAGCAGAGGCCACCAAATAGCTTATACCAGTTGACTGTCTGTGATAAGATAAGTAGATTGCTATTGGATTCCATAGATTCCAGTGACTCCAAGGAGTCACTGTGTTTATGCTGTAGCAGATAAATGAATGAATGAATGAATGACTAACATTTCCACCAACTGGAAGTGGATTATCAATGAAGCCAGGCTGAGATCATAGCCCACTGAGTTTTGAGGCCAGATTTGAACACAGATGACCGTGTGTCTCATTCTTGTTTGATATATGCACTTGATATAAGATGGAACAGAGGTCATAGTCAGTGCTTTAAAGCTTTAGGTTGAAATATGGTTCCCTCCTCAGGAAAGGAAGCTGACATTTTTATTCCTTTAACTAGTTCTTTTTTAGAGTTGTATTTTATATGTATGAGTGTGTTGCCTGCATGGGTGTATCCACGGTTGGTGCAAGTGGAGGCCAGAAGTGGGTTATGGATCCCCTGAAGCTGAAGTTACATACATCAGTTGTGAGCAGTCATGTGGATACTGGGAACTGAACTCTGGTCCCCTGCAGGAGCAACAAGTGCCCTTAACTACTAAGCCGTCTATTCTCTTGAGGACGATGGCTTTTCTGGAAACTCTAGGCCTGGGAACAATGTCACGACAGACTGCTGATCTGACCTCTGGATTGGTTATGTTACTCTGAGACCAGGAAATTAAAAAAAAAATCACACATAGAAATCAGTGTTGGAGTGAGATCAAAGGTTTAGACAGAAATAAAAATGAAAAATAAAGAAGACACAAATAATTGAAATAAAAAACCCACAGGTAAAATAAAATGCTGAAAACAATAGTGAACATTAATTGTGAATAATCACGAGAACTCACTTCAAATAAAATTAGTTCATAAAACAACCCGATGGGGGTCTATATAATAATACTTAAGAACTTAAAGAAGCAAAATAAAAAATGAATATCTATATGTGCAACAGGAAAATAGTAATAAATGAGTAGAAAAACAGTAAGAGGTACATATAAAGAAAGTACTAAGTTATGTTGGGAATGGACAAAAATTGAAATTGAGAAACCTGACTGATGGATCAAACTTTAGACTTGTCATAAAGAAACAGCAAATGAATGGAATTAAATACAACATTTAAAGAATTCAACCAGGAAGTGACACTGAGGATAAATAGAGCACTTTTTGAACCCGAAGACACATTTGGGAGGCACATCTAAAAACGGCTGCAGGAAGAAGAGCCTGAGGATCAGGAAAGCAGTGTTTGAGAGCGTCACAGGGGAGAATGCCGCTGAACTGAGAAAGATTGACAGGTCACGCAGACAACAAGAGGGAAAATAACAGCAAACCCTCATCAAGACAAGGTAGGGAAACAGAAAGATGCCAAAGGTACAGGGAAAAAAAAGTTCTTAGAAGCTGCCCTAGTGAAAAGACATTTTATCTATGAGCGAAACCAGGAAGGCTGACGTCAGCCTTTCCCTCCACAGCACTGTTTATGGAGAGTGGATAAACTTTTGTAGAGCACGGGGGGAGTAACTGAATGCCTCATAGTACAGCCATTCAAGAACGAGAGAGAAATGGTAAAATTCCTAGAGACTCGGAGTCTAAGATACTTTGCCACCCTTGGAAATTAATCATTAAAAAATAATCTTTTATAAGAATAAACCTAAGCCAGGAGGGAAAGCAGGGCCACAGGAAACAACGGGAGCTTACAGATAAAGCAGCTATATTTAACAATTTGCTTTCAAAATAATTAAATTTACTTTTGTGTGTCGAAAACTTCAGCGTTAAAAAAGGATAAATAACCAACAAGGGCGTGGAGTGAGCAGCATTTGTTATAGAAGTGTGAAATTCTATTCATGAGCTAGAGGAATATGCTAGTAATGAACCAACAGAGACTTCATGAGAAAATTTACATTTGAACGGTTATGGCTTCAAAATTAAAGATAGCCACCAAAAGAAGAAAGATAGAATTTATGGGTCATAAGCTAGCAGAGGCAGAGAAAAAATAGTAGAAGAACATTATCCACCTCTGGAGGCAGTAAAACAGAGGAACAAAGGAAGCAGAAACATGAAGCATAGTGCCAAAAACAGCTTCAGTTATACCGGTCCTCAGAAGAGTTTGAACACATTGAGTTCACATGTTAAAAGGTAGATTGTTTGACTAGATTAAACCAAACCAAACCAAATTAACCACCAGCACTCTGGCTGGAGAAGCAGATCAATGCCTTGTCCAGCCATCATCAGAGAAGCTTCCTTCTGCAGCAGATGGGAACAACTACAGAGATCCCCAGCCAGATGTAGTATCAAGAGCGAGAGACCTGGGAACAGTCCACCCTAAATGGGATGTCTCCATTAATACCCTCCCCTCAGAGCTCAGGGAACCCCATGGAAGAGGGGATGGAGGACACCAGGAGAGCAAGGCCCTCTAAATCAACATGAGCAAAGCTCCTATGAACTCACAGAGACTGACGTAGCACACACAGGGCCTGTGCACAGGTTTGTACCATGTCCTCTATACATATAACAGGTTCTGGTGGAGGTTTTTTTATATATATAGGAGTGTGCAAATGATTGGGTGTCTGACTCTTGTGCCTTCTCTTGGGCTCTTTTCCTTCTAACTTCTAATTATACTTTACTGTTGTGTTTTTAAAAAACAAATGAATGAATGAAAGTCTAGCTACAAGGGTAAAGGTTAACAACTGAACTGTCATTTACACCCCCAGGAGAATGAAAATCAGCTTTCTCCAACAGAGTGACCCTGGGTCTATCGACCACTTCAGGGCAGGACTCACGTTCAGGCACCCTTTCTGTGTGTGTGTGTGTGTGCACGCACGCGCGTGTGCGGTTCCATGCTTCCATTTGGTTCTGTTTGGTGGGGTTGTTTGTTTGTTTTTGTTTTCCTATTTGGGTGTTGTTCTATTTTGTTTTCTTGGTTTGGGGGGTTTTGTTGCTATATTGGGATTTTGGATATTTTGAGAAAGAACTTAAAGTTGGGTGGATGGGGAGGGTCTGGAAGTGGTTGAAAAGGGGAAGAATATAATCAAAGCATATTTAAATTTAAAAATTGTTTTAATAAAAAATAACATAAAAAGCCAACAAAGACACACATATGGTATACTCAAGAGTTGGGGTTGCAGCCCGAAGGTTAATTACTTGCTTTACCTTGATAAGACTCTGGGTTTGGTTCCCAGCACCAAAATCAAAACAGAACATTTAAAAAAAAAAAAGGGAAGAAAGTAGGGGACAGAAAAAGTCTACCTGCATACACCCCTAGAAAGAAAGCTGGGTTTCACTTTGAGTTGAGTTGTGGGCAAAGCAGATGATTCTCAAGTCTAAGGCTTCATGATCTCTTACCATTCAGCCGTGCAGGGGACCTTGGATATCTACAGCTCAGTTTAGAAAAACAGACATCATTTTCCATTCTGGACTGGCTTTCAGCTGACTGTTGATCCAACTCTCTACAGGGTTCCAGTTGTCTTTGACCCTGAGGCCTGCCACCTTGGATTACAGTGCACATTGGATTGCTGTATTAGAGCAACTACAACACACTTGAACATCCCAAACACGATAAGGGCTTCTGAAGACGGTGCTGCCTAAGTACCAAGCATAGCAAAGACCTCTTTGTGGGCAGCAACAAAGACACAATATACCTGGATTGAACATGATTGGGGCTACTACCCGTCTTATCTGACCCAACTCTCTGAAGGTGAAGGGTGTTGGCAGCAGGAAGTGATGCTCTGTTGCGTGGTGGGAAGCGGTTAGGAACACTGCCTTGGCAGCAGGAGCGGGCAGGCAGGCAGTCTGGTGCAATCTGCAGATCCAGATCCACCATGGGTGGACCAGATTCGCATCTCGGCTCTGAGAAGACAAGCGGGCAAGGCAGAGACTCTCTATGTCTTGGTGCTCTTTATATTTCACTCTGTCAGGTCCCAGGTGTCTCCCCTCTCCAGCAGCCCACAGAGCCTTGTACAATGACACAAATCAAACACTGCACCGGGTCGATACGGAGCAATTATTAAGTGACCTGCCTTAGGGGATCGGAGTCACTGTTGTCAGGCTGCAGTTTCCCTGTCAAGCAGGGACAAGTCGAGCCTCTGGAGATTTCTGTTTCATGACCGGGCGCAAACAGGGGCAGGAGAAGTGAGGATATTTGATTTTTATGTGACAATGAGGCAATTATTTAAGCAGAGTATAGATAGGTAGGTAGATAATAGATAGGTGATAGGTAAATAGATGGATAGATTATATATATATATGTATATATATAGATGAAAGATAAATAGATAGATGATAGATAGATAAATGATAGATAGAGGATAGATAAATAATAGATGATAGACAGACAGACAGACAGACAGAAAGAAGGGGTCATGTCTGAGACAACCCTTCAAGATGGCCAGAGCAGCAGAAACCATGAAGCGCGATGGGATGGTGGGGCTGAAATACTTCGTGTCCCCTGTTGCTGGCCAGGGACCGAGGTGCCTGCACAGTCTGGAGGTGTGCCCTCCCCATTCTGGCCCCTTTTGAAAGGGAAGCAGCTGGTGCCCGGATTCCAGAAAAAGCTGGGGAAACTCTGTCGCCACCTCAGAGTCGGTGGTAGTGGGCACCGGGGCCTGTCCATCTGCCACGCCGCCGTGCCTTCAGTGAAAACTGTCCAAGTGTGCGGCCCCTCACCCCTCATCTTCCGTGCTATAGCTCGGCTGGCTGATGTGTTTATCCCACGGCCGCCAGGCTGGTGGGGATGGTTTATCCTGAAGACTCAGGCCCCCTTTCAAGTTGGGCTTTCTTTTCGCCCATCATTGGTTTGTGCAAACATTTCCAGATTAATCGAACACTCCTCCCTGTTCCAACCAAGACACATGCTTGCCTTCCCTGCACAATATGGCCATCTTGGCGTTGGATCGGCTGAGCACGCTTTCGTTTCTGAGGCCCTGCTGCTGACAAAAGACCAGTCTCAAGTAACCACAGGCCGCTGCGCTGGAGAAATGGGGCTTCATTTCTGATTAGCCTCTTCACTTTCAGGGCCCGCAAAGCTCATTTTCCATAAATCTAGGTTTGGGCATCTTCAGGCTCACCTCGAGCATGCTGCCGCATATCTTTTGCTCATCCCTTTAATTACAGCTGTGGGTCTGGAAACTTCTCTAGTGCGTCACGTTGCCAGGAAAGATGAAGAAAGAAAAGAGCTCTGGGCAGATTTTAGCTAGTAGCAAATAAAAAAAAAGAAAGAAAGAGATTGTCTTTCTTCAATATAATTTCACTATCAAGATTCAACTGACCACTGAAAACACCGGCTAGGATTCTCACAATTGCTTAATCTTTATGATTGAACACCCCAGCTATATCATCAAACAAAACCCCAAATTGTCAACCCCGTTATTGTCTGTGCTCTCCTCTAGGTGCTGCTTAATCCTGTTGCTGAGCAGAATCGGGGCATTTAAAAAGGGGGTTCCCCGTGTTGGAGACAGAAAGGTGGCCTCCAAAGATGTCCTGTGTGTTATGGCTTAGATACAGTCTGTCCCTTTCAAAACTCCTGTTGGAGACTGATCCCCACTGAGAGGTGTGGGAAGGGAGGATACTACTGTGCTATTCAGAGGAGAGGCCTTGGGAAGTGATTTAGATAATATGAGGTCATCAGGGCAGGAAACTGTTCAGTTGATAAGAAAAGAAACAGGGAGAGTGACGTACATACACACACGTATACACGCACGCATGCTCACACATTAATACTAGTGATGCTCTGAGCAGCTTCCTGACTGCCCACAAAAAAGCAAAACCAAACCAAAGAAAAACACCATCACCTGATGCAGGCCCTTGACTTGGATCCCCAGAACCAGAAGCCCAAGAAAACTTCCTTTTTTATTTCTGTAAAACTTACTCACTCTGTGGGCCTGTACTCTTAGAAATAGACTGGATCAAGACATGTAGGAACCATTACTATCTAAGTAACTAAGTCAGGGATTTGAGGGCGAAAAATCATCCTGGGCCATCTAGAGTAGCCTTAAGTGTAATCCCACAAATCCATGAAAATGGCGGAGGGAACATGAAGAGAGCCAGAGGGAGACATGGCCGTGGTAAAAGGAGGCAGAGATGTTCTTACTGCCTTTGCCAATGGAGGAAATGGGGTCCGTGGAACCTTGTCTTTGGGAAGCTCTGCTGACAGATTGAATTAGTATACTGACCCCTGTGTGAGACATGCAGCCTAAGTATGTGGTAACATGCTTGAGTTTTTTTTTTTTAAGCTCTAAGTGTGTGGCAGTGGCTAAAGGAGACACTGGAATCTGAATTTTGCAAGACAGGCATCAGTGGCATGCAAGGCCCTGCAGGCGAGACACATGTGCTACTGTGCAAAGTATGGCTGAGATGAGACACGTGTGCCACAGAGCTGAGCATGGCTGGGATGAGATGAAGGCAACCTAACCTAAACCTCTGTCAGATCCCTTCCCAACTTTCATATATTAAGAAGTCTGCTTTAAAGTCTGTCCCATGCTAATTCCCTTTCTCTATACATAGCATTATCCATGCAGCAACGTAAGCCGGAAGCCTGGGACTCATCCGTCTCCTCTCACTCACTCCTCCTTTCTTCTCCCGTATCTAATGAATCATTTCTTTCTATCTACTTGGTATCATCCTGCTTTAGGCTTCCTTCA
Organism: Microtus oregoni; assembly: GCF_018167655.1. Classification (NCBI taxonomy): domain Eukaryota; kingdom Metazoa; phylum Chordata; class Mammalia; order Rodentia; family Cricetidae; genus Microtus; species Microtus oregoni. The sequence continues at coordinate 12,283,231 of NW_024543073.1, forward strand.
TCTGTGTCTGAATTATGACACGAGCCAAAGGCATCTCTCAGAAATAAAAATGTCATCATTCTACATAAAACACTTTTAACATCCTCGGGATAAGCTATAAGCTTTTTTGCTAGCCCTAAGATGGGGTGTCTTTTTGTCCTTGTTTTTTTTTTCTCTCAAGTACTGTCTCCACCCCTTTGGCCTCTTTTTCTGACACCCCGTCTTCTTCAAGCTCTGTGCCTCAGCAATTGTGCACAACCTTAGTTGTCTAAGTTCCATGCTTGCTTTTGTCCCAGACTATACACACATTGGTTTTTCTCTTCAGCAAACCATGCTCCAATTCTAGGACCAGCTATGTCATCCCTACTCATGAGTCCCAGCTTAGCGGTTGCTATGGCACCACCACCTTTGCCTTGGTATCCTGATCTCCATCTGGAAAATGTTCTCTCTTTTCCTTTATCTTTGTGCATAGATGGTAAACTGAAATGCCTGACATCTGTTGCTAAAGAGGGGGGGTCAGTTGTCTTTTTTTCACATCATCACAGTAAAGGCTGGTAGATGAGCTGGGACCTAAGCTCTCTCTCAGATGGCTGCTCCGGTAGATGGATCCTCCTCAGACATCTTCCTAATATACATGAAAATGCCACTTTACTTCTCCATCTTCCTGGCTAGATAGACAGACACTCCTTGAGGGGGAGGATAATACCTTGTTCATTATCTTCTCAGAAGCAAGGATAACGGCTGGAAATAGGAAGCATGAGAGGAATGTGAATGCAGTTTCCTTCTTCAGGGAGGATGGGATAGATGTGGGGAAATCCAGAGTCTGCTGGTTGCAATATTTACAACTAGACTATTCCAGTTTATGGCAATGATCACCAGCAAGATCTGTCAAAGCTTCTTTTGCCCATGCAAAACATGTACATAATTGTGTGGCATAGAAACCTAACCAAACCTGAATCTAAACAGAAAATGCCAGGAAAGACACTTCCATTTCCAGAAAGATGAGCAGACATACTGTTCTCTTCATGTTCCTTAAGTAAGGCTAAAGTCTCTGGATAATATATATAGCAAACCAAAGACTCTGGAAATGGAGAACAGACAGACAGGGAAGAGTCCTCATTACTCATAAAAAGATGCTGTGATCGTGGATAGAGCAGGTACCTATCAGGTCCCATCCAGAGGGTAATGGGGATGAATATAATTATGCTATATGTTATATTTCTATGAAACTGTAGGAAACAAAGAGAAAAAGGTGTGATGGTAATTTCTTTGGGTCTTCTTCTTGTATCACCCACATTCAAAAGTTGGGAATGAAGATATACTAATGCCAACAGACACAGAGTTCCAATGAGAGCCTGCCCTTTTAGGCACAGGACTTGGAGAAAGTAAAGCCTAGCCAGAGTTGTCCTAATCATGCCAAACACTACAGAAAAACTGTGATTCCACTCCTTAACACTGGTAAAGGATAAACTGGGTGTCTGGACTAAAAAGGGCACCATGTGATGTTTACTAAATCAGTGTCACAGGGCACTCAGTAGGGAGCCAGGGCTTTCATGCCTTCTGGGTGGAAATAAGTACCTTCATTGCCCACCATGCATCAATGGAGACCACTTGAGGAGCCTTTTACATGGCGACAACAAGGTGTACATTCTATATGCTTGCTGGGGAGTATCAAGGTTCCACTGGGGGCCCTTGGCATCAAGATCTCTACCAACCCTAGCAATGGCAAGGAGCCTTCTCTCTGTGCACTTCGATGCAAACAGAGACTGCAGAATACATAAACATCCACTGGAAATAATAATTTGGTACCCAGTTTTCTCCTTCCAGAATAGTGCCTGCAGACCCTAGCTAAGGCAATGTTTAAATGAGATGTGAAGCCCATAACACATTATCCAAAATGATTTGGTGTCAGCAAAAATCATCCACTATAACAAGAACCAGTAAGAACTAAATCCGAATGGAAAGTATATCCATTAGATAATTTCAACATCTCTGGTTGCCCGACAAAGGTTATAAAGGTGAGATCATAACATGCTTCTAGTGATTGCAAATGCTCTTGAGGCAAGTGGGAGAAATCAGCCAGTTTGTAGAGCCTCCTTAAAGAAACAGAAGCTTTGAAGTGGAACCAAATGGAAATTTAGAACTGAAAGATACAAAAACTAAAGTAAGAAGCACAGTTGATGTCTCAGCAGCTAAGCAGAGAAGACATGAAAGTGGCAGCGACCTGGGAGATGGGTGATAGAAATTCCTCACCTGAACAGCAGAGAGGAGGAGACCGGCTTAAAAATGGAGCAAGCCATGGGGATATAAACCTAAAATTCTAACACTTGTGTCATCTGAATTCTGGAAAGAGAGTAGGCATAGAAACATAGTTGAATAACGTCTGAAAATAGCCCAAATTTTTCAGGGACATAAAAACACATATTCAAGAAACTGTGTGAACCCTGAGCAGGATAAATGCAGGGAAGTCTATACCAACACATGTTGTAGCTAGGTTCAAAACTAAAGGCAAGGGGAAAAATCCTGAAAACAGCAGGAGATATGTTATCTCATGCATAGGAAAAACAAATTCAAATCATGGCCGGTTCATAACAGAAACAACGGGATCCAGGAAAAAATTTCTCAGGGTGTTTACAGAAGGAAACTGTCAGCAAAACTATCCTCTATTTAGTGAAAATAACCTTCAGGAATGAAGAGAAACCAATATCCCCAATACCCACAACAACCCCATCAAACCAAAACAACAACCTAAGCTAAAAAGCAAATGTGTATTAGATGAATAGCTAAAGGAAGTTCTATAAACAGAAAGGATATAGGAAGGAACATTGAGACATCATGACCAAGAACACAGCAAGCAAGGTTACTGCAGGAAAAGCAGTAGACTTTTATTGAGTTTTCTGATTTTATTTGAGAGTAGAAGTGAAAGTTTTAACTGTGCTGTGGTTCTAAGTGTACAGAGAATCTAAAGCAGTTATATTGAATATGAATAAGGGTAAGAACTATATATTTATGCTTCATTGGAAATGATAAAATGATACGTTCTATGATAATTAAAAATGTGTGTGTATGATACATACGTGCTTGCATTTGTGTTGTCTCTGTGTGTGTTTGGTGCACATGGATGCAGGTTAGATGCCAGCATCCACGTTTGTTTTCACCTTCCACTTTGTTTGGAAATGGGTTTCTTTGTTGTTTTCCGTTGGGTACACCAGGCTAGCTGGCCCTCGGATTCTGGGGATTCTGACTCCAATTCCCATCTCGCTAGATGAGCCCTGGGACTGCAGGTGGACTCCACTGCACCCAGCTTCAGGGGAGTTCTGGGGACTCAAACTCAGGTTCTCATGAAATTCACCCCCTTAGTGAATTCAATACTATCAGATAAAACAGATTTCAGAATGGCGTGTCAGAGACAAGAAAATATTGTATAACTGAAAAATGTCATTCTACTGGGAAGACATAGCGGCCCTAAGTACATATGCACAAGATAATAGAGATTCCTGATACACAGAACAGAACACTGAAAGGCCAGAGAAGCATTAACAAACCCAGAGTTACAGCTGGAGACTGGCTTATGATTTCTATTGCTGTGAAGAGACACCAAGACCATGGCAACTCTTATAAAAAAAACTTAATTGGGGTGGCTTGCATTTTCAAAAGTTTAGTCCATTATCACAGTGGGTCATGGCGGTGTGCAGGCAGACATGGTGCAGGAGAGGTAGCTGAGAGTTCTACATCTTGCACAGGCAGCAGGAAGTGAACTGAGACATTGGGTGTAGCTTGAGCATATGAGCCTTAAAGCCTCTCTCTATAGTGACACACTCCCTTCAACAAAGCCACACCTCCTAATAGAGCCACTCCCTTTGGGAGTCATTTTCTTTGAAACCACAGAGACCTTTTTTCCCTTTCTGCAACAGTTAATAGAACAACTGGACAAAGTTAGAGAGGAATTCAACAATGTCATCAACTACCAGGAGTCAATCAACTGGTATAACACATGATATTCAACAACAGTGAGCTATCTTTCGAGTACCAGGGCAAATTATACCATGATAAGCTGTACCCTGGGCCATCGCATGTCCTTCAAAAATTAAATGAACAAAATTTCAGAATATGTTTTCTGGCTCCACAAAATCAAACAAAGACTTTAGACTTATGGTTTTTGTTTTTCCAGTGATGAAGATCAAATCCAGAACCTCATACATTCTCAGCCCCAAACAACAGGCTTCTAAATAGCCCAGTGGTCAAAGAGCTGTCAAGGGAAATGAGAAATACAATGAACTACATGAAAAAAAGCGACATTTCCACTTCATGGGACACAGCTAACAGTGTTGAGATGAAAAATTGGCATCCCTAAGTGGATATATTAGAAAAGGAAAAAAATCTAAAACTCCCACTCTCACCCCCTGTACCACGCACCTAAGGAAATGTCAGAAGTACATCTCAGTGGACGAGTGTGGGCAAGACCCAGGTCCAGTCTTCATACCAGAACAAAAGCATAAAAAAATAACATAATAAACAAAAAATAAAAAGGACCAAATAAAGATAAGGGCATGAATGAAGGAAATTGAAAATAACAGCAAAGGCAGTTTAAAAGGAGCTCAATAAATCAGAGTTAGATCTTTGGAAAGATCAATGAATGTAATGATCCCTTGGCAACAATGACAAACAGAGATGATACAAATTGTCAATATCATGAATGAAACAAGATATCCGTGTAATGCCAGAATATACAAAAGGAGTCAATAAATAAATATTACAAAAGCTATATACATATCATACATAAACTTAACAATATACACAAAATGGACCAATCCTTCAAAAATACAACTGTCACAATAAGCAAAATTATTTTTTAATTGACATGTAGTAATTTTACATATTTGTAGGGTACAGTATGATATGATATCATTTAAATAGTTCTGTAATTTTTAAGAAAATTTAATTAGTAATCTTAGATTCTCCAAAATAAACCTCTATGTACAAGCCATTCCACTGGAAAAGTTTCTAAATACATAATCTTTTTCAGAAGCCAGAAGAGAGAGGAGCAATCTCTAGTCATTTCACATAGTCGGTTTGTATTACATTGTATTACTCGAATACAATCAGACCGAGAGCATCCAAACAAAGAAAACTATAGGCCATTATCTTTCTGAATACAGATTCATAATCTGTTTTGAAGTTTCATTTATTTTTAATGGTATGTCTGTGTGTGCATAGGGGTGCCAGTGTGCAGGGAGGCAGCAAAGTGTTGGATCCTGTGGAGCTAAAGCTGTAGGAGGTTGAGAGCCACCTGACATGGGTGCTGGGAACCAAACTCGGGTCCTCTCAAAGAGCAGTGGGGGCCTGTTTAACTGCTGCACCATCTCTCCAGCCCCCACATACACAATCTTCAGCAAAATGTTAACTAATAGAAGTTGGGAAAGTGTAACAGTGTGTAATAAAATTTAGTACCATATACTCTATTTTTCTGTGTGAACCTATAGAAGTCCTGAGGGGCCTCTGCAGCCACATACATACAGAACAGACCCAAGGCAACCTAGAGAAGCTTTGAAGGCCGAACCAGTATTTAAATCTCTGCCTGAGACTTAGATTAGTGCTGAACTGTACAAGAGCAGAATAGACCTAAAACAGTCATGTAAGGACTTTTGAAAATGGAATTGAGATTACCCCCAGAAAATGCAAAACAATGTCTGTAATCTAAACCCGATGAGATTGCTTTTACATTCTGTGGACTTTAACTGGACAAGTCTGCACACAGCACACGCCACATTGCTAGGAAACATTCCAGTTGTTTATTCAATATAGAAGGACCCCTGGAATGTGACTAGCCCCCAAACAGTCGGACGAGAACAATGCACTTACAACAGAGTTTCAGGTGTTCAAAGACTTGAAAATACACGTGTTTTTAAAGAAGGGAAGATAGAAACGTACTTGGATGTGAAGGGAGGCAACTTCAGAGAAACTGCATGACGCGAGAGCAATACGAAAATTCTAGATTAAAAAACCTGAACTTAATAGTTTGCTCAGCAGCAAATTAGACATGATATAAAAGTCAGTAAGCATGAACACTTAAATGTATAAAAATTACCCAGCAATACATTAATGATAATAACATCTCCATTTCTTCTCTGAATAATAGAGGACGATATTTTGTTTCGTTCACCAAAGACTATATGAACTGTTTCATCGTTTTGCAGGAGGCTCAGTTATTGGAGCTTTGATAAGCACAAGCGTACACATGCACACACACATGAATATGCACACGTATGTCCACAACGACTGTGCCGCAGAGGTCAGTGTGGAGGATAGGGGGATCTGCAGGCTTGTAAGACTTCTGTGTTTTACTAAAAGTGATAAAATATTAATTCGGAATAGATCGAGACAGGTTAGGCAGTCATATTATAATCCCTAGAGTAACCAGTAAACGTGATGATTCAGAGGTACGGCTATAACACTATTAGATAAAATGAGATTTTAAAAATATTCAGATAATTCCAAAGAAGACAGAAATGGACGGGGGGTGGGGTGGGCTGGGCAGGGGAAGGAACCAGCTGGGATAGACATAAGACAAATGATATCACAACAGACTTAATCCAGTCATACCAATAATCAGTGCAAATTATCTAAACACATCAGGGAACACACTTTAATATAATGATATGTGAACATTGAAAGATGAGAAAAAGATGATTGTACACACAATAAGAAAGATGGAGTGCCATGTTAATATTCGACAAAGATGATTTCAGTACAGGGGATACTGATAGAAGGAAAGGGGTATTGATCCACACAGAAGATAAAACAGTTCTAAAATATGCCGGCCCATTGTTGTAGTGTGGGAAAGTGGCCGGTGCACACGGCATAGCGATGCTTTGATTAAGGGGAAACACACAGCAGTGGTTCCCTAAGATCGAACCACTTTGTGACAGTGTAGGCATCTTGGTTTGAGTAAGAGTATTCTGTGACGTTCACACAAGGATGGAATTGCCCAAGACACCGTTCTCAGAGAGCATCCTCATGTTAAAGCGATAGGTCACTGCAATTGTTAATAACACGTTTAAAAAAATGTTCTCCACGTCTTTTGTTTTGCTGTCTTCAATACAGTTTACTTTGAGCATCGTAGGCAAAGGCAAAAAAGAACAATAGTCCTTATTAGAAATAAACAGTTATGAGCTGGAGAGATGACTCAGGGCGCAGGGCTCACTGCTATAATCTATGTTATGTTGGAAAACGGTCGTGTGCTGTCTAAGGTCTTTGAGAAGCCGGCTCTGGAAGAGGGTTGCGCTCCTCCCTGCTGCAGACCCACGTGACTGTATCTCAAAGTGTCTGGAAATGGGCAGTCCACCCCAACTCTGCGATCTGCAGGGCGAAACAGCTCAAGGGTAAAAACTGTGGTGCCCTTGAGAACAGCTAGAAGATTAAGCTGGTTCTAGCGAAAGTTACTGCTGTTTATCCCATAATAAAAAATACAGCTGCCGGGGGGCCGAGAATGTGAAAGTCCAGCCCTTGGTAGCTCAGCCATGAAGAGAAAGCTCACTTTGGACTTTTAGCTGATGGTCCCAACTTCCCCGATCAGTTTCTGCTGGATGTCATTTGTGTCCAGTTTGGTGATGTCATTTCTAGCTGCTGATATTTGTTCTTTTACTTGGCCACCTCACCTGAGGGGACACTCTGCTCTGCCAAGCGCTCTATCAGGAACTTCAGCTAACAACCTTAAAGGGGCTTTCCCATTCGACTTTTGCTGGACCTGATTTGATGATGTTTTGCTGACTGTCTGTTGTCTGTCTGTCTGTCTGTCTGCCTGCCTGCCTGCCTGCTACTTGTTTGCTTTGGCTAGCTATACACATAATAAACTCACTCATTCAACCAATGTTGTGGTTCTTGTAGAACATTCTCTGGACTGTAGAGAATACTGCCCATGTATGAGGAGAGATCGCCAATACCCACATAAAAGCAGGCATGGAGGTTTGGTTACAATCCCAGATGAAATTGTGTGTGCATGTGTGTGTGTGTGCGTGTGTGCATGTGTGTGTGTGTGGCAGGGGGTGGGGAATGGAGTAGGGGGGACAACTCACTGGCCAGTGAGTGGCCTAGCTGAAATAGTAAGCTCCAGGTAGTAGGTGACTCTGTGTCAGAAAGGAATAGAGGACTCTCTCTCTCTCTCTCTAATTTTTGTTTTTTTTTTTTTTGTTTTTGTTTTTCAAGACAGGGTTTTTCTTGGCTATCCTAGAACTTGCTCTGTAGACCAGGCTGGCTTCGAACTCACAGAGATCCGCCTGCCTCTGATTTCCGAGCTCTGGGATTAAAAGTGGGTGCCATTTAAAACAGAAAAAGGTCATATGTATCCTATCCTATAACAGCTTACTAAAAACAACTCCTGGTTGTTTTCTAATTAATGAAGTGTCCTTGCTAGTCTGTGTTCATCTCTTACCACCTGAGGGAAGAAAGGCATTATGAGCCAATATGACAGACGGTTTCTCAGGGGCTGGTTCCTCATTTCTGATTCTACGGAGTGGAGTGTGAATGTTTGAAACTGTATCAGGCCTGCGGTACAGAGCTTGTATGCTAACAGTATCTGTTCTGTCTTTGCTTGCAGATTGCTTTCTGCCTAAAGAGACCCTCTGGAATCCAACATCCTCCCCTGAGAGAGTCTCCAGGCTCCCAGCTTCCATGTTCACCCATCTTTATTGCCTGTAGAAGACTTGGCAGGTGGGTTAGAGTCCGATGTGTCTGCTATAATTCCTCTCTAAGTCACAAGTTTGAACAAAAGCCCAAGGCAATGGGATCTAGCCATGGGTCATGCCCATGAGAGAGTCCTCTAAAAGGCACTTACGGAGTGTTTCTTCTTCAGGTTTGAAAAGTCTTTATCAGGTTCCCATTTCCTCCTGGGAGCTGATGGGCCTGTCACTAGCTGTTGACCCATAGGCCTGCTGTTTCTTTAAGTCACAGAGTGGAATCTCTTGAGGAAAGTCATAAATCAAAAAGATAAACAAAAGCATCAAAATGGACCGATCAGGAACAAACATTAAGTCAAGTATTTATGTCCAAAGATGGATGTCATTATAATCAGCATTGCAGGGGGCCCCTGTAGCAAGGTTATCTGATAGTGAAGTTGTAAAAGAAAGCAGCTTAAAATGAGCATGGGCACTATGGACACACCCACACACCAACCCATACCCCCACACCTCCACCAACACCCTTACACACCCACCCCACACACTTACCCTAACCCCACATACCCCGACATACAGACATACACACACTCATGAATACACACATGCACGCATGGACACACATGCACACACATGCATGTGCACACACACACAAGCACACACACGTGCACACACATGTGCACACACACATATGCACACACACACACACAGCTGTAGCCTACACTTCACTCAGGACAAGTTCTACAACAACTCTAAATAAAAGATGAGCAAACAGAAAGCAGATGAAAATATTAATATTGCATGATCAAAGGAATTTACTCCATGGATGTGAGGATGTTTCAATATTTGTATTTACTAATGTATTTCACATTAGTGATCAGATGGGAGAACCGAATGGCCATCTCCCTGAATCTCTTTGAGAAAATTCAACACCTCTTCTTTACTTTTAAAAAAGGCTCAAAAGGAGAATCCGTATATATTAGCCTACTCTGCAAGCTCCAACTTCACGCCTAACGGAATGAGGGGAAGCAAACATCCACAAACCGGGGGCTGGGGAAGGACGTTCCTCCTCTTGAGCAATTGACACAGTCGCTGTCATTCTGAACACAATCAGAGAAGAGAAAGATGCCAGTGGTTTTGAAGTTGGAGTAAAGGCACACAGTTATAATCATAGGCAGGTATCACGGCTGCCTCAAGTCTGTAGCACAGAGTACATGGAACTGTTGTCTAGTGAGACAATTTAGTAAGTTAATGGAATAAAAATCATATAAGGAAACCAGTAACCCTCATATTTGTAAACTGTGCCAATAGGAAATAAACAAACAGCAAAACGCTCACACACTAATGAAGAAGTCCGGCAAGAACTAGAAGGTCTGCAGGTAGATTGGTGTAAGACCTGCTCATGGCCACAAGGAGTGGGCCTGGCACAGATGAACTGGGACACGGATAACACAGCATCTCCACGAAGACCTTAGTTCTCTCAAAAACAAAGAAAAGTCAAAGTACACTTTTGGGAAGATGTGAACTGGATTGCTTAGGAACTAGGTATTCATCTGGAAAGTAAGCAATCCTGGTGACCTAGGAAAATTCTAAAAATTAAAAATAGTTGTCACATGACTGCCTCTATCAGATAGGAAAATGTAATCTTCAAAACAATGTGACACTGGACCTAACTAGATAAACAGACTAGTGGAAAATCAGCCTGGAGATAGAGCTCTGAGCATGGAGGAATTTACTGTATAATAAACATGTCTTTCATATCGGTGGGTGGGCTGATTGCATGGTGACATTTAGCCCTGTTCCTGCCTCCCATGCTCTCGGTTGCAAAGATCCTGGCTGGGAGCCAGCGAGCTGCATTCCCAGAACCTATCCTCAGACGACTTCAGTTAGGTTCTGCAACCGAGATGAGCATGGTACTGAGTGCAGGGCGAAGATGCCTCTGAGCTTCTTTTATTTTTATTGAGAATTTAATGCACATATATAATGTGTTTTGACATAGCCCACCCCCATTCCGTTCCTTTCAATTCCGCTCCTATTTCTCCACCACTTTTACCTCCCAAACTTACATGCCTGCTTGCTCTATTAATATTCCCTACTTCCTCCTTTCTTCCCCCACACTGAGTCCACTTAGTGCTACCTGGACACGTGTATCTAAACCAGAGTACCCACAGAAGGCAGAGAACTAGTAAGGGACCGTGATGGGGTGGGGATTTCAAGGAAAGGGGATCGATCATAGAGAGAATGAAGGAAGAAAGGGGAATGATGGGGCATCGATCATAGAGAGAATGAAGGAAGAAAGGGGAATGATGGGGCAGGAAAGATTAAATGGAGGAGAGATAGGGTGCCAGCTCTAGAAAATAGTATGGGGAGAGAAAACTACCACTAAAGAGCTTTGAAAATTCTGTATGGAAACCTAATATAGACAGTTTCTTAAAATATACATATACACATACCCATATATGTATATACACATACACAAAGAGTTTAATGGAGCTACCCAATAATGGGGAAAAATGCCTTTCTCAGTCACCAGAGCTACCACATAAAAAGCCCAGTAACAGGTATGAGCTATCTTTACCCAACTGTGGCTGCTTCTGGTAGCAGCAGCCTCACCAGCAGCAGGCAGCTCACATGCTATGGGAATTCACGAGACGGCTGTGGTTTTAGCAGCATCACTAAAGTGTAGGTCTCAGGGTACATGTAGTGCAGGTTCCCAAAACACCTGTGTGTGTGTGTGTGTGTGTGTGTGTGTGTGTGTAGCTCAGCTGTGAGCACAGCCTGGTGATGCCCAGCCCTGAGGCTCCCATAGCTTCTTGACAATCAAATCCCTTACCTTTTTTTTTTTGCTTCTTTCACTCTTCTAACATCTTTGTATCAAATTATTTTCTTTTCAAAATATCTAGAATACTTTCAGATTTCCTGAGCGCACACTAACTGATTTAAGAAGAAAATAACTATTAACTAATTGATATTGGTGTTATTATGGGTCATCAGCTTCTGGAGAAAAAGACTTTGAGTCCCCACATCATACCTTGTATTAAAACATGTCTCAGTTAATCAGTGACTGAAAAAAAAATGTCGGAGAAATACATAAGAAAACACGGCATATTTTAAAGCATAATCTCAAAATTGAGATATTACTAAGCTTTAATGTGCTACAGACAATAGAAGCATTTGAAAATTTAATTTCATAATAGAGTTGGAATGTGAAAAAAAAAATCCCACCATGAAGGAAGTCAACAAACAGGAAAAGTGCTTGGAATGTTTAACTCTAGACAAACACTAAGACCCCTGCAGGAAGAACAACAAAGATCCTGGATGTAGGGGAAAGATAAGTGGGCCTTTTAAACAAGTGCACACAATTCTCTAATAGAGCCTGGGATTTTCCCAGTTGGGAAGTTTCAGATTACAAATTCAAATTCCTTACCAATTATTGGACTGTCCAAACCTCCCATTTCTCTGTGATCCAGTGCCGTGTAGGCATCCATTTATTGTGTTATCTGATTTTAAGATATTCTTTTATAAATTCTATTTACATAATTTTCAGTCATAATATCTCATCTTTTGTTTTTTAATTTTTTTGTTTTTTTCTTTTGATATAGGGTTTCTCTGTAGCTTTGGTGCCTGTCCTGGAACTAGCTCTTGTAGACCAGGCTGGCCTCGAACTCACAAAGATCCACATGCCTTTGCCACCACCACCACCCGACTTTCTCCTTTTTCTTAATTAATCTGCTTAAAGTTCTGTGACCATTGCTTTTCTTGGGAAGGATTGGACATGCCTCTGACCTTGATTGTGGTGAAGGGATAGAGTTATATGTAGTATTCTAACTCATCCAAATGTCCACAGTAGTATGTATAACTCTACATATCGATTATATCCTAATAAAGCTGCTAATATCCTCAGTCACTCATAATAAGGACAGTGTACATTTAAATCACAGTGGATTCATTCTACACATCATGTAAGTGACGGCACAAAAGCAGTTGGTAACTTACTGTGGTGTTTTAAAATATATTCATAAATCTTTTGAATTCCTGTCTCTCATGATGTAAGGCTTAGCTTTATCCCCTTTGGGTATGGGCTGGACTTAGTGACTTGCTTTTCTAAACATCACAGACAGGATGGTTGTGACTTCTGAGACCAGATCTTGAAAGACGCTGCTGATGCCTGCTTGCCTGCTCGCTGGGGAAGACACTGCAGAGTCCCCATGACGTCTACACGGTAAGAGACTGAGGCTTTCTGCCACGAGGTGCCTGTGTAAGACATTTGATCTTTTCACTCTGCCTAAGTCTTGAAACGACTGTCTCCTCGGCCAGCTTTCTGTGCTACAGTGATGGTATTACCCTGCCAATCTTATTTTAAACTCCTGAATCACAGAGACAGAGATAGGACATGTTCTAAGCTATTAAACATGTGGTCATTTGTTACACAGCAATAGATAACTAATGAACTTCCCATGTAGCGAGTGTGTGGGAATAGCCAGGCACTCTCATAAACTGTTAGTAGGAATATAAATCAGAACATTGCTATGGAGACATATTAGGCAACATCAGTTACAGGAAGAGTACATTTAGAAATGCTGCCGAAGATATGCTTGCACAGGTGTGCAGCGTTAATTAAGCAACACTATTATTATTGTAGCCATTTTTGCAGTGGGAAAAAAAAGAACCTGGAAGCTATCTAAATGTGACTGTTCCTGGGACTAATTACGTAAATAGGGATATCCACACAGTGGCGATCTATGCCAAGGATAAGAAGTCCAACATAAATCTACAAGCAAGAAGCAAGGAAAGTATGTTGTGTGCTACCGTCATGTAACAGGAAAGAGAAGGATATGGGTACATTATCTCTGTGTGGACATCCAAGAGGCTGGTAACCGTGGAAGAGATCAGAATCGGGACTGGGAGAGAACTTCTTACTGTTTGTTCTTTGGGAGGTTACTTTTTGAAAAATAATTCTTTACCATGTGCATGTACTATCTATCCTAAAAATTAAATAATTTGAAAGTTAAAATAGATGAAAGTCATTTATAGTAAGAGAAAGAGTCTAATAATATTGTTGATACAAAACTAGTAAGTTCAAGATGGACTATGACTTAAGAAAGCTACAACCTAGGCCTGCCTATCTATCTATCTATCTATCTATCTATCTATCTATCATCTATCTCTCGACTATCTATCACCTATCTACTATCTATCTACTATCTATCTATCTATCTATCTATCTATCTATCTATCTATCTATCTATCTATCATCTATCTATCTATCTATCTACTATCTATCTATCTATCTATCTACTATCTATCTATCTATCTACCTACTATCTACTATCTATCTACCATCTATCTATCTATCTATCTATTTATTTATCTATCTATCTACTATCTATCTATCATCATCATCATCATCATTATTATTATCTATCTATCTATCTATCTATCTATCTATCTATCTATCATCTATCTCTATCTCTACTTCTGTTATTTAGAGAAATAGGAGGAGGGAGAAGCATTGCCTGGAGTTCAGATGATGAGAAAGGGGTCTGGTTGATATTTATTCAGACCCAGAGAGAAAGGCAGAATTTCGATGTCATAAGGACTTCAGTACTAGAGAGATATTTACGATCCAGGAACATTTGATTCTGTGCTTTAAAAAGTAAACATCAATTACTCAGTTTCAGTTCCCTTGGTTTTTAGAAGAGATCGCCTTCATATGAGACAGAATTCTCACAGTCTTTACAGAATACAGATTCAATTAGAAAATGTAAAGGGGTATTTTAGTTTCCACACCTGTCTTTTAGGAGTTTGGTTGTGTGACTCAGACTAAAGCTGAGAAGCAAATTCTGATCTATTATGGAGCTTCTGGCTCAAAAATCAGATACAAAGTCTGTTCTTTTGTTTGAGGGCTAGTGGAGTAGCCAGCTGATCTTTCCTGTGCCCAGTAGGAACCCAGAGGCAGGGACTGAAGCAGAAGCAATGGAAAAATGCTTCTAACTGGCTTGCTTTTCTGGGGTTGCTCAACCTGCCCAGGGAGAGCACTACCCGCAGCGGGCAGAACCCTTCCACATCAATTATTAATTAAAACAAATGCCCTGTAGACTTGCCTGGAGAACAATCTGACAGTGGCATTTTTTTTCAATTAAGATTCTTTCTTCCCAGATATGTCTAGGTGTAGTAATAGGAGCGGCGGGGCTGTGTCCCCAGCACTCCGGCCGCCTGGCTAGCTTATGCCCCGAAATAACAACACACAAATTGTATTCTTTTAAACACTGCTTGGCCCATTATATCTAGCCTCTTCTGGGCTAACTCTCGCACCTGGACTAGCCCATTTCTAATAAAGTGTGTAGCACCAAGGTGCGCTTACCGGGAAGATTCTAGCCTACGTCCATCCTGGGTCGGAGCTTGATTGCGTCTGCCTCAGAGAGCAGAGCTAGCGCGTCTGCCTGGGAGAGGGGAGCATGGCGTCTCTGAGCTCACTTCCTCTTCCTCCCAGCATTCTGTTCTGTTTACTCCACCCACCTATGTTCTAACCAATAAAATGGGCCAAGGCAGTTTCTTTATTTTTTAACCAATGACCTTCCTCCATCATCTAGGTTTGTGTGAAGCTGACCAAAATAAAATAAAATAAAATAAAAATCAACTAAACAACCAGAATACTCTGGAAGCTCAAATCTCAGGACAATATAGAGATGGGACCCTGCAGAATTACCATCCTACTGGATTTCCCATCAGCCCACTTGGAAAATCTTCTTGTATAAGTGGAGAGAAATATGACCTAAGATCATAGCAAATTTCCAGAATTTCTGATACCATTACAGAATGTTTTGCACTCTGAAATACCTATATAGCAAAGTCAAGCTGAGCTTTCCACACTGGAGAGTCAGCTGGCCTCACTTACTAGCTAGATGATTTAAATGATTACTGTCACACTAGCCTCCTGCCATGACAGTAAGTAAGCTTTGTCCTTGACCCAAAATTACTGTGTTGTATAAAAGTTAGACTTATTAAGAAATAATTGAAGATGTAACATGTTAGCTTGGTGACTGTCAACTGGGTCTAGAACTGGCACCTCATTTAAAAGGATGAAGGAAGAACGTCAGATAGTTTTCAGGTTGTATGTATGTGTCTTCCGTGTATCATCTGGTGCTTGCTGTTGTTGTTTCGAGACAGGGTCTCATATTGTTGTTCACGCTGACCCGGGACTAGTTTTGTAGCCTGTACTGGCCTTGAGCTAGTAACTACCTTCTTGCCTTAGCCTTTTGAATATTGGGAATTTTATGTGCATGTAATTACCAGCTCCATTTATTCATTCATTTATTTAACTTATGTGTATTGACCATATCCTGTTTGCTAAGAGCTAGGGTATGTTTCAGGGTAATCTGTTATGAGGAACAGCAAGGAAGGAAGAGACTCCAGACACACCACCAAGAAAGATTTAAAGGGAACCTGACAGCTGCTTCCAAGTGTGTAAAGAGCAGAAGGCTTATCTGTGTTTTTCCAGAGGGCATAATTAGTAAAAGCGAGTGGACGATAAGCGGAGGTAGACGTGAGCATAAATTACAGAGGAATCTTTTGACTTTGTGAGCTAACCAACAATGGAATCTACAGCCTTGCAAAACAGCCATCTTCCGGCAGGTCAAGGGAACTGCCCACATGAAAGAGATAAGGAGGATGGGCCCCCGGATGATGAAATGCCCTGTACAAGATCACATGACCAGTTCTCGGAGAGACTGGCTTAGAACCCAGAATTTGAGACAAGCTAGGTTGGTCAGCGCTTGGTACACGATGAACTTAGCATTTAGTTTGGCCACTTCCAAGCTCCACGATATGTTGCAATGTTGACGAAGTACGTACTGCAAGGGTAGCGTAGGAGAGAGCAGCCCCGAGCCAGCAAGTGAACATCCACATTCCAAGTTGGCTTTGAAGTCCAATATTTGTGGAAGGTACAGGAACTTTGCGATGTATTACTTTTTGCTTATTTTTATATTTATTTACTTTTATGTGTATCAGTTTTTGCCTGTGTATGCACAAGTGCACCATGTACATGTGTGTCATTCTTGAGGAACTCAGAAAAGGTGTCAGATCCCCTGGTACTGGAGGTTGCGTGCCATTGCGTGGATGCTGAGAACCGAACCCAGGTCCTCTGTAAGAGTAGCAAGTGTTCTCAACTGCCAAGCCATCTCTCCAGCCCCATTTATTTTTTATTTATTTATGTGTGTGTTTATCTATTTATTTTAATGAGAACTAGTTAATGTTTACGGAGGAAAAAGTAAAGTAGGAGAGGCATGTAAGTTCATAGGTGATGGGGTCTGTGATGTGAGCCTGGTTCGTGAGCAACTCCATAGTTTCCATTACCGGACACATGTTCAAGAGGAAAGGGTATCTCACACTCAGTGCATCCCTATTCTTGTCTCCTGAGGGCTTCTGCTCTAAGTAATTCGAACCGTCCTGGATAAGAGGAGGAAGGAACTGCTGACCAGGTCTTCCCACTCCGGAGATAAATTAGGAATGATGTGTAGCTTCTTTGTCCGTCTGCGTGGTCCATCGAGGACTCTGGCCTCATCTGACCTGTAGAAGTTTCAAGCTGGGTCCATGGGCAGGCATCCATCTCAAATGTTCCTGTCTCCTTTTGAGGGGATAAGCTCCTTCCTGTCTGCTGTGGGTCCAGGTCTGAGAGATGGGTCCAGATTCAAGCAGACTCTCAGATCTCCCGCCCCCCTGCCCCGGGATACCAAAGGCAGTACAGGCTTGTGTTCTGTGGTCTCCTTTGAGGTGCCCTAATGTAGCAGTTTTCCAAAACCAGCACCCCTGAGAACTCATTTAAAAGACAGAGTCCATGTTTACCCAGAGACACAGTTGCAAGCTCTGGGGAGTCCTGGGGTGGTCTAACGTAATCTCTAATGTCACCTCCTATGATACCGGTGCTTACTAGACATTGAGAGGTGTAAACAGACCTTCAGGGACAGCAAGAGACATTGGATTTCATTATTGATGTCTAGTTCTGACCATCAGACTCCCTTCCCACACAAGGTGAATGCTTCACATTAAGACTTCTGCCTCGAAGGCACAGCAATGAGCAGAAAATGCTATTGGGGGCCAGGTGATGGCTCCATTGGTAAAGTGCTTGCCATGGAAACCTTAGGACCCGAGTTCATACCCTCAGCATTCTCAAGAAAGCAGGGCAGAGTGGAGTGTCTGTAATTCCAGTGCTGACAGGATAGAGACAGGAGAATCCCTGGGGCTTACTGGCCAACCACCTAGCTCAGCTGGTGAGTTCTGGATTCAGTGAGAGTCCCTATAACCCCCCCCCCCACCAAATTAGATGAAGAGTATTTGAAGAAAACACACAGCATCCATCTCTGCCCTCCCCGTGCGGGTGTCTACAAACGCATGCACACCTGTGCACACTCACCCACCCAAACCTGTAGAGAGGGGGGAAAGAGAGGCCATTAGGTGGTTTCTGTGTGGCCCTGCCAAGGTTTGAGTGGCGCCCAAATATTTCACCAATTGAAATGGAAGTGTCAGCACACTCGTGCCGTACCACAAACGGCGATTCCGGCTGCAGGAACTGTGCGGAGACCCCTGGACCAGCTGCAGGCTGCATATTTCTACCTGCAAAGCTGTCAATGCAGCACTTTTGCCAGTTCCAATTTTACTTGAGAAAATCAAGGTCTGGCCATTTGTACAATTCATGTTTTTGATTACTAGAACTTTACCAAATTACATATTTAATAACTGAACTAGGAGTTCTTTACCTCTTATGTGAGTTCTGTACCTAAGGTATTTGATGAATATCTCTCTCTCTCTCTCTCATACACACACACACACACACACACACACACACACACACACACACACACACAGAGAGAGAGAGAGAGAGAGAGAGAGAGAGAGAGAGAGAGAGAGAGTTTCTCTTATCAAGTATCTTAGGCTCAGTCCTTTCCCTCCTCCCACCCTCGTTTTGTTCTTTTTGCTTCTTTATGGCAGGCCGTTTGTGTGGCAGCTGCTTCATATTGATATAAACACACTCCCTACTCCACCTGAATAAATGTCAGGGGAACAGCAGGAAGCCTATTCTCTCTTTGCTGCAGCCTATCCCTTCTGATCACATCCTTCTATCCCTGCTATAAACCACTGCCGATGAATGACAGGCCATATCTGCTGCATGCATACCTGGAATCTAAGAGACTGCCCACATTCCAACAAGAGACCAGGCTTGAGGGAGGGGACAGTAATAAACCCAGAGTGAACCTTTTACTGAAGCAGGGTATCATACCCTCTTGCTTTCTGTGTGTTTACAGAGGCCTGGGTGGATCAACAGAGTGTAGAGAGGATGCTGGAGAAGGTGCTAGAGAGGGGCAGGTCCTGAGCTCACTGTTGCAGCCTTGTAGTTCCCTCTGCAGTGGAGTTTGCGGGTTGGGTGATGTCACCAACATTTCTGCATTGTGTCTGGGTGGAAAGCGTCATCTTATAGCTCTGTAGTGTTCCTAAGTTTCTAAGTGCCACTCTGGTAAGCAGACAGTTAATTACTTAGAAGAAAGCTTTCTCTTCTCCTTGAACGCAGCTTATCTCAAAATTTAACCTGAAGTTCTTGGCTTTAATCCCCATGCACTAAAGAAAAGAAGTAGGGGAGAGAAGGACAAAATAAACATCGTCATTTTTGTTCTCTAGCTCCAATAAAGAAGCCCAGGCATGGGAGATGGAGCTCAGAGGTGAGAAACACATGCTGCTTTTGCAGAGGACCTGAGTTCAGTTCCCAGACTTGTTCTGTCCTCTGCAGCCACTGGCACTCACATGTCATCCCCCAACACAGACACACATTTAAGAACAAAACTAAATCTTAAAAAGAGAAGAGAATATTCTCTCTCTCACTGGAAAATTAGCTAAACACTTGAGATGTGGTCCTCCATGGCTGGAAAGGGGCCAGAGTGGCTCTGCTCTTAGCTAGGGTACCCCTATCCAAGTGAGGACACGAGCCTTCTTCCACTGCCTAGTCGAGGCCCGTGGGTAACCTATATAAAGCAAACCCTCGCTTTATGGATGAAACTGGGCCTCTTCCTATAAACTTCTCTGGTAGTTAAATAAAGGGCAATCTTTTATGAATAGGCCAATCTGTGTTGGCCTTTACCTCAGTAGAATTCATTCTAGTAGTGTGTGTGTGTGTATGTATGTGTGTGTGTGTGTTTATGTGTGTCTGCGCGCACTTGTTTTATATAAAACCTCTGTGTGTTTAATAAAGGTCAACGGAGCAGCAGGCAGCCTGTTTTATCCCATTATGTCCCTGTCTCACCACAAAACAGCTTAGCCTCCCAACCTTCCTGACAATGCCTGGCTTGGAGGGAGGCCCTGCCACAGAGCTCAGCATGGCAGGGCTGTCCTGCTGTTCTATTTACAGCTATTTTCCTGGGACACATCTGGATCCTAGGATGTACCAGGGTGGGTACAACTAGGAGCAGGATCTCAATCAAGTTTTTGGATAGCCTTGTGTTTCTGCAGGAGTTCTTGACATTGAAATCCTGGGAGTGTGGGCATCGACAGGGCCTTGTTTGAAGAAAAGACCCGTAACAGTATATGGGTTATAGGATGGAGGATGGTTCTAAAGAGATATCTTGCATATCATCATAGAACCTTCATCTGGTGATGGATGGAGATAGAGACAGAGACCCACACTGGAGCACTGGACTGAGCTCCCAAGGTCCCAATGAGGAGCAGAAGGAGGGAGAACATGAGCAAAGAAGTCGGGACCACGAGGGGTGCACCCACCCACTGAGACAGTGGAGCTGATCTATTGGGAGCTCACCAAGGCCAGCTGGACTGTGACTGAAAAAGCATGGGATAAAACTGGACTCTCTGAACATGGCGAACAATGAGGGCTGATGAGAAGCCAAGGACAATGGCATGGGGTTTTGAACCTACGTAATGTGCTGGCTTTGTGGGAGCCTAGCCAGTTTGGATGTTCACCTTCCTAGGAATGGACGGAGAGGGGAGGACCTAGGACTTACCACAGGGCAGGGAACCCTGACTGCTCTTTGGACTGGAGAGGGAGGGGGAGAGGAATGGGGGGAGGGGGAGAAGGGTGGGAGGAGGGGGAGAAGGGTGGGAGGAGAGGGAGTAGGGTGGGAGGAGGGGGAGGGAAATGGGAGGCTGGGAGGAGGTGGAAACTTGTTTTTTTTTCTCCTTTTCTCAATAAAAAAAAATGGAAAAAAAAAAGAGAGATGGATCACCAGGACAAATCAGTGTGCCAGCTTCCCTTCTCCTTGTTGTGATTAAATACCTGATAAGCATGAATTTATGGAAAAAGATTTTCTGGGCCTCGTGGTCTGAGCATGGAGTTCATTATGAGGGGAAAGTCATGGGCACAGGAGGGCCTCGCAGCCATGGCAGTGGGAGCTTGTTCGTGTCTTGGCAGATCTGAGCAGGCCAGAAGAAGGAAGATGCCAGGACTCAGTCCATGTTTTTATTCATTCCAGGACCCCTCCATCCCATGGGATGATGTCACTCAAAACTCAAGGTAGCTTTTACCCCCTCAACTAATCCCAGGAGCACTCTCAAAGATGCACCCCAACATGTGCCTCACCAATGTCCTAGGCACTTCTCAAACCGCTGAAGTTGACAATTGACCATCATACCCACAGAACGCTTTAAAATGTAAAATTGCATTAGGATGAATTTTAGGAGAGGACCTGAGGTGACATCACAGAGTCCTTGTTATGTGCCCACCATTGTTCATAACACATGAGTGAACTGTCTCTTACAGTCCTTAATACAATGGAGTCTCTCCTTCCTTCTTCCTAGTAATCACCTAGCCTTGATATTCTTCTTGTCCCAGTTAGCCAGATGAGTGAAGAGATGTTCAGCAGCGTGCCTAGGGTCATGATTTACTTGAGTGGAGACCAAGAGAGTCCAATTCAGGTGTTGTAAGTCTAGCCTCAACGCTCAACTCTTCCCACAACTGAATTATGCTGTCATATTGCAGAGGGCAACCAATAGCATTGGCAATAGCCTGTGAGATTTGAGGGAAGGCCAAGGAACCTTTGTGGCCAATGACTCAACAAGATGTAACCTGTTCTCGGTACTTGGGTTGTACTTGGTAGCATATGGTATTTAATTGGACATTGTCTCTCCTGTTTTGTTGCGACTACATTTAAATTATTTTATATAACTCAGGAAGCTTCTGGAGTAGTAGGTTTCCATGTGGCTTTAGTGTTAGTGTCTGTTGTAATAGGAGCAGCGGGCTGCGTCCCCAGTACCCGGCCGCCTGCATGGCTAGCTTTACCTGAAATAATTACACGGAAACTGTATTCTTTTAAACACCGCTTGGCCCATTATATCTAGCCTTTTCTCAGCTAACTCTCGCACCTGGGCTAGCCCATTTCTTATAATCTGTGTAGCCCACGAGCTGGCTTACCAGGAATGATCTTAACCTGCATCTGCCTGGAGTGGGAGAATCATGGCGACTCCTTGACTCAGCTTCTTTCTCCCAGCATTCTGTTCTGTTTACTCCACCCACCTATGTTTTAACCTATGAGGGCCAAGCAGTTTCTTTATTGCTTAACCAATGAAATCAACAGATTGATATATGACACTCCCCCATCAAGTGTCCCTACTCACATTTCTTTCTTTGCCTTGACTCTTCCTCCCCATTTAACCTTCCTATTTTACTTTCCTCTGTATAACACTGTCTTCTATTCTTCCCTCATTGGGAGATCACTTCCTCTACCCTGGTCCCTTACAAGTTATCTAACCGCTGTGGACAGTCAAAGTGAAACATGCACATCTAAAACTTAAAGCTGAGACTCCTACGTAAGAGAAATGGTGCAATATTTGTCTTTTTGGGTCTGGATTACATCTCTCAGGACGATTGTTTCTAGCTCCATCCCTTTATCATTGTTTCATTTTGTTAACTGCTAAATAACCTTCCATTGTATAAATGTACCACATTTTTATATGTGTTCATCAGCTGACGGACATCTATAGTGTCTCCAATTTCTAGCTATTCTGAATAGAGCAGCATTGAACAATGAATGAGCAAGTATCGTGCCCAAGAGTGTACATCCGAGGCTTGCGGTAGACAATTTTCAGCTTTTAAAGGAGCCTGCACACTGATTTCCATGCTGGCTGTACCAGTTTGCACTCCCACCTGCAATGAAAAATGTTTCCCTTTGCCTAAATTGTTTCCAGCATTGGCCATCATTTGTTTTATTAATCTTGGTTATTCTGATTGGGATTTTTCCTGATGACTAAAGATGTTGAACATTTTACAAGTATTTCTCAGCCATTTGTGTTTCATGTTTTGAGAACTCTCTATTTAGTTCTATACCCCATTTCTAATTGCTTTATTTTTCTTGATGTTTAATCTTGAATTCTTTGCATATTCCAGATTATAACCCATTGTCAGATGTATAATTGATAAATATTTTCCTATTTTGTAGGCTGTCTTTTCACTCAAATGATGGTATCCTTTACTATACAGAAACTTTTTACTTCATGAGGTCCTATTTATTGTCAGTCTTAATGGTTGCGCTACTTGGGCTCTGTTCAAAAAGTCTTTTTCTGTGCCAATGAGTTCAAGCCTATGCTCTACTTTCTCTCCTATCAGATTCAGGGTATTTGGCCTTATGTTGAGGTCCTTAATACATTAGAGTCGAGTTTTGCTCAAGGTGATAGATCTATATTTATTTTCATTGTTCCACATGTAGCTATCCAACTTGATCAGGACCATTTGTTGAAGGCACTGTCTTTTCTCCAGTGTGCAGTTTGGGCTTTGTCAAAAGTCAGGTGTCCATATTATGTGTGGTTATGTTCAGTTTTTTAGTTCTATTTCATTGATCAATATGATTATTTTTGTGTCAATACTATGCAGTTTTTATTTCCATAGCTCTGTAATATAGTCTGAAATATAGGATGGTGACACCTTCAGAAGTTCTTTTAGTATTCAGGATTGGTTTGGCTATTCTCATTTTTGTATGTATGTTTGTATTTTTGTGTGTTTGTGTATGTGTGTACATGTGAAGCCCCATTGCTAACCAGGAAGATATTTTCAATTGATATCTTCTGGGGGAAGAAAAATTAGTCTTCTGTGGAACAACACTGGGTCAATCAACCACACTCCAGGACGGCTTCATGGTTAGAAGTGGTCTACTGACATACACTGACTCCACATTTTTAGTTTTTCTCTGTGTGTGCACACGTGCCTTTTTGCTATGATTTGGTGTTACTGTTTTTATTCTTGTTGTTTTCATTTTTTTGTCTGTGAACAAGAAACAGAACATGAAGTTGGTTGTGGAGGAGGTAGGGAGGATATGGGAGGACTTTGGAGAGGGGAAAAAATAAAAATGTAATCAAAAGAAATTGATTAATAAATAAAATAATGATAAAGGCGTGAATCTAAAACCTGGAGAGTTGCCTTGGTGGGTAAGTGCTCTTTTAGTGGACCTGGGTTTGGGTTCAAGCACCCATGTAACAGCTAACAACCATCTGTAACTCCATTTCCAAGGGATCTGACTCCCTCCACACCAGGCATAAAATAACCGTTTTTTTAAAGGATACATTTTAGAGTTTAATGTGCACAGCGAATCTAAACTACCTTACTATAATAGGAGATGTTGGTGCTAGGCTACTCCAGTCATCTAGCTGCTTCTAGAGAGGAGGGAAATGTTCCTCCTTCTGTCCCCAATCTGCTCCTAGTGGCTCACATTCCTCTACTCTGGCTGCTCAACCCTTTGTTGGACCCAGGAAGAAGACTAGGGAAGGGATGCCGGTGTGATTCCATATGATGCTTGCTCCCGGGCTACTGAGAAGGTCTTTGTGTCCATGCCACACCCCTGCCCCTTCATTGTCGTGCCCTTCAGGACCAGGTATGCAGCACAGTGAACATCTGAGCCATCCTGTTGATTTCACACCCAAACCCTTCCCAGCTCTGGCTTCATTTTCCGAGCCAGTGAGACATTTTGGGGCCTCTCTCACTTGTTCTAGTGCAATAGAAACAGCTTTGGACAGTTATTTCCAAAGTCTGGACATGCCTAGTGTGGCATTCAGCAACTCATTAAGTTTAATGAGCATCTCTTCTTCACTCTGGGGTCGAATGTGTCCTCATTACATACAGTATACAATTAGTCAAGGGAGGTGAGCTGTTGAAATGCTTGTTCAAGTTCACTGTTCGCCCTGTTAGGTGCCAGAGGCACCACACTTTCCAGAGTGTCTCGAATCTCCAGCTTAGGCTATGGCAGCGTACAGCTAGGCTCTGTCAAGAGAAGCCAGGAGAATCCCAGTTCTAGGCAGGCTCACAGTCCTGTCGAAGAGTCTGAAGTACTGGATCACACTGGAATGGCAAGAAAGAACGTTCCATGCTGGTAAGGCTCCAAGAGCTCAGGAGTGAGGCGGGCTATGGGAATGTGTGTGACAGGTACTTTCAATTCCTTCTCCAAAGTGCCAATTTTAACTTCCTCTGCAATATGCAGGGAAATTGTTCTTTCTCAGGGCACAATTGTTTTGTTCAGATGAAGAATCTTTCACCTGGAGTATTGTCGGCCTGGGAACCAGGCAATCACCCCTGCGAGATGAAGATTTATCTTGTACCTGGAATGTCTTAACAATCTTTCTATCACTTCATTACAAGGTTATGCTTCTGCTCCTCCTGCCTCTTGACAGACAGCGTGGAGTTCCCTTGTCTCTGCTCATTTGATTTTCATTTGTTCCCTGCCATATGCCTTGCAGAGGTAGGCATTAAGATTGCTGGTGACAAGGATGTAGACTCAGAAATCATTGAGAAGCAGCAAGAACAGGGCTGCACACATCTAGGAAGAGACCCGGAAGGCTGGTGGCTTGCTTCCTGCCAAATGGATTGGATTGTCCTTCCTTCTGAGTGAGGTGATGGGAAGTAACAGCACATAGCCACTGCAGTGTTCCAAATATCCCCTCAATTTAATGTCACCCCCAGTGTGTACTGTACCCCACAGGCTGGCAGCAGTTGGGGCTCTGGTGTGCGTCTCTCGTTCGTCATTTGCACTTAGAAACTCCTTCTCTAAGTCTAAATTGTTGTCTCCACTTTCTTCCTGCTTTCTCTCAGCTCTCTTTGTGTCTGGGGCAGCCCCACCCTCCTTGGCCTCTCAGGGCTCTGGTTTTCTCCACTAAAGCTGACCAAACAACTCTAGATGGGCTCCATCGTGCAATCCCAGCACGATGTCTCTCTCCATGTCAATCTTGCTCCTGGATCCCAGTGAACTGTCTAGACAAGTCAGAGTGACTGCTACCTCATAGTGCCCCATACAGAAACAGATTGAAACCGCTCGCGACAGGAACACATATCCCCTGCACCCAGGTTGTGTTCTTGAGGCTCACTTTTCCTCTGTTCCCTTCCTGAACTCTCTGGGAAGCCAGACTTGCTACTGCGTGGGGGTGCTAGGTGGGGGCTGGCTTTCCCTTTCAGGTTGCTCTGCTTTCTAATGGCTGCCCAACCTTGAGCTTTATAGCTCCATCTGCAAAATGGGGATGGCAACAGCAGTGTAGACCACACGGGGTTGTTATGGTGCTGGGAGGGGATGATTTATGCAAAATATTTAGTATGAACACTGAGTGCATTATCAGAGTGATTCATTTTTACATTGCTCAAATACTACAAACAAGAAGATATTCCACTTTTGACATGAAAATGTTTTTGCCTGTTGTCCTCTGTTACGCAGTCCCCCCTCACTATGTATGGAACAATCCGTGAATCAGTTCTCCCTTTCCCAGCCCAGATTTTATTTTTGGTCCTCGCTGCATGTATTTTCCAATGCCCTGGATCAGCTGGAACTGGCTTCATACAACTTAACCCCTGGGAGAAAATATCTTTCCTTCAACAACACAAAAAGATTTTTTTCTGCCAGTAAAAAACTGTAGTAATCATTATTGCTATGATATGAACAAATGCTCCCTGCGATGTTCAGTGAAGACTTTGACCATGAGGTTAGAACGCTCTCCTTGGGCACAAAGAGCCACAAAGAGCCACGAGAGTTGCCCTCAAACGCACAAAACAATTCACATTCTTCCACATGATCAGGCCCACTCTTCACTGACTCTGGATTTGGTACAATGTATTTTTTTTGTTTTTGTTTTTGTTTTTTTTTTTTAAACTTTTTCAACAGCGGAGCCAGCTTCTAGAAAGTTTATGTTTGTTTGTTCTCAATTAAAAAGAAAAACAAACCTCTTAAGAGCCAGTATATTGACTCGTGCCTGTAATCCCACCCTCAAAACGTAGAGGCAGGAGGATCTGAACTTCAAGGTTATCTTTGGCTCCTTACTGAAGCCATCCTGGGCCACGCAGACCCTGTGTAGCAGAAAATTAAGCGTTAACAACAGCAAAAACAATTCTGTGGCCACTGCCCTGGGCCTTTGTTTGTAGGTTTCTGCTGGTAACACGCTTTGGCAGTATCACTCCGTTCTCCCTGTGACTGCTTTGGATTTTAGGGAACTGAGTTTCATGTTCATTGGAGTGAAATGCAGGGTGGTGGTGACAGTGGCCATGGGTGATGCTGCCTGCCAGCGAGTTTGACCAATCTTCTCAGAAATTTTCCTTTACAAAAGTGAACGAATGAATGGTATTCCATGTACGTCTCACTCAGTCTGACTCTGCACCTTTAAGTCCTAGAGAGTCCTTTCTAGGCATCTGGGATACACAGCCGAGTGTGGTCAAGGGTCACAAGCCGTGTCAGAGCTCTAAAGCAGTTTGATTTATGGTCAATATCCTGACCACATACAGACCATGGCTCTATAATCATTGAACCTTGATTTGATCTGAATTATTTAAATCAACTAACTACTACTTTGCTTCAACAACTTAACTGTTCTGCATTTAAACACATATTTTTATCAGTTATGTCTGCGGAGCAACCAATTAGAAAAGAATTGATGGATAGGTATATCAGAGACTTTAATCCCCTCCCTCTTGAAATGACAGCTGGAGCAAGTGTATTCTAAAGCTCTGAATGGCATTTCAAGGCTGATCAAGTCCATTGATTTGTCTGATTAATTTGACCAAAATCCCTATCCATTTGATCACAGGTCCAGTTTGACTGACTGCTCATGCGCAGCACTGAATTGACCCAACAGTTTATTCTAGTGGTCATTGTAACAATCACCTTCTTACATTCACTTGCTCATTTAGCATGAGTACTGAGCCTCTTACTATGTTCTAGGAACAGGGGTATATTAAAGAATGAAACAGTTGAGTTACGTATGGTGCAGAAATAGACGGTGAACGAGAAAGTAAGAAATCCTCAGAGGTTGTTCCTGGGACAAGTACTCTAAAAAGACAAAAGCAAAGAGTTGAGAATATGGGGCATTTAGTGTATCGAGTCCCATGGGACTGTGCCAGTCTGTGATGGTGACATCTGAGCCATGAGACACTAAGTATGGTCAGTATTCCATGTTGACCTTCCACCCCCTTCTTCTAGACCACAGCCTGGAAAATTTAATTTCCAATCCATCTCCTTACAGTTGATAAGAAATTGCCTCTAAGTTGGTATCTGCCATCTGTAGAGTTTTCATTTCTGCAGGTTTTTATAAATTGTGAAACATGCATATTTTTTTTTCTGAAAGCCACAGAAAATGCTTTATGATTCCTCTGTTCTGCTACACGTATCTTCTGTAGGTTTTTTCCCCCTCTGTGATTTAAGGGCTTCTTTTATTTTCCCACAAAAATAATGGCTTTTGTAAACAACTCAAGCAAGTGCCCAGACAAAAGTCTATTCAGAATATAGAGGTGAGACCTCTCCCCACAAATAAAGTGTCTCTTCCTCCCAAGTCCTACTTCTCAGTTAGCATCTTCATCAAACCCCTCAAACATTGCTCCAGAACAACAAATGGCCTTTGAAATCCTTGCCATTCTGGCCACAACCACAATCACAGATGTTAAAGGTGTTTGGTTTCCAATCAAAGGTTCCGTCCTCCCATTGTGAGGTCAAGTACAGAAAGTACCTGAAACAGTTGGGTTTTGTCCATAGTTTATTCAGAGGAGCTGAGCTGCTAATTGCATTTCTAAGTTTCTCTGAGGGTAATTCGTGGTTTCCCAGAAGCATCACAACTGCCCATGTGGGTTCAGCTTGTCTGAGTGACAAGACTCAGCTCCATGTGTAGAAGAAGGCAGAGCATCCAAGGCCTAGGTCATTGTTCAGATATAAAATTCCCTAGAATGCATCTGTGCTCTTCCTGTACCAATTATTTCTCTAAAACTTAAAAAAAAACTTATTTGTCAAGCAACATGATTATTTTCATTCTATGAATAAGGAAACAGACATAAAAGCTTGTTAACGACCTCAAGATCACAGAGTTAGAACTCTGCAGATTCGGTAAAAGAATGTAAGTGTGCTAGGCCTGCAATATATGTTAGCCAGTGTTTTGTTGCTATAGTAAAATACCAGACACAATTAGTTTACAAAGAAAAAAGGTTTATTTTGGTTCCCAGATATGGAGCTTCCAGCCCATGACCGTTTGGATTCTTTACATTAGGTCTGTGGTTGAGGCACCATCTCGTGGTAGGAACGTGTGTGGAAGGAACTCCATAGTAGGAAGTTCATCAGCAGGAAGAAATGTCTGACCTCACAATTACCTAAGGGCCTCCCGCTAGGCCCCACCTCTGAAATTCTGCAGCATCTCTCAATAGTGCCAGCCTAAGGACAAGACCCTCAACCATAGGCCTTTGGGAATATTCGGGTTCAAAAGAAATGGAATTTCGAGCCCACTTTCTCAGGCTGTTCCTTACACACTGTTCACCAGCGCAAATCAGTAAGGACCTCAGGAGCTACATGTCTGTCCAGTATCCTGCAAGGGTTTGGGATCATAGATAATTTATGTCCGGGCACCTCTTCTGATGGGTTGGTGACCCATTCTGGGAGGAAGATGTCAAGAGTTTACTTCTATGGCAGTTTTCATTTCTTCCTCTCTGTGCTCTGTTGCATGTCCTGTGTCTCTCTTGCTTTAGTAACCAACAAGGTGTGGACTTTGTCATTCAGTCATGGTTCTTTAAAAATTAGTTATTTCAACCTAGTCATTCAACAAATGAGGAAAGTCAAGCTTACAAAGCAAGAAGTAGTCCCCAGACTTACTGGACTCAGTCCTTGGTCTAGAACCCAGGTTTTCTGGCCACTCATCCCCCTTCTGTATATACCTTCCTCCTCCTCTCAACTCCTTCCAAGAGCTGGGGTCCCAGAGAAGCTCAGAAACAGATAGTAATGTTTGGGAGGGCAGTTACAAAAGGCAAATACATTTTCTTTTAGCCAAATAGTATTCCATTAAAATATCTTGAGAAATTGCCCAAATGACTAATTTTATGATATTGGTCACCTACCTAGTCCAATTAATCCCCCATCTCTTGTTCCCTATATTGCTTCAATTCTGGATCAATATGTAATTTTAATGTAATATGTGTGCTCCCTAGTGGTCCAACCTCACCTCATTTGTCTTTCAAAGAATTAATGCAGTTGTTTTTTGGGGCCTTTCAGTTAATATTGTTTATTTACCATGGACACACCAGTGATTAATGTGTGTTTTTCAGGCCCTTTTTTTTTGCCATTATTTGACTCTCATTTTAAACTGTTATTGCCTCAATGACCCAAAGACAACATACGTTAAACTAAAGCACATGAACATACCCCAGCACGCGCACACACTGATCTCTTCCTCCAGCATTCCTCTCCATGTCTTCTTGGGTGGTGCCAATGCCATGAGTGTAGCTGGCATCCCAAACACTGTTTCCCCTGTCACATCCCATCACCTGCCAATTCTTACAGATCTCACCTGAAATTCCTCATCTGGCTTCTCCTTGTCCATACGTTAATGCAGATTTCCTTGCTGACCTCCTGCTTTTCAAACAGTGCTGACTTGAAGTCTAGCATGCACAAAGAAAACGGAGCAAGTCATGACTATCCAATCAAACACACCTCTGTGACCTACATGCAAATGAGACGCACACTGCTACCTAACCTATGTGGGGCTTATCCTCCTCAGTGACTGGGGGCTGGCATTTCATGAGTGATGTTTAGATACCTGAAGACCCCAGTCCCCATCAAAATTCACTATCAGGTTAGCACACGAAGCCATCACCAGTTACAAATGGCTAAGTGTGTGGATGACAAGATCACAGCTTAGCAAACGTGGGGAGGAAGGATGTGTGCACTGGGGACATGAGAGGTGACAACTTACCCAAGCCATGGAGCGTCCTGAGAGATGAGGCTGTTGATGGTGAGTCCTAGCTCCTGGTGCCTAAGTGGGGGCGGGGGATGAAGTCCCATTCCTCCCAAAGGGATCCTGTGATTACTTAAACAAACAAACAAACAAACAAACAGCAAACCTGGAAGTTTTTAAAACTCAGAAGTGATAAGGACAAAGTTAAAATCCCTAAGGTAAACATCACAGGCCGTCAGAGTAATTAAAGCAAAGTGTCAAGTATCCCTTCGTGAATGTGCTTAACCCTTGTTACACCAAATTCATTGTGTGCCTCACAATAGGTTATGGTGCACAGTTCTATGTACAGACTGCATTTAAAATAAGATCTAAATGAGCATATTCCCATGGGAGGCCCATGAAAACAGCAATTCACAGACAGAGTTCCTTTCTACCAGGTCATCCTTCCTCCTCTATAGGGTCTTGTCTCCTCTAGACTTTGAATTTTAATTTTCCCTCTGGTTCTGTCTCTGCCTTTGTTCGAAATCCTACCTGTTTAAATAACTATTTGCTTAGAGAAGCTCCCACTGGCTTTCTTGATAGCCATCTAAAAACTTTCAGACTTACTCGGATGATTGGAAAATAGATTAACATCGCGGGCCAGCTATTTGGAAAGGCTCTTTCCAAGGCTGCCTAGCTTGTAGAGAATTATTACATGGCATGAAGTTAAGCCAGAATAAATTTTTCGGCTCAATTGAATAGTAAGAATAGATTTTTCAAATGCATTTGAGTTGCTTCCAACTCTTTCAGACCCCATTCAATTGCCCTTGAAGATATCAACAGGTGACCCAATTTGACCTGATTTTTCCAGGAACAATTGGAGTGCTGCCGAGTAACACAGAGGACTCTGACTCTCGCCTTCTCAGACAGGGTCTGGTAGTGCGAAAACAAATGAAGAACCTGGGCTTTGAAAAGCAACAGTGGGTACCGGCTCAAAAGCCATCAGATGACTTTTGCCCTACTTCGTTTCCTCTTGTTTTCCGAAGTTCATTTTTCCCCTTTTATTCTTCTCTCATACATTACATCCTGACTGCCGTTTCCCCTCCTTTGACTCTTCCCAGTTCTCTCCTCCACATCCCCTCTACCCTAGATCCGCTCCTCCTCCTTCCCCACCCTCCCCCAAAAGGATATCCCAGGGATATCAACCCAACACGGCAGGCATAACAAGTTACAATAAAACTAGGTACAAACCCTCATATCAAGGTTGGGCAAGACAACCCAGTAGGAGGAAAAGGATCCAAAGAGCAGGGATAAGAGTCAAGAGCCACCCTGCTCTCTTGTTAGGCTCCATGATTGTCGCTCCAGTCTTTGTGATTCCCTATGAGTCCTGCTTAGATGATTCTGTGGTTTGTGTTCTCCTGGTGTCCTTAATCCCTTTGGCTCCTGCAGTCCACTCCCCCATCCCCTCTTTTACAGGTTTCCCCTGGCTCCACCTAGTGTTTTGAAGGTTCTTTTTTTTTTAATGTTTTTTTTTTTTTTTTATTGAGAAAAGG
The DNA here is from genome assembly GCF_018167655.1 of Microtus oregoni. Classification (NCBI taxonomy): domain Eukaryota; kingdom Metazoa; phylum Chordata; class Mammalia; order Rodentia; family Cricetidae; genus Microtus; species Microtus oregoni. Next base: position 12,315,575 of record NW_024543073.1, read on the forward strand.
AGAAAAAAAAAAACAAGTTTCCACCTCCTCCCAACCTCCCATTTCCCTCCCCCTCCTCCCACCCTACGCCCCCTCCTCCCACCCTTCTCCCCCTCCCTCTCCAGTCCAAAGAGCAGTCAGGGTTTTCTGCCCTGTGGTAAGACCTAGGACCTCCCCCCTCCGTCCATATCTATGAAGGTGAACATCCAAACCGGCTAGGCTCCCACAAAGCCATCACATTACGTAGGATCAAACCCCCGTGCCATTGTCCTTTGCGTCTCATCAGTCCTCATTGTTCGCCATGTTTAGAGAGTCCAGTTTTATCCCATGCTTTTTCAGTCACAGTCCAGCTGGTCTTGGTGAGCTCCCAATAGATCAGCTCCACTGTCTCAGTGGGTGGGTGCATCCCTCGTGGTCCTGACTTCTTTGTTCGTGTTCTCCCTCCTTCTACTCCTCATTGGGACCTTGGGAGCTCAGTCCAGTGTGTAACCCGGGCTGGCCTCCAACTCAGTGGGTAGCCAAGGGTAACTCTGAACTACTGATCCATCATTAAGTCCGTTTTTGTCATTCACATGCTGTTCTGGAGCAAGGCAGTAAGATGACTGCCACACTGGTTCATTGACTGGTCTGTGTTATTCCAGGGACTGCGCTGGATTTCAAGGTTATAGAGGGTAGATAGAAAACCCATAGTCCTTTGTCCACCTTGTACAACCTTCCTCACTCTGATTTCTACTGATTTGGGGACTAGAGCACCCATCCTCTGGGCTGAATCCATACAATTTGGGAGCCTTTGCCCAAGATTTAAAGGCGGAGCTCATGGTCCTTGTTTAAGCCAACCAGTCTTTGGATCATAGCCCCAAGGCCACAATGATTGTTTAAATAATGTCAAGTGGTCTAACCTGCTCCAATCTGAATGAATCTCAGATTCCTAAGCCAGCCTTCCGAAGAGCCTTGCTCTTTCTGCAACTTGAAGGGGTGTGTTGCTCTTTCATCTACCTGAAAGGCTTGAAGCCTATGTACACTGAACCACTGCAAGAGAACTGAGATCACACTGGGCTTGTGGCAGGGTTTGAGCTGTCAGTGTAGCAGAAGGCTCATTCAAGGGAGCAGGAAAAACAACTACACTGAATTAGTTATTCAAGCCCAGATTCTAATCATAACCCACACCCCTATTATTTTTTATATTTTTATGTTTTAGTTTAGAGTAAATTTTTCAGTGGACCTAAGAAGAAAAAGAGGCTGACCTGAACCTTTCTTCCATCATAAACACTTTGGTATCAAGAAAACTGAGATTAATAGAAAGAGAACCAAGGGGCTAAAGGAATATGGTAGTATTTGTGGGGCCAAGATCTGTATAATCTTTCATCTCTTGGTCCTTTCATCTCCAGAAGGATTCTGACCCTACTGGGCAAAAGTGAAAGACAAAAGTGGATTCCCAATGCAGTTCCTGAGTTTTCCGGAGTTTGTTTCCTGTGTGCTTCTCCTGCCAAATCAGGTACACACAACCCAGAAGTAAGCAGTAATATAAGATGCACAGAGGCAAACAGCAACTGGGGTCACAGTGGGAAGCTACAGAAGGGATCCAGAAGACCCTAGCTTGCTCCAAATGCTTGATTTTTTCAGAGAGGCCAGAGGTCTGTGAAGAACAGTGTGAATGAGAAGAACAGCAAGCCTGCTGACTGGAAGCAGCTTGTTGAGAGCCTGCAGGTACTGACTCTGGAAGGCCATCTCTCTCTCTCTCTCTCTCTCTCTCTCTCTCTCTCTCTCTCTCACACACACACACACACACACATGTCCTCTTGTGAGATCATGGCAGGAATTTTGGCATGTTTTAGATAACAGAAAAATAAACTACCCAATAGCACAGTATATCTGTTCTTGAGATAGGGTCTCAAGTAACCCAGGATGGCCTTGAACTCCTATGTAGTTGAGGATGACATTAAATTTCTTGTCCTTCTGCCTTTCTTCCAAACCAAGGGTAGGGGTTACAGGCATGCATCACATGCTTGATTTATATAGCACTGAGGATCAAGTCTAGAACCTCATGCGTGTTGGGCAAGCAGTCCACTAACTAAGTTACAACCTCATCCCAGGCTGGCCTCCAACTTACGATCCTCCTGCCTCCTCCCCTTCAATATTTGCCTACTGGTGTGCATCAGCACAGACAGCCCAAAAGCAATCTTAAAGGAAGCTTGATAATCAGAAGTTTACCCATGTAGCTTCAGATGCTGCTAGATCTTTTCCATGATGACAGCTGCTGCTACCTGGTGGATGTTGTCATCATCATCCTGAGTCTAGTGCAAATGGCAGGGAATGGGCCCTTGGCATTCAACTTCTGTTACGTTCTCCCATTCTTACGATGGTGGAAAGCTCATAGTATTTGCTGGCCTCTCTTGCAGCTAAATTTCCTATTGAGAGTTAGGTTTCTCCAACTGGATGCACCAAATGAGGTTTGAAAAGTAAACATGGGGTACTTTTTTTTTTCTGCAGTATTTGCTGGCAAACATACTTTTGAACACATGATTTGTTTTTCTTTTCTTTTTTTTTCTGTAAGAGGACTGTGACTATGGCTCCAAGGGTATCAAGAGGTGGACTGTGGAATATCTCCTCTTACCCTCTCCTCTAGTAGGTATAGGTGTGACTTCAGAGCCTCTCGTTGCAGCAGCAATCATGTCCTCCTCCTTCCTTGTATCACCGCTAGTGTGCCCTTGAGAAGCCAGCCCCTCCAGTGGGAGCTGTGGGAGTCTCTGCTTTCCTGACTGAAGCCACAGTTTCCCCTGAGGCTGCTGAGCTCTTTCTCCCAGTCTACTGCCTTACTGTGGCTCTCTGAAGTTAGCTAACACTAACAGCATACCTTTAAGTCTGGTCTTGTTTTCTGCTGCTGAACCCTGACTGAGGCTATCACGGTGACCAGCAAGTACTTGTGAAGAACCACTCACAGCTTTGAGTACTATGAAAAAAAAATAGAATTCCCTTTCTTTCCCTCATGGAGTTCATACTTTATGACAAAGAATATGTAGATGGAAAACAATTGATGGCCAGGAAAGGTGACCCACATATTGCTCACGGAAGCAGAGACAAGTAGGAATGGAAAGAGAATAAAGAAGAAGTAACTTGGTTTGCTCATGAAACTCAAAAGAAGTGGGTTTGTTTTGTTTGTTTTGATGTTGTTATTGTTTACCTTATAGCAAAACACAAAGATTGACTCAAAACGTACCAGAAGCATACATATAAGACCAAAACAACATAGGTCTTAGAAGAGAACATAAGGGAAATATTCACAATATGAATTTGACAATGCTTTTATTTTTAAAGATTTGTTTTGTGTTATTATTGTGTATGCATGAGTGCAGGTGCCTGTGAGGGTGTCAGATCTCCTGAAGCTGGAGTTACCAGCTGCCTGACATGAGAGAGTTCTGAAAGCCAAACTTAGATCCTCTGCAAGAGCAATACGTGCTCTTTACTGCTAATCTTTCTGGCCCTGGAAATGATTTTTTGAAATGATACTCAAAGTACTGGCAGCAAAAGAAAACATAGATTAGTTGTACTTGATAAAAATTAAAATCTTTGACATTGAAGGACACTATCAAGACAGCGAAAAGATAACCTACAGAATGAGAGAAAAATAGCTGCAAATAATGTAGAGGATATGGGAGTATTATGAAGAACTGTAGGGATAAGTCCCGCCCCTTAGGGGGCGTGTTCGCCTCGGGCTAATGTTTGCCTATAAATTTGGCGAGCGTGCTCCCAGCTACTGCTTCTGCTTTCCTGGTCTCCGCGGGAATGGTGGTTCTGTAAGTCTATTTCTCCATTAAAGCTGTATACAATTTTACAATCTGTCTGCATTCATTTACGCCGTTACAAAGAACTACAGTTAGACCACCAGACTTTAGAAATGAGCACATAACGCAAATAATCCTCTAAAGGATACATATGTATCTGAATGATGAACACTGACAGTAGCCAACATTCCTAGTTTGTTAGGGAAATACATAATGAGATACTAGTGGATGTTCATTAAGATGGCTAAAGAGAAACAATAACAACAATAATAATAATGGTTGTTGATGAGGATGAGAAAGTCAAACACATGGGTACCATTGGTAGGAATGTACAATGGTACAGTGCCTTTAAATGATATGGTAGTTACTAAAAACCAGAAATTACTGCATAAACCAGCAGCTCCACCCCTGGCTATATACCCAAAGGAAATGACAGCAAGACATAGCCATTAGTCACAAAGGCCACAAGGTGTAAGAAACCCAATGTTCTCCGAAAGACTAGCAGATAAACAAAATATAGACAAATAATAAAATCATTTCATAACAATCATGGGAGTGAACTCTCACACATACCACAGTCTGGATGAACCTTGGAAACATGCTAAGCAAAGGAAATCATAAGTGGGTAAGTATCGTAATAAGTTGTCTACAGCAGTCAAACTCAGAAGCAGGTAGGTTTCTAGAAGGGAAACTGTTTCATCTTATGGTAATGTATATTTTTAATTTGGGGGGAAACGCCACAGTATTTCTCACAGGGTTGCAATGTTTTTGAGCCAGGCTCTCAGCACAGTTAAATTAATGGAAGCAGAAAGCAGAATCAGGGTTGCCAGGCTGGAGAGAAGACAGTGTAACACAAGATGTGCTGGTAAAGTCTGCTGCTGCCTAAACTCTCTGCGAGGCTGGCTCTGGAAGCCATTCATATCTGAGTGTGTTTGTCTCAGAGTGTCTTCCAAGGCCACTTTTCTAGGCAGGGTCTCTGACCTTGAGACAAGATGAAAGGAGAAGAGGTAGACAGTCAAAACACCGTGCCCCTGAGAACAGCGAAAGGGAGAGGCCATTTCCAACAGGCGTTACTGTTGTTTATCCTGCGGCATAAAATCAAATGTCAGCAGTGAGGATGAGAACAGGAAACCGGGAGCCTGTTGATGCTAAGAATGCTCCACTCTGCCTGGAAGTCCCACAGTCGGAAACTCCAGCGTTGTTGTTTCCGCATGGTTTCCCTGGTCGTTTCTGCTGATGTAGGAGTCCTGGTTGATCATGTTACTTTCACTGGTTCTGGCCATCAGGCTAATCCAGCTGTCCCTGCTGGATAGCAGAAACTCCTGATTTGATCAGGTTGCGCTTTCTACCTGATCTTTTGCTTACTATACAGTTCATAAACTCACTCATCAGAAGCCGAGAGTATGGGTGTAATAGGTTGTTCTCCATGTGCAATGGGGGGGGGGGGGGATTGTAGTTAAGTAGGCACAGCATTTCAATCGCAGAAATTCCGGAGGTAGTTGGTGCTTGTGGTTATATAACCACGGAGGTGCACTGACTGCTGTCTGACTGAATACATAATGGTAAAAATGGCAATTTTTATGTTACATACAATTTTACCATGACTGAAAAAAGTTAGAAGGATCCAAAAGATGGATTTTCACCAGGTAACATTGAAAGAGGCCTAGACCTCCCTTAAGATGTAAAAGAAGGAAGAGTTAAGAAACAGAAAACTATAATATAGCTGTGATAGTCACGGGGAACTTGAAGAATAGGTTTGTTATTTGTGGCTCACTTGACATGCACTTTCCCAATCATAATTCACACAGACTTTATGTAACATACTCTTTTTTTTTAAATGAGAAGTTATGATACATCTGTCCAATATGGATGTTGTATGTTCCAACCAAGGAAGAATTCCATGACCCTGTGTGTCCATATTCAATCTTAGGTTCAATTCCTTGGCAGGATATTGTTATGCATTTATAATATTAGATAATGATTCCGTTTGAAAACCAGCATGGACTAATTGTTCAGGTCAGCTTGTAATGGGCACATCATATACTTTTATTGCTCTGCCCTTCTCTGTGACATCATAATAAAAATCTGATTCAATTACGGGAGAGAATCTGTTAGGAAGAAGCACCAATGATGTTTTTAAAAGGAGTTGTGAGCCCAGGAATACTTGGATTGCAAAGTAATTAATTCCAAGGGGAGAGGAGATAGCTTATTTGGTCGTGAGAGCTTTCATAGTGGAGAAGAAGAAAGGAGAGCGCACAATTCTTTCATTAAATTGGCGTTGCATCAGAAGTAAGAGCTAAAATATGATTGATTGCGAATATAATGTGGGTGAAGGGAGCATCTGGTCCAGGCATAAATAACACAGGCTCTTCCACATATGGTGCCAATTTGTGTTGATGCCGCTGTGGTCCACTGTTTCAAACTGAGTGTCTTCTGTGAGACGGGCTGCTTCTGCTGGTGCGAAGCACGCAGCCCTGGGGAGAGGGAGGGTCTTTCTGACCCGCCTTTGAGAAGGAGATGCTCCACGTTAGCGCAGGAACATGTAGTATGTGTGTGTGTGCGTATGTGTGTGTGTGTCTGCAGGGACATGTAGTATGTGTGTGTGTGCATGTGTGTGTGTGTGTGTGTCTGCAGGGACATGTAGTATGTGTGTGTATGTGTGTGTGTCTGCAGGAACATGTAGTATGTGTGTGTGTGTGTGTGCCTGCAGGAACATGTAGTATGTGTGTGTGTGTATGTGTGTGTGTGGCTGCAGGAACATGTAGTATGTGTGTGTGTGTGTGTATGTGTGTGTGTGTCTGCAATTTCTTTTCAGTCACAGCTGTAAACACTAGAATGAAGCTGTGTTAAGCCCAGAGGGCTGGGTTGGAAATTGGACTCCAAGTGTCCAGGCAGAGGCTCTTCAGAGATTTAAGCCTCTCAGTTTCTAATGTAAAACCGAACAGCTGGCTTATCAAAGCACAATAGATGGGACTTTTGTTTTAGGTCTTCGACTCTGAACCAAAAGGGATTTGACAGTGTTGAATTTGAACAAAACCAGAGAGGACAAAAACAGCCTCGCTGCAGTTGACTACAACAAATGGATCTTCCTTTCACTTTTTTGAAAACCAATTGTGGCTGTGTTTCCCTTCCCTGCGGTGTTCCTGTGTTTGGGTGTTCTCAGCCCCACCACAGTCACACAAAACCTGGCCACTGGCCTCTGTGCCTCACCCCTGGCAGCTCACACAAGAAACCAGGGAAAATAAATTTTAGGGAGTCGTCCACTGTATAACGCCAAGATGGCAGGAAACAATGTTTCCTTCGGTTTTAATGTCTGTCCCTTTCTTTAGGACACAGAACTTTGGTCCTTTTATCCCCTAACTTTCATAGGAAGGGGTTTTAACCTGTACCATGAGCTGCAATGCTTCCCCTCGGCCTGATGACCATCAGTTGGGACCACAACCCACAGCTCATAATTGTGTGTAATTCTCAGGTTGCAACCTTGCTAAGCTTCCTCATCAACAGCTTCCCTCTACCTGTGCAAGAGTCTCCCATGGATCCCCAGTGTCCAGGGTTGAATGTAAATCTTCACAAATACTACAGTGTTCTTCGGGGTCACTTCTAATGTATAAGAGGAGTAATTGCCTGTTTGTTTTTAAGCTCTATCGCTGATGCGTCTGGGGGCTTCTGATGGTAGTATGCCAATCGGATCTCTGTGTTGGAGCCTTCACTTTCTGATCTGATCCAAGGAAACACAAACAGAGGATCTGGTAGGCATTTCCTCCTGTAGAAGTGATTTATTTCAGTGTGCTTCAGGAGGGCATGGTATAGCATATCTAAATCTTCTGGGTTTCTTTATTCATACTTGAAAACCTCATTTTAGTGTCTAATGGATTTCAAAATGCTTATTTCTACCCAGCTTTAAAAATTATGAAGTTCATGCCACATGCTGAAGTTACCTTCTATATTTTTGGTCGTGAACGTAGCCTTTAATGGCTGAGCCATTTCTCCAGCCCTGAAGGTAACTTCTAAAGGACCATAATGTCTATGAAAATCCAACAACTGAACGATAAATGAAAATTTAAGCTTGGATCCCTAAGAATTCCCTGATTCAGGAAAACACCCAACCAATGAAATACGAATGGACAGCGCTTCTCTATTTAATTTTGTATGTAATGACTGCTTCTTCTCCAGAAGCTTCTCAAAGAGCCCAACCAGCTAGACTGGGATGGAGATACTTGAGAGGACACTATTCTTTGGACCTGGAGTGGCCTACTAGGGATCCATGATGTTGTAACATCACCCTTGCAATTGTAGCAGCTGTTGCCTGCACAAGACACATGCATGATTCGGCCTACCCATATTTCTAAGTCTCTCACCCTAGACCCAGAAGCTCTAGGTTGATACTGGTAGTGAATGATGAGGGATTCGTGAGGTTCTGTTCCTCCCTGAATATTTATAAGCATTTAAATATTAAATATTTTCTTTAGTAGTTTAACTACAGGTAAGAAGCCCCAGGACACTGTAGTAACCTGAATGAAATATAGTGGGTCATGAAAAGGAAGAAGAGAGAGAGGGAGTGAGAGAGGGAGGGAATGGACTGGGTGGAAGGAAAAAAGAACAGGAACAGGAGAGGTGAATATGCTAAAAAAATATGTATGTATAAAATGCCATAATGAAACTCCCTTTTATAATAAACATTTAATAAAAACAAATTTAAAGACAGCAAACAAAATTGCTAAACTTCATCACATCTGTAATGTTTTCTGTCATTCTGCAGTTGCCTTCTCCTTTTTTGATAATAGTCTTTGAAAGCCAATGTTTTGGCCTGAGGCAGTGACCTCCACAGGAGCAGGTACAAGGGAGCAACTGCCAAGGGAGTAGGCCTGAATCAGAGACCTCTGTAGGACTGGGCATGAATCAGCGGCCTCTGAGGTAGTAGGCCTGAGTAGGTGATCTCAGCCAGAGCAGGCCCAAAGCAGCAACCTCAGTGGGAGCAGCCCCAAGCAAGCAACCTCTGTGGAAGTATGCCCAAATGACCCCTGGGATTGCAGAGCAACCCCTGGGAGCATTGAGAAACTTCCAGGCACACCAAGTGACCTCTGGAGTAACGGGAACCGTGGCCCTGACCGCACCACGAGGAGCAACCCACCTGAGCCTTGGATCCACTGGCACCTGGAATATTGATCATCAGAAACACAGACCCAACTACACCAATTAGAGGAAAAGATGGGTAGACAAAGTAAGAACAGACTCAGCACCACAAAGAGCAACATGATACCAATGAAAACCGGTGACCCTACAACAGCAGGACTTGAACAACCAAATATAGGACATACAAATTGGAAAAGAAGAAGTGAAGCTCTCAATATTTGCTGATGATATGACAGTTTACATAAGCAACCCCAAAAGGTCTACCTAGGAACTTCTACAACTCATAAACACCTTCAGTAACATAGCACGATATAAGATTAACTAAAAAAAATCAGTAACCCTTCTTTACACAGATGATAAAAGGGCCGAGAAAGAAATCAAAGAAACATCACCCTTCACAATAGCCACAAATATCATAAAATATCTCGGAGTAATCATTCATATAATATTAATTTTATCTCAGGCAGCAAGGACTAAAATATTCATTCATAATCTTTTTGAGTCCTTAGCCCTATAACAGCTTAAGGTTTAGGTTGATGAGGTAAAGACCAACTTTCTGAGAAAGCCTTCCAGGAAGCCGGTGGACAAAGACTAAGACCAGCTTGACTGATGTCTGCTTCCCACTCTCCTCTTCTGGGAGGTACAGAGAATGTGGGCTGTTATTTTGGAGGGTACTTTTGAGCTGTGGACACAAGGAGGCCAGCTCTGTTTCCAAAATAAACATCCCTGGTGCTTGGTAATGTGTTTTAGTTACCTTTCAATTTTTTAAAATGGGATTTTTGATTATTTAGACAGTCATTTTCATTACCCATCACCCACATTTTCTCTCAGCAATGAACTTTTAAAAGATATATATTGATGAAAATTTCATAACTGGAATTGCTAATGTTTCAAAAAATTAATGGTGGGTATGTAATCTCAAGGAGAGAGAGAGAGAGAGAGAGAGAGAGAGAGAGAACACAAATCTATCACTGCGAAGGCAGCGGTGGTATTCCTGACCGCCAGGCCATGGGAGATACACATTTCCTGAAGAACTCTCAACATTTATTTTTAAAGCATATGCTTTAAGAGAAGTCCTGTCTTGAAAAAAAAAGTAACTATTCTAAGGGGATTGTAACCGAGATACCTTGGCATATACTGTGGCAGAGAATATGTTATCATGGCCAGAAATTTGACTTTTTAAAATCAAAGGACATTTTTCTCAATTAATGTCTCCTAAGTTATCCTGTGTACACACAAAGAACAGTAGCAATTGCTGCCAACCTGTTTGCTCTCTTGGTGAAGGAAGATCCTTGCAGGTACCTGTTGTCTGTATTAAACCTTGACATTGGGTATTTCAGACAGAAAAGTAGGCAAAGTAATGCAAACAGTAGTTCCATTTCTTAAAAAGCAAATTCAAGTTATAGAAAGCTTTTAGGATATCCTCAGAAGTTGAGTTGCACTAGATACCTTTGACATGGATGTGGTTTTATTTTGATTTTTTAAAAAGTTACGTGTATGGCTGTTTGATCGCATGTGTGTCTGTACATGATATGCATGTGATGCCTGTGGAGGTCAGAAGAAGGACTGGACCCCCTGGAAATGGAGCTATAGATGGCTTGTGAGCCACGGTGTGCGGGGTGCTGGGAATCTAACCTTGGTCTTTTGAAGAGTAGCCAGTGTTCTCAACACTGAGCCATCTTTCCAGCCCAAGAATGTGGTTTAAAATCCAGTTCAGAAGTTTAACATTTCAGAATAAATCTGATGATAACTGAAGCACAAATTCCGGCAGGGCCCAACACTGGAGCTGCAGCAATGCTCGCTAGGCAGGGAGCTATGGGGCAGAGTGTGTTTGCAGTTAGAAGCATATGAGCACATAACCAACCATCATCACGTATTCATACCCTACTAACCGAAGCAGAAGTTTTTGCCATAATTTACAAATATTCTCTGTGTTATTACATATACTTATTATTCTAGCTACTTGGGAGTGAGGCAGGAGGATTGCGAGTCCAAGGCCAGTCCTGGCAAATTAGTGAGTCTTTCTCAAAACAAAATAAAAGAGAGAGTTGAGAGTGTAGCTCAGTAGTGGAGTGCTTGTCCAGCATGTGTGAGGCCCAGGCTTCAATGCCAGTGCTAAAGAAATGTTTTCACAGATATTTTTTATGAATGTACACAATGAGAGAGGCACATTGTCTGATTGGTAGTGAGACCCCAGGCCTCTAACACCCCTATATCCAAGGAGTTTGGGATGGCATTCATCCTTGGGACGCAAATGGAGTAGAAAGCTCCCTCTCAAGCCCCCTCCCCCTGGGAGTTGCCTTGGTCCGGACTCCACCTCCAGAAAAAGCCCACCCAGCGCTGTCTCCTCCCCAGGGAGGGCCAGGACCACTCCCACAAGCTATTTAGGCTGCCACTGAGAAAAAGAACACATGATCTTGGGTTTTGTGTGGCCCTCCCTCTGTCATCTGTCCCCCTCCCACCATGTTTTCCTGACCACCAGGGGGCGCTCCAGTAAACATGGGCATTGCTTTGATCTAATTTGGTCTGGTTGGAACGGGTTTGCATCGGTGGAGAGGCTCGTCTTAGAATTACTCCTCACACACATGAGTGCTTTGAACAAAGCCAAGGTTGGACACCCAAAGCTACTTGAACTTGGTTGTATGTGTTTTCTCTCAAATACACTGAAATTCATATACATAAGATAACTAGAATTTTAGCAAAATCTGGGGACCTTTGGGGAACTGCTTTATAAACCTACTCAAGTGATATAGTTCTGTTTTGCCTTACTTTTGTGAAAGAGTACTTTAAATTTTGGTTGTATTAAGAAAAAATCCTGAGCATTTAATAACAAAATGTTTGATATTTTGGCTTAAAAATTTACAAAAAAGCCGGGCGATGGTGGCGCACCCGGGAGGCAGAGGTAGGTGGATCTCTGTGAGTTCGAGACCAGCCTGGTCTACAGAGCTAGTTCCAGGACAGGCTCCAAAGCCATAGAGAAACCCTGTCTCGAAAAACCAAAAAAAAAAAAAATTACAAAAAATATTTACTTCAAAAAAGGTAAAAGACAGCATTCGTGAAAGTACGAGTTCAAGTATTTATACATCACACTTTACTAAGGTGGAATTGAGGATGTCTTCCATGTGAGAGGATTTGCCCCGAGTGTCCCATGAACCTCTCCCTGTATAGACCGTAGTTCCTAACATAAAAGGCCACAGCCTACTGAGGAAAGTCAACCCAAAACAGCAGCTAAAGTTTCAAATTTAGTAACCGTAGGTTCAATTTTGAAAATATTACTGACTGTTATAAAAGAACAAGGCATACTTATACCAAGTGCACTGTGAACACGTACTGACCAGATAAACAGCAGTCAGGCTGTTAGAAGCATATTAGACTAAAACACACATGGAAATACACGAATATGACCCAGGAATCCTGATTCTGTTCTTTAATTTCAGATAATCAGTGTAAAGAATTTTTGAGAAACAGCGTACCTATTTGTGGATATAGAAAAATTATGTCTTCTAGGAAGATTTATATTTGTAAGTAGATTGAATGGCTGCGTCCACTACTACCATGATTGCAATGTGTCTGTGTTTTGATGGAATCTCACTGTATATAGCCCAGGCTTGCCTTAAACTCTTGACTCCCTACCCTGGGACTACAGCGATACACCTCCACAGCTAGGCACGTTAACAGTTTGGGGTGTGTAAAGATTGTATAATTGCAGTTACTCTTTCTGCCTCTTTTACTCTCTGTGATATCTTGGCTGGTGATCTATGTGATTCTAGTTGTAGTTATTTATCTCGTACTTAAGCTTCCTGGACTTCTGGCTATCGGTGTAGTATCTCTCCTTCACATCTCACCGTAATTGCTGTAAGGAACCGTAATGCTTTAAACCTGGGACCCCAAAGAGTAGAAGCATGGAGACTACAAAAAATTCAGGATGACCATGAATTGCCATGAGATTTAAGGCAGAGGGACACGGGGAACAGTCTGAGCAGAGGCAAGTGCCCCAACTCTAGAGCCTTCAGTTCTAGTCTGCTATTCTGCAGACCCCCCCCCCCCCCATACACAGCTTCAGGGCTGCAGGCAGGCAGGGGTGAGGGATGCTGCTGAAACAGAACGGTGGTTGAGCATCTCCCTGCTCCTTTCAGCCTGGGATTCTGTAAGAAGATAAAAACCCTATAGAAAAATGGGGCCAGTCAGGCCTCCAGTTCTCCCCAGGATGGCAAGAAGCTGGTGCTACTGAGAGGGTACAGGAGAGGATGTTCCTCATTCTTTATAATCATACCTTAGTGTCCCAGAGCCCAGACCTCTCTCGGCACCCGAGAAGGACCCTCCAGTGCCCTCTGCAGCCATGTACAGAAAACCCAGAACTAAGAGTCTCAGGTTTCTCTCCACAACCTTCCTAGATGTCAGGGCTGTGTTTATGTCTGCTAAGATGATGGTAAGGTTCCTCTGGGGAGAGTGGAAATCTCCACAAAAGACCTATCCATCCTGCCTGTGAAACTCCCCTCTCCACCAGATGCAGAGTTTTCCGGCAGCGTTGGAGCATCTTTCCTTCCTTATGAACAGCTGTGTACGAGAAACAAAGGGCAATATCCACACATGGAGGAGAGGAGCCCTGAGGAAACAGACAAGGAGGAACGAAACTTTAAGTCTCCTCTTAATTAAAATCCTCAGAGAGATATTACAACCCTGAAACAAAAGGAGCCGTAAATATGTTGGGAATTGAAAAATCACAGCAGAAATGAAAGCTTCTGAAGAATGTTCTGGAGATAAAATTGAGAAAATCTCCTAGAAAAGCCGTCGGGGGAAAAACAAAGAGTTGGAAAATGAGAGAAAGAAAATGAAAAAAAAAATTAGAGCTGAGTTGAGGACCGAAGCATTTTACAAAGATAAAATGGGAAGGGAATTATTAAAGGAAGTATGGAAGAATTCCCAGGACTGAAGACCTTACATCTCCAGACATAAAGGGTTCGAGCACTCGGCACAAAGAAGAATTTCAAAAAAGATCTGTGTTAATGTACGTTACAGAGAGGGAAAGCAGGCCACATACAAAAGCTCAGGCATCAAAGAGACTCACCATTGGCACCACACAGAGGGCAGGAAGCAATGGACCATGAGAAACACAACCTGAGAAAAGGTCAGTACCAAACCTAGATCCTTAACCCAGCCAAATTACCCACCGAGTGTGTGCGTGAAACAATCAGTTTTATATACTTACTTGTACGGTATTATGCCGCATGTACCCTTTCTCCAAGAGCCTCTGAAAGATGTTCTCTACTAAGAACCAATCAATAAGTTATTAGGGCTACTTCCTGGATAACAGAAAGCTAACTCCTGCATCCTTGGGGCTCCTTGCTCAACTTATAGGCAGTTCCACGGAAGAGTGCTCTCCCGGCAACTGGACCCTGCCTGGGTTTCTAACCTTGTGAGTTCTGTCACTTCTGTGAGTTCCATTAGCTTCCTGGCTTTTATGAGCCTCACCTTACTCCAGAAGGGAATGTTGATAGAGTTACACAATAAGAGATCTGGAGCTGGAACTGAAGGCTATGGATGAGTCAGCTCTGGGAGGGTCCAGTGCTGCAGCTAAGGACCAGAGGTGCTGGGAGGGCGGTCACCAGGGATAAAACAGAATCAGGAGAAAGATAGTGTGTGATAAACGGGGCGGGAGGACTCTGACTTCATGGAAACAGGGTGGAGATCAGTGCTCAGAGAAGTTTAAACAGTAAGAGAATCAAAGATATGCTGAAAACTAAGTAAATGGCAAAGCAACATAAAAGAAATATAGTTTGGTAATATACAAGGACACAGACATAATTATATAAACGTTAATATTAAATGAACCCAAGAGCCATTTTGGCCATGTTGGAAAATGATAGTCAAGTCTAGGGAACTGGAATCGTGGGGAATCTGATTAAAAATACACCGAATAAAGGTTTCTGGGACTCCTCTTGTGTGTGTGTCCATCCCAGGCTAGGCTGCAGATAGCAAAATGGATGTATGGAGAGGCAAGGACCGCATGGCCTGATGGGAGAAACTGAAAAGTAATCTATGTTAATCAGATGCTTCTAGCAAATTCTCTAAAGCCTTGGTTACAGGTGTGTCCTATTTCTTTCCGAAAGCTCTGATCCTGTAAGTGCGATTTGCACTTTGGGGAAGGGTTCTTAAGCTAATCGAGTTTTCACAGCAAGGTTCTTGCATCTGAGCACCTGGGCAGATATTATGTGTTTACACGTACATGCTGTATACATGCGCTTTCTTACCAGCACAGCCTGGTGGGTGCTTCAGATCCCCACCCAACCCTCCCCCACCTGCTGCTCAACCTCTCCACCAGCTCAGTTTTGTGAGTCCCCTGGTCCACAGGTGCACGGCTTGCACACCAGCAATGGAAAACCCAGAACCTCACCCACTGGTGCTGTTCCCACGCTCTCAGACCTGACTGGGCCTGTGCACAGCCTTGCACTATCCCAGCCAGGTGAGTGTCCCAGATCCCTGCCTGCCTGTGGCATCCTCATACTCCCAGGCTTCATTCTGGTTGTGCAACCTGCAGACCAGGCTGGCCTGGTAAATGACTCATATCTCCACCTGTCCTCACACTTTGAGGCCTCCCTCGGTTAGTGCAGCTTTGGGTACCGGCCCAGGCAGAACCAATCAGGCATCACGTTCACTTGCTTTCTTGGTCACCACTGGATTGGGATCACCTCTGACCCTTTGATCCAAAACACTGAGGAGCTGAAAGACTGACCTGTCAATACTCTCTATTTGAAGTGAAATCAACTGAGCTTGGGTAACAGTGAAAACAGAACCGAAGCTCCATGCAACAGAGGCAGCCTAGAATCTTCTATCAGATGCACAGCTATGAAAGAAGCCCACACGCCCAGCCAGGTCATAGCAGAAAAATATAAACCCTGTGAAAGGCCAGGACAACATGTCACCCCTACCCAACTCCACTAGTCCTATAGAGATGTTCTCCATTGAGAATTACCTAGACAAAGTATAAGGCACAGAATTTAAAAGAACAATAATAAACACGGTGAAAACTGAAGATTAAAGAGAATATGAGCCTCAGTGAACTTAGAAAGGAATACATTCTCAAGTGAAGACCAAGAGAACACAAATGTATGGGTGACATGGTAAAGGCAATTCAGCATTTGAAAACTGAATGCAGTAAAGAGATAGAAAGACCGAGGAACACTCAAGAGGAAATGAACATGGAATGGAAAGCTTCAACAAGTCAATTAGAAAACCCAAGGGGAAGCTCTACAGGCAGAATGGAACAAGTAGAAGACAGAATATCAGAGCCCAAAGACAAAGTAGAGGAACTGAACTACTCTGTAGCGAATTTGACAAATTAAAAAAAATAACTCACACAAAGACTATAGTATACCATGACAAGACCAAATTTATACATAACAGGCATAGAAAGATACAAATCCTAGGTTAATGACATAGATGAGATCTCCACCAGGATCATGAGAAAAAAAAAACCCACCAAGTTAAGAAAAGACATATAAAGAAAGTACACAGAGCGTCAAATAGACAAGACTAGGCAAGAAACTTTCCATGTCGTATATACTTAAAACACAAAATGTACAGAAGACAGAGGGTGCTGAGAGCTGCAAAGAAAAACTATAAGCCACGTGTAAAGCAAAACCAATCAGAATAACAGCTGACTTCTCAATGGAAACTTTAAAAGCCTGAAGAGCCCAGAGCATTGTATTGCAAGTTCTAAAGCACGATAGAGGCCAAGTCGAGTATTTCACCCAGAGAAAAGTCAGCCATACTAATGACTGCCGGGAGAGGGGGCGGTAGACTCTCCCATGGGTAAGCCCCCTTATGGGTTATCCAATCACAGCGCTCAGTCTGAAACACACCCAAACAACAGAAACAGACTCAGCAGGTAGTATGTTTATATTTGTGCATGCATGCATACATACATACATACATGTACACATACATAGCTGTATAAGGAGACAATAAAGAAAAAGAATCTGTCCTTTGGAGGTTGTTGGAATGGATTATGGGTAGAAAAAGTAAAGGGGAAAGCAATGTAAATTTATTTTTATTAAAATGTATTAAAACAAAAATAAAAACCATCTGCCATAGTAGAAAGTGTAAAAAAGCAAAACAGACTAAAAGAATTCTGTCTACTAAATCTCCTCTACAGTGAATATTAGAAGCAATATTTCACACCAATGAAAGAAATATGCATAGACAAATGAATACAGAAATAAATAAATGAAGCTATAATTAGTGAAACACAAAATAGGACTAACATCACAAACAACAAAAAAACCAACCAAACAAAAAACCAAAATGACAATAATCAATGTACAATTTCCAACAATAACTTTAAACAATGCTAATGGCTGCAACTCCCTAGAATTATTAACCAAATAATTAATAATAATAATAATTAACTGAATAGGTTAAGAAACAAAATCCTGGGGCAGGAGAGATAGTTCAGCAATAATGAGCATTGGCTGCTCTTCCAAAGGACCAGGGTTCATTTCCCAGTACTCACAAGGCAGCACATAACTGTTACTAAGGCTCCAGGCAATCTGACGATCTCACACAGACATACATGCAAGCAAAACACCAATGTACATTAAAATAAATAATGAATGAAAAAGGATTTTAAAAGAAACAAAATCCATCTTTTTGTTGTCTACAAGAAACGCATCTTACCTTTAAGTACAGGCATCACTTTAGAATAAAAGGGTAGAAAAATATTCTAAGGAAATGGGACCAGAAAACAAGTAAGCTTCGCTATCTTAATATCTGATGAAATAGACTTCTAGCTGAAATTCATTGTAAGTGATAAAGAAGGACACTTCATTCCGATCAAGGGAAGAGTTCAGCAATAAGACGTTACTATCTTAAACATAATCGCCAAACTCTGGTGCACCCAGTTTCATAGGATATGCCCTCCTGGAGTTCAGGATAAAGATTAACCACAACACAGCAATATCAGGTAATTTCCATAGCCTCCTTCTTCCAGTAGACAGGTCATCTGAACAGAAAATTAACAGGAAAATGTTGGACGTCAAGGGCATCATACAACAAGACTCTTAACAGATATCTGCAGAATACTCGATCCAAAACCAAAGATTATACATCTGATCCAGCAATCTATGGAGTCATCTCCAAAATGAACAATACCATAGGACACAAAACAAATCTCAACAAATACAGGACAGCTGAAGTGTCCTCTCTGAAGTACAATGCAATAAAGCTTAAAATCAACAGCAAAAGAATCCCAGTAGTCACATGAACTCATGGAGATTAAACAGCACAATACTGAATGATGGTTTAAGTCAAAGAAGAAATCAACAAAGAAAGAAACTTCTAAAAGTGCATGATAATGAAAACACAATACCACAAAACCCCTGGAACATATTAAAAGTAATCCTGAAGGCAATTTTTAGCTCTAAGTGTCTATATTTTAAAACAAGAGAGAGGAGCCGGGCGATGGTGGCGCACGCCTTTAATCCCAGCACTCGGGAGGCAGAGGCAGGTGGATCTCTGTGAGTTAGAGACCAGTATGGTCTACAGAGCTAGTTCCAGGACAGGCTCCAAAGCCACAGAGAAACCCTGTCTCGAAAAAAAATAAAACAAGAGAGAGGACACAAGAGACTTCATGATGCAAGTCAAGAGTGTGGAAAAACATGGACACACCACATCTTAGCCTCTGCTTTGTCATTTCCTGAAATCCTTCCTAATTTGTCCACTTAAAAATATGAACAAAGGCCTTTAATAATTTCTTATTCCTTCTATAGAATGCATGATATCTTTCCTCAGCTTGGTAGTAAGGTGCATGCCCCTAACCTTCTAACTTGCTAACTACAATGAGAACATTTTCTCTTGAACACACACACACACACACACACACACACACACACACACACGAGAGAGAGAGAGAGAGAGGGGGGGGGGGGGGTGGGGAGAAATCTTTGGGTGGATGAAGAAATAAGTCAACTATGGCTTGCTTTCTCTCAGAAGAATTTTCAAATTTCTTTGGTACAAATTTGGACAAATCGCTCTCATCTTCAGAAAAGTACCAAAATGTTTCCTAAACTATCAAAGACTTATAAATTCAGAATCTGAAAAACAAAAACTAAAGCAAAAAAGAAAATGAAAATAAAAACAAAAAACCCCAAATCTTTAGAATATAAAACATAAATAAAAAGTTAAATTATACAAAGTTAACTTTTATACAAAATCTCACCACAGAGTATGTCCCTCTTAGGGTCCTCCTTGTTCCCTAGCTTATCTGGGACTTGGGATGTAGCCTGGTTATCTACAACCCACATTTAATGTTCACTTATGAGTAAGTACATATCATGTTTGCCTTTCTGGGTCTGGGTTACCTCATTCAGGATGATTTTTCTTTTCTAGTTTCATCCATTTACCTCAAATTTCAAGATGTCATTTTTTTTAAACCTCTGAGTAGTACTCTATTGTATAAATGCACCACATTTTCTTTATCTGTTCTTTGGTTGAGGGGCATCTAGTTTGTTTTCATGTTCTGGCTATTATGAATAATGCTGCTATGAACATAGTTGAACAAATGTCCTTGTGGTATGATTGATCATCTTTTGGATATATGCCCAAGAGTAGTATCACTGGGTATTCAGGTAGATTGATTCCCAATTTTCTGAGAAACCACCATGCTGATTTTCAAAGTAGCTGTACAAGTTTACACTCCCACCAGCAGTGGAGAAGTGTTCCCCTTACTCCACATCCTCTCCAGCATAAGCTATCAGCAGTGTTTTTTATCTTAGCCATTCTGATAGGTGTAAGATGGTATCTCAGAGTAATTTTGATTTGCATTTCCCTGATGACTAAGGATGTTGAGCAGTTACTTAAATATCTTTTGGCCATTTGAGATTCTCTGTTGAGAATTCTCTGTTTAGATCTGTATCTCATTTTTAAATTGGATTGTTTGGTGTTTTGATGTCTAGTTTCTTGAGTTCTTTCTATATTTTGGAGATTAGCCCTCTGTCAGATGTGGTGTTGTTGAAGATCTTTTTCCATTCTGTAGGCTGTCATTTTGTCTTACTTACTGTGTTCTTTGCCTTACAGAAGCTTCTCAGTTTCAGAAGGTCTCATTTATTGATTATTGATCTCAGTGTCTGTGCTACTGGTGTTATGTTTAGGAAGTGGTCTCCTGTGCCAATGATTCAAGGTTGCTTTCCACTCTCTTTGTTATAGCCCTAAAATAGATAAGATCTCCTAGGTAAACTGGAGTGGGGGAAGAGGGATAAGAATGTGTGGGAACAGGATGGTCAAGTTGGGAGAGACAGAGAGGGAGAACAATGAAAGAGATATCTTGATAGAGGGAGCCTTTATGGGATTAGGAAGAATTTCCCAGGATTCAACAAGGATGACCCCAGCTAAGACTCCTAGCAATAAGGGAAGAGGGTGCCTGAACTGGTATCCTGTAATCCACACACTCAGAAAATCCATTTAAAAAAAAAACACCAAACTGGAAAACAAAACAAAGAAACTTACCACAGTGTTATCAAGCCACCTGCCAAACAGAAACTAGAACTGTGTCAAAAATCTGCTTGGAAGAATTAGTGGCAATTCTATAGGTTGATGAAAAAACAATGATCTGCTGTTTATTTACAATAATCACAAATAGCAATAGCAATGCCCAAAATGGTATGCTTAACCACATCTAGTGCTTTAAATTAGATTCCAAAACCCTTCTTTCAAAAGTCACAACTTGCTCGGTAAGAATTTATTTAAAGTATCCAGGAGGTTGGCACAGCAGCACACTTTGGCAGGGTAGCAAGAACAAAAGGGGTCCTGTGCAGGGAGAGAAATGCAGGGACTTCGCAGAGCATGTGCCTGGGCTAGACAGCCTCACGCCTTCGCTTCCTTGGCTCCTCCAACTTCTGGTATTAAAAAATTACAAGGGTGCAGGTACATTCACACTCGCGTGCATTTATCAGTCCATGACATTTATTGGGTCTGTCTGTGCAGAAATGTGAACTGCCATCATGGAAGGAATTCAAAGGAACTGCAGGACCAGACCTTTGTCCTGAGAAAATGCACATGAAAGAAATGAACAGATGCCCAGAATAACACATCAAAAGTGTATGAATGGAGGAAAATCTCTAGGTACACAATTAATGAGAGGCACCTTGAGTGGAAGAATGGAGAGAAGTAGGTCAAGGCAATCAGCGGAGCCCTTCTAAACTGATTTTGAAGCTAGGTTTGAAGGGTGAGAGAGAGTTTGATGGACTGGAGGGAGAGGATGCATCCTTCATCACTTGGGGCATGTAGTTGTGCATGGGTATAATTTGTGATTGTTGATACAATGCCTTTTGTCAACTTAGTTAACAGTGTAACTGAAATAAGGCAATGCCACACAAGCAATGCACTGAAGTGCCATCTGCAAAGAAGACGAGGCTAGGTTAGCATCCCCTGCTCCCTTTCAATGCCAGTTCCAGGCTGACTCCAGCTCTGACTACAAATTCTTCTTAAGAAAAGAAGAGGGGGCTGCATCAAGGCAAGCATTCTTTCCATCCTGAAATAAAGAGACTGCAAAAGAGAAGAGTGAACTCTGAAGGTACCATGAAAGGAATTAACCCTAAATGTGCCATGAAGGTAGACCACGAAGGAAGGGTATGTCCTATGACCCCCGAGGCCCCCAACACTGGGAGTCAAAGAAATCTAAGTGCTCCCCATAAGGTAAGATAGTAGTCATTGCCAAGAGCCTTAGTTAGCTTTAACTACCAACTTGGCATAGCCTAGAACCATGTGAGCCTCAGCTAGGGAATTTTCTAGATCAATTGGCCTGTGGGCATGTCTGTGGTGTGTTGTCTTATTAATTGATGTAGGAAGGACCAGTCCACTTGCGGGTGTCACTATCCTTATGTGGGTCATTTGGGTTGTGTACAGAAGCTAAGAGTGAGCCAGCGAGTGAACCAGCAGACAGAGTTCATTCATGGTTTTTGCTTCAATTTCCTGCTTGAGTTCCTGCCATGGCTTCCCCCGATGATGGGCCGTGTCCCGAAGGCATAAACCAAAAAAACCCTTTCTTCCCTCTGTGGCTTTTGGTTTTGTCAGAGCAACAGGATGGACACTAGAACATCCCTGTACCAGGTAGTGCAGATAAAGTTATCAATGTTCTGTAAGGGGATGGGCTGAGGATGGAGTGTAGCAAGGAGACCCCACAAGTCTAGGCCATTACTTCTTAACGTAGGAAGTGTAGGCCTAAAGATGAATGAAAGCGTGATGGGCACTCGGGGGGCATAGGCTTTTAGAGAATGTGCGTAGGTAGCACCAAAGTGACAAGTGACAGCTGGCGTTTGAATTGGGTCTTGCAGACCTCTTTGCTGTTTTCCAGGTGAGGAAGGTAGGACATTTGGAGCAGTGGGATAAGCTGGCAGAGAAATCCAGAAGCAGAAAAGAGTGAAATGTTCAGAGAGGCCAAGCTGCACCACGAAGGAAACTGCCTATGTCATGGGCAAGTGAGAGAAAAGACATTTTGGTAAACAGGCCCGTGAAAAGCCAATCGACTGTCTCGAGGCAGTTTCACTGGCAGAGATTCAGGCTGGACCACACCACTGATAGACCCAATCCTGCCAAGTCCATGTGCAGCAGATGGCATCATCATGTCGCCTGAGTGACTCATCAGGCCAGTTGCAGGGAGAAGAATGGGGTCAAGGGCACCTACGGCTCAAAGGAGACTTAAAACGATCCTTTTAAACATTAGCAGGCCTAAGTTATAATTTTTATTACTTGTGTGAAATCAATCATAAACACAAGAGAGACTACTAAAGAGCTCAGGAAAGCTGTGACTGGGTCCATGATGGAGTTTGGGCGTCACCAGCAAATGTAGTCTGCCTGATGGTTATTAAGGCATTTGCTGTCGTTGGGCCTTAAGCTGTGTTTGTATTGTGTATAATTTTTTTGCAGTAATTTTCTACGTAAGGTTCTCTGAGGAGTGAGCTGAGTTTTGTGTAGGCCTGTGCCATAGATACAAGCAGAGAGCTTGATAGAGGGGAACTGACTGAGCCACAGGGGCACTGAGAGGAACACGGTGGCAGTAATTAGCTGTGCCCCACCCTGGCTGCTCAGAGGGCATGGTGGGACCTGACATGCAAGCAAGCCATCCACCCCCAAAACCTGCCCTAACTGTCCAATAACAACCTATACCAATCTCCTCAGGCTTGCCTTGCTAAAAAGCCTCCCCCTTTGGAGAGGTGACTTTTAATATGAGGTGATCTGAAAACATATTCATCGACTCTTCGGTTTGATCAATACAGGTCTAGGGCATTGGGAAAAAAGAACACAACCATGCACTATGCCTTTTTGTCTTACCGATAATCTATGCATCACGCAGCCTGACATTGGCTTTCAGAGCACATCCCAGAGCACATCCCCGGTTCCTGAGGCGTGTTTGCTTTATAGTAAGAAGCTGTGCATCTCAGGCTGTGGGCCCTGGCATCCGGAATACATGAGATCAGCCAAGACAATGAGCAGGATGCTAATACAGCAGTAACTAGTGCAGCTAAACGAGCCTATTCTCAATCCCTCTGACGTCTTTGAATTTCTGTCTCAGGCATCAGGCACCTCTGTCCTTACTGGCCAAGAGTTTTGGTCACCATAGGCTTTCTCCCTGATAGCCGGGGGACGGGGGGCACGGGGGGGGGGAAGCAGGGTGCCGCAAGCAGAGCTTTTGCGTAGAGAAGCTGTCAGCCTCTATTAAATGTACACATAAGTAAAAGTAACTAACTAAGGTCCACTGTGTGTGAGTGAAGCTTTGATATGGTCCCTGTAGAAATTCTGGCTTGCTCATTTCAGGGAGTAGGTTTGAACCTTGCTCTTGTTGTATGTATATTAACTTCTTGCAAAGACAGAGAGGATATGGTGTGAATAACAAATTAAGGATCAGATAGTTTAGGTCAACCAGGCATTCACAAACGCTCAATGTCATGGCTAACATCAATAGAAACCATAATACCACTTGGCAGAAAGAAGAGACGGAGGTAGAGCCTTCGAAATTTAAAGAGAATGATCCAGCAGATTAGCCAGTGCATATTAATCTTCTTACAAAACAGCTTGCTTTTTGGATCACTTTTGTGCTAACTCCTGCACCAAGTTCGTGAGGGACTTAAACTTGCATTTCTTCGTACCCTGTGGATCATTCCAGATAACGAAGCATAAAGAATAGGCAGATGTTGCACGGCTTTCCTGAGGAAACACAACCAAATCTGTCCATCCTGGACAGGGCAGTGGAGATACATCACAGCCTGATGCTACCCAAGCCTAACTTGATGAGTCAGTGAGTTTATTGTGCTTCCTTACAGGAACATGAGTGACTCAGCTGCATTGCCAAAAGGCTCCACCCGTGGGAATGATGACTTAAATTGCATCACTAGTGGACCCGATGTAGCCTGTCACTTAAGACAACCTCACGGTGGTTTTCTCACATAACCTTGAAAGGTCTTATGGGTCTTGTAGATTTTCTGAGCTTCCTATGCCTCCTAAATTTAATTAGCTCCCTCCCCTCTTCTCTCTCTCTCTCTCTCTCTCTCTCTCTCTCTCTCTGTACACAGAGACCAGAGGTCAACCTTGGGGGGGGGGTCATCTGCCAATAGTCATCCATCCTGTTTATTTTCAAGAGGCTCTCTAGCCGGGACCAGCGGCTCACTGACTTGGTAGGCAACTAGCCAGTGAGCCTTAGGCATCCACACATCTACTTCGCAGCACTTTGTGTGTAAACGTTCACACTGCCATGCCTGGCTTCCTGTGTGAGAACTGGGAGATTAAAACTCAGGTCTGCATGCTTGGGCAGTAAGTACCTACCTTACCACTGGATCTATTTCCCCAGGTCAGTTTCCAGAGTCTCGTGAACTACTTAGCCCATGCCAGGAGGGAATGTTCCAATTCAGACAAAAAAAAAAAAAAAATAGAAAGCAGAAATTCAACACATCAAGTGTAGTAATAAGAGCGGCGGGGCTGCATCCCCAACACCCCAGCCGCCTGCTAGCTTATGCCCGAAATAACAACACACAAACTGTATTCATTTAAACACTGCTTGGCTCATTTCTATCTAGCCTCTTCTAGGCTAACTCTTGCACCTGGACTAGCCCATTTCTAATATTCTATGTAGCACAGCTAGGTGCGCTTACCGGGAAGATTTTAGCCTACGTCCATCCTGGGTCGGAGCTTCATTGCGTGTCTGCCCAGGAGCTGGGAGCATGGCGTCTCTCTGAGGCATCTGCCCCAGAGAGGAGAGCTGTCAAGTCTGAGCTCACTTCCTCTTCCTCCCAGCATTCTGTTCTGTTTACTCCTCCCACCTCTGTTTTAACCTATGAGGGCCAGCCAAGTTTTTTTTTTATTTTTTTAATGAATGACCTTCCTCCATTATTTCCCCTTTTTCTGTTTAAACAAAAAGGAAAGGCTTTAACTTTAACATAGCAAAATTACATATAACAAAACAGTTATCAAGAAAAATTACAATAATCTTTATCATAACTAAGGAAAACTATAACTATAACTAACTATTCTTAACTCCATCAAAAACTCCAGAAAGATACAATATTACCTAAGCAAACAAGAAAAAAGCAACTTTTAAAACTCTAGAAATGACAGAGACATCTCGCTGCCTGGATAGTCACCCAAAGTTCCTCTGTACCGTTGGGGCATCCATCTTTGGCCTACAGGCCCGTAGTTTCCAGCAGACATTTCCACAAAGCAGGAAATTTCAAAGGCAGTCACTATCTGCTTGTCCTGAAGAATGTCTTGCAGACTCTTTCATGAATCAGGAACCCCGAAAGACCATCTCACTTTTAGGCAAGTTCAGTAGTCCTCTCTCTGCAGGTTCTGTGTCCAGTTTATGCAATAGTCCAGGCAAGAACAGTTTCTTGCCCAAATGGCTATCAAACTCCATAAGGATCCTCTTCAATGCCCTTCTTCTTCTTGAAGTAGATTGGTGCTGCCAGGAGCAGAGTGTCTCATTGTCATGAAAAGTCCTAAGTTATTAAAACATTAAATAGCATATTCTGTAGTCTTTGAAAGATATGAAAAATGCCGATCTAACTGAAATATATATCTATATATCTAGAAAATCTAACTAACATGATTACAAACTTGACTATTATTAATGATTGTCCATTAACAACCTATATACATTACATTTTTAAGTGAACTACACAATCACAATACCTTAATCAATATCAGAAATATAACAAAATTGACCTTAAATCTCTATCAATAAAGCAAAATCTATACTAATACAAATTATTCATATCTATATCATATCCCCCTTTAAATGTAAAAGAACGTTTATAAACCATATTTGGGAGCATGGGCGCAGTTTTTTCTCTCTAAACTGCTTCCTGCTGAATGGGGGCGTCGTTAATTAGGTCTTTCATGGTATAACCTGTGTGCTAGTTTCATCTCAGTTGGCAGTTGAGCGAAGCAATTTTCTGAAGATGTTCACAGCAACCCTTCAGGAGGGCGTGGTCCATCATACCATATCGGAATAGAAGAAATGAACAGGGTCTCATCCTCTGTGAAAACAAAATAAGAAACTCCTTTCCAAAGCATCATGTCCTTAGATCCAAATTTCAAATTCAAGGCATTTTCAAAATATCTATGTTGGATTAGTTCAGCAGCATTTATAAACAAATATCTTTTAGCAGTTGTTGCTCCTTCCTCAGCATTCAAACAATTCAAAGAGAGCATAATAGCATACAGTATCAAAATGCTCTGTCTATTTTCCATCTTTGTACAGCTTTGTTTTAACCTCTATTTCGTTTATTTTTACTTTTAACTTTTTGCTTTTTGAGACAGGTTCTCTGTATCTTTGACCTAGAATAACTCTGTAGACTAGGCTGTCCTTGAACTCTCAGAGATCCGCCTGTCTCTGCCTTCCAGGCATTGGGATTAAAGGCGTGTGCTACCACACCTTGAAGTCACAGAGGTCAATCTCCCTCTGCCTTCCAAGTGTTGGGATTAAAGGTGTGTACTACCACACACAACAACTCTCTTCTTTTTTTTTTTTACTTTAAAAACTTCAACTTTTAGCTTGCATATATTTTTTAACACACTGTAAACCATTTAGAAATTTTCTTTGTCTTTGAATCTCTCTTTACTGTATATCTCTCTTTTTCTGACCACATGAGTCTTTAATTTACCAAGCAATATCAGTAGGACTAAAGCCGTGGCTTTGACAGCTGGATCCAGCCCATTCCTTAGCTTTCCAGCCTCATGGCTGAGGTACTGGCTGTAGCCCTGTTCAGTGCCACAAGTCTACAGTGTTTCAAGGCCCTTGCCATCAAACAAGCTGCAACAGACAACACTCAAGTCCTCTCTCTGTTGCCGGCCCTCCTGCCTCACACAGTCAGAGTTTGCCCTGACTGGATGGCCCAGAAAGCCAGCATTTTTAAACAGCGCAGCTTTTTTCCTGCTACAGCTGAAAACCTAAAAGCATGCGTTTAGCTTTTCATCAACATCGTTTAAGTGTTTCGTGGCAGGTCCTCTTAATGAGCTGCAGGGTTTTGCAGCTAAAGCTGAGTCAGGAAGCCTCTCTTAGATGAGAGCGCTTGCTTGCCTCTAGCAAGCAGAGTAGACCCGAGAAATTGTTGCTACCAAGAAAACATGCTGTACTCTTTCCCAAGCTTTCTCAGGCTTTTATTGGATTCAGTTGTCCACACGTCTGGGCGCCATTTGTAGTAATAAGAGCGGCGGGGCTGCGTCCCCAACACCCCAGCTGCCTGCTAGCTTATGCCCGAAATAACAACACACAAACTGTATTCATTTAAACACTGCTTGGCTCATTTCTATCTAGCCTCTTCTAGGCTAACTCTTGCACCTGGACTAGCCCATTTCTAATATTCTATGTAGCACAGCTAGGTGCGCTTACCGGGAAGATTCTAGCCTACGTCCATCCTGGGTCGGAGCTTCATTGCGTGTCTGCCCAGGAGCCGGGAGCATGGTGTCTCTCTGAGGCATCTGCCCCAGAGAGGAGAGCTGTCAAGTCTGAGCTCACTTCCTCTTCCTCCCAGCATTCTGTTCTGTTTACTCCTCCCACCTCTGTTTTAACCTATGAGGGCCAGCCAAGCAGTTTTTTTTTATTTTTTTAACCAATGACCTTCCTCCATTACACCAAGTACACCCTATTAAGTACATACTAGATGAAAAACCTTCTGGAGGATATCTTACATATTGTCTTAATGGATCAATGGAGACGATGCAGGGCAGTTAGTGTGATGTCACATGTCCAGTCAGGCAAATATAGTGAGATACTGCTTCTAAATTAAAACTAACCAAATGAAGAGTGAAGACATTGGAAGGGAAGTGAGCTTGGATATAGAGAGAACCATTTGCTGATTGATGGTTCTTAGGTCCCTTCATTATCTTTGCTGAAACTCAGTTTCCTAAACTATAAAATGACAATGGTTTTATTTTTATTTATTTATTTATTTATTTATTTATTTATTTATTTATTTTTTTATGGTGAAAAAGTGTATATTTAGAATTAGCCGGCTGGGCTCAGTTTAGATGATTCCAATCTTGTTGGCAACATCCAGAGCATCATAATCAGGAGCCAACCGAACATATGCCTTCTTCTCTCCATCAGGCCTTATGAGGGTGTTGACTTTGGCCACATCGATGTCATAGAGTTTCTTCACAGCCTGTTTGATCTGGTGCTTGTTGGCCTTGACGTCCACAATGAACACAAGTGTGTTGTTGTCTTCTATCTTCTTCATGGCTGACTCAGTGGTCAGGGGGAATTTGATGATGGCATAGTGGTCAAGCTTGTTCCTCCTGGGCGCACTCTTCCGGGGGTATTTAGGCTGCCTTTGTAGCCGCAGTGTCTTGGGACATCGAAAGGTGGGCGATGTGTGGATCTTCTTCTTTTTGTGGCTGTGGACGCCTTTCAGCACTGCCTTCTTGGCTTTCAAGGCCTTCGCTTTAGCTTCGGCTTTGGGAGGGGCAGGAGCTTCCTTCTTTGCTTTCGGCGCCATCTTGACGAAAAGGGTGACAATGGTTTTATTATATCATACTTAGGAATTATGGTTAAGTGTACCATACAGCAACGTTCATTACTCAGCTGCCAGTTTGCTCTAATATTCCATGTTTCCCTGACAGCATTGGGGAAAATATCAAGCTTAAACCTGGAAGGTACCAGAAAGGATGGAAGGATCCACTTGCTAGAGTTGGAAGGACTCAAGGTTTAAGATTCACCCTGAGGGCTAATGCTATGCTAGCTCCTTACCATTGTGTGGCTTGAGAGCTGTAAGTTCCCTGCATGTTCCTACTGTGAACAAGTTGCTCCTCTGAGGTCAGACATTGCTTCTCTAGAAGTGTTCTATCATCAGAGGTGGGTCAGACGTTGCAGGAAAAACACAGATCTGTCTTTAAGGAAGGCCCCTACCCAGCCTTTAAGATCTCCATAGATGGCAGCCTGCTGCTGTTTCTTCAGTATCACCTCCATTTTTTAAGGCAAGGTCACATTCCACTTGAACTTCCCCAGCCAAGGTCAGAACCAACAATGGCAGCTGGAAGTGCATTTTTCTTCCTCCCTGGTTTCTAGCTGGTGGTTGAGGGAAATGGCGGTGGGAGGGCCAAACTATTTCCACCTTCTCACTCACCTCGTGTCGGAGCCCTCAATGGAATCGCTTCTATTAGAGTAGCAGATGACTTGCCCACTCCATGTGAGTCTGAGGTTTCACCCGCCCGACTTTATTTCCTCCTTTCCACTTCCCAGTGCCACTCTACAAGAAACCCTTTGTACTCACAATTCTGTGTCAAGAGCCATCCACTTCCTGGCACTGACCAGTCACACATTGGTTGGGGTAAAGAGGAGCCGTTAGCACGTGTGCAATCGTGAGTCAGCGACCAAGAATGGGACAAGAACTTGGCACAGGTTAAAGAGGATAAGTGTTATGAAGGCTCATTGCACAAGGTTTCCTGGCAGCCAAGAACTGCTCCAAGAGCTGGGGATGGAGGGAAGAGAGCAGTGTCAACCAGCAGTGTCTCCTTCGCTGTGGACTGGGGACAGAGATGAGCGCAGGAATCCAGCGAAGAAGCAGACTTGTGCTTTACACAGATGTACTCCAACCTCACATGCTACCAACTTAGGTAGAAATATGAGAAGAGGAGATCCCTGCTTAACCCAGCAATGTAGAAGTTTACTCAAGTGCAGGTCTCTGGTAGTGGCATGAATCCGAAAGAGAAGTATTGCTTGTTCTAATCTGCCAGTTATCTTTTGTCTTTGGAGATGTCTGTCAATCACGTAGTCTTGCATTCTCATCATAGAGTCAGGGGTGGGACCAATCAGATCATTGAAACCCTTGGACCTAGTGAGTAGTCTGCGGAGTGTAGATGCCAGAAGAAACAAAGGACTTTCAGGGACTGATATGGATGGGGAGGGGACAGTGGTTCTTGCTCTTCTTACTGGGATGGGGAGTTCAAACATGGTATGAACCCGAAGCTCCTGGGGACCACATTTGGAGAGAACCTGCCTAAGGATAAAGCCAGGATGATGATATAATTCGAGAACACTTTAGATATAGGGAGAAAATGGTGTTCTTTGTTTCCTTGAGCCATTTGGATTTGGGTAGATCGCCGATATTATTATTAGATTTTGACTAATACAGTACTAGTTGTCCAGATGGATCTGGGCTGAAACTGGTAATACCCTAGAAGAGTGCTCAGCTGCTAATCAAATACTAATATGAGTTTATAAAACATAAAGCTGCCTGTTCCTAATAGGGACGGCCTAATGCGTCTTCCTTACAGCCTCTAATGAGAAATCAATGACAATCGTGTGTGTGAATCAGAAGTAGCAACTTCTCTTAGATCTGCCAATGTCTGTAACACCTAATTCTAAATTAGGGCTAGGGTATTCTGCCAGGGAAGCATCAAAACTCCATAAAACGTTGAGTGTTACAGGGAAATAGCTGGATCTCTTCTGGTTCTGAGAAAAGGTGAAAATATTTTGGAATCTACACTTCCAACATTGTACAGGCCACAATGACCTTCTTCTTGACAAGATAAGATGCTGCCTTTGGAAGATAATTGGTAAAAATCAGTGCATGTCTAAACCTGGGGAAACTGTCATTACCAGTCTAGAAAATGATCTGTGTGTGTCTGTGTGCCGCGTGGCTAAGACAAGGATGTCTCCCAATGTTCTGAAGGTACTTGGGTTTCCTTAAAAGGCTGATATCAACTTCTGAGGACATGCTGAAGTCTGCAGAAACTCTGCGATCTGGATGGAGGAGGTGTAAAGATAAGTGTAGATGACTCAGGAGAGAATGTTGAGAAAAAGGGGGTTGGATACTAATCCACATCTGTACACGAGACAGAGACTGTTAAAGCTCAAAACCCCAGCTCCAACTGTCTTCTGCCCTTCTCCAGGCTTCTCTAGCCTCCATATGCAGTCGTTCCATAGTTCACTGTTACCTATGCATTTAAGTTCCCCAGCGGTGAAGGCAGTTGTGGGGGTCGCAGGACACAGTGAGTTTTCTTCCCCCTTGGTTGTAAGAGGCTGTGTCTGAAATGCTCCTGCTAGTGAAATCACCTGCTAGAATCTCTGCTTCTAAGACTGTCTCTCATACCATTTATGCCCCCTGCCTCCCTCCAAGCCTGCCACCAGAATCTGATTGAAGGCATTTGGGGTTCAGCTTACTCGCAAACTCCCTGATTGCTTGCCTGCTTGCTTTCTTATGCTTTCCATTTCACTGTCTCCTGCCCTCTACCACATGGCTGTCCTGCCCTCTACCACATGGCAGTGCCCAATAGCTCATTGATCTATCTAACAACTACCGTGCGCCTGTCTCAGTTGGCAAGGCCATATGGTGAACACGACCAACCACTAATCAGAGCCGTTAGAGTTTATTGTCTCTGGGTAACTCGGAGTCCAATCCCAATCAGCATCCTGCTCCGCACCTTCTCTGCCTCCACCCACAGTCTCCCCCATCTCTTAAGGGAGAAGCCGTGCCTCTTTCCCAGAAAGCTGAGATAACTCCCGTACCATCCTGAATCCTCACAGGAATTTCTTGGCTCTGCATGTCTTAGCTAGATTGTTTATTTTATGAGCTAACCCTCTTTTTTTTTTTTTGCATGAAGGTGTTAGTGAGATATAAGCGAAGGCCTCCTGTACCCCAGTGTGTGCACAGTAAGAAGATGCAAGGTCAGACAGGGAGAAATGCCAGGTGAGGCATCACACCTGTGTTCTTTAGCGCAACAGTGCGTTTTATTCTCTCTTGCACGTCGTCCACCAGCAGGCTTTGCAAACTGAAAAAAAGAATTGAACGTGTACAAACCATGAAGATCTTCTTGACTTATTAGCACTTGCTGGCAGTTTTGCCCAAATTCACTCTGTATTTCATGAGATTATGTTAGTCATATACAAGCCCACATTTGTTTTCTTGAGACTTTAATTTTTTCCTTTGATTAGAGCAAAATAGTCTATCTCATAACTAAATCACACCCTTTAAAGTTTATACAATAGCATGATTGCCAACTATTTTTAGGAGAAAAGGACACATGCATTTAACTGACAAAAGACATTAAAACAGTCATATATTTACTATGAATCTCATTACAAGTTTTTGACACATCATTTATATCTCTAGTTTTGTATTTATGTGTGTACACGTGTGTGTGTGTGTGTGTGTGTGTGTGTGTGTGTGTGTGTGTGTCTATTTCGCTGTGTGTATAGGTCAGGGGACAGCTTGCAGGACCCAGTTCTTTTCTTTCACCATCACTGGCCTAATTTTCTATATGGATCCCACCATTCACTGCCCTCGAATTTTGTACTTTTTATGTTGTTAAGGTTTATGTATGACTCTTTCAAATAGTTTGTACCTGGTATTTGATTTATATATTAATTGGTCCCCAAAGGCTCCTATCCTAACATCTGCCTCGGTTGCCAGGTGGTGAGGCCACTGGGGAGTTGCAGAATCATTAAGAGGTGTTCTCTCTCTCTCTCTCTCTCTCTCTCTCTCTCTCTCTAATTTTGTACTCTCTATCTCATTACTCATTGCTAGGAAGTAAACAGTTTCTCTTTTTGTCCATTTTTCCATTTTTATTGTTTAATAGTTTTACACATTTATATAAAAAATTTTGGTCATTTTCATCTCCAATTCCTCTCAGTCATCTTCCTCTTCCTCCCACGGAAGAAAGGGGTTCCCTTCTTCCCATGCCTTAGTTGAAGATAGTCTCTTTGGAGGAGTGGGGCTTCATAGGTTCCTCCCTCATCCATGACGAATTCAAATCTTTGGCTGTAGCAAGTTCGTTAGTGCAGCAGCAATGTCAAGTCTAGAAGACATAGTTTTGCAGCACCCCTCCCCATCCTTGGCTCTTGAATTCTTGCCCACCAGTTTGTTAAGCTCCTTGAGCCATGGTGGGGGGTTTGATAGCCATCCTGGTTGATGCCGAGCACCCTAAGGTGACCAGGTTCTTGTTATGCATGCCCACCAGGATATACTGCCTTGACCCAGGCCCCAAAGTAATGGAACCGACCAATTATGGACTGAAACTATGAGCCAAATTAACCCTTCCCCTTCTTTTAAGTTGTCTTGGGGGTGGGGTTGTCATAATGATAGAAAGGTGGCAAGCATAATTGGGTTGAGTTTTTAAGCATCAGCAAAACCCGAGAAGGGAGTCAACCCATCTCCATCTGACAGAACTTCTGATGTATTTTGATTTTTTCCACCTTTTCTGATTTCCCAGCACAGTTCTTTTTATCTGTTAGATTTAGATTTTTTTAAATTAACTTTTGATCTTTATATTTAATTTGAAATTCTGCATCCCATTGCTGTTTTAAAGTTCAATACACACACAACTTTCGGTTGTTTAGCATTTTAGTTTTCTTTTATTTAAGGTCTTAAATTAATTGATATTATTATAAAGTACATTTAAATTGAGCATAGAAAATGGGCCTTTTTACCCAGCCTTGCACCAAGTTCCTTCACCCTGCTTGTCTTCTTTCCAAAGCTTGCCTGTCCTTCTAGATGATAGCATGGGCTTCTACATTCTTTCAGTATTTCTTTCAAATATCTTTTTTTTTAAATTTTTGCTTCTCTACTGAATTATTGATAGGATTTCAGGGTGTAAAACTGTAAGTTCCTTCTTATTTTCCCCTGGCCCTGTGATTATTTGATTCCATTGTTTTTTTTTCTGTGTATTATTGATAAAAAAAATATGTTACTAACTTATTGCTTTATAAATCCTGCATTTTCTCTGCTTGTTTATAGAGATTTTTCTCTTGATTCATGCACTCTAAGGTTCACCACAGTATAATGCAATGTGAATTTGTTTATATTTCTCTTATTTGAGCTCAGTGTACCTCTTCAACCTGAAGATGAAGCATTTTAAAATCCTTTACCCTTTTCTCAAATATTAGCTCCATCTATGATCTCTGGATCACAATCAATAAATCATACACCCCTGGCCAAATTTGGCCAGTGCGAATAAAGTTTTATTGAAACAAGTCACACCCATTGTGTATACAGTGTGTGTACCTCATTGAAAATCTAAAACATTTCTATTTGTCTTACTTTGGAACATGTGAGTCAGTCTCTGCTCTAGGCTCTCATTCTGGAACTTGTATTACACATAAGGAGACTTTTCATCCTAAATCTTGTGTCTATTCATCACTTGTTGCAGTTCCTCTGACTTTACCTCTCTGTGTTACATTCTGAAGAGTTTTCTTGAGGTTATATTTTCATTACTAAATTTTCTTTATAATTATGTATAATCAAATATTTAATATACCTATAGACGTCTTTTAACGATTGCAGTCTTGTTTTTTTAAAAGAATTTAGCTTAAATTTGTTTTTAAATAAACACTTTAAATTTCCATTTTATATGTATGGGCGTTTTGGCTATATGTTTGTCATGAACCATCTATATGCAATGACTTAGAAGGGCAGAGTGGATGTTGGAACCCAGGAACTGGAGCTACAGATGGTTGAGTGAGCTGCCATGTGGGTGCTGGGAGCTGAACTGAGGTTCCTCAGCAAGGACAGCCATTACTTCTAACTGCTGAGTATCTCTCCAGTTCTAATTTTGAATTCTTAAATGCTGTTTTCCATGATGGTATCTGTTATATACATTTCCTAGGAATATAAAGGTTTTTTTTTTAAAAAAAGATATATTTTACTTTTAATTATGTGTCTGTGTCTGTGTGTGTTATGAGCATGTGAGTGCATGTACCTGTGGATGCCAGAAGAGGGACCAGATTCCCTGAAGCAGGAGTTTAAGGTAAGGTAAGGGGCCACTCAGTGTAGTTGTTTGGAACCTGACTGTTGTCCTCTATAAGAGCAGTAAGCACTCTTAGTAATTAAAGCATCTATCTAGCTGCCTACTGGAATATTTTAAGTGTTTTAATCACTTCATTTTTTATGGTATTTAACCTGCTATCTATGTCTGTGGGTTCTTCTTAAGGTGCTTTGATTTATTTTCTCTTCATGTAGTATTTTAGTGAGTCGTGGTTCTAGAAATGTCTCATTTCAGAAGTTTCAACTTTGCCTTTTTCTAGATACTTCCATATATCTGGGACTAATTGTAGACAGAAGCTTCTGTCACAGCCATTCAGTCCCAAAGAAACACACAGAGGCCTATATTCATTATAAACTGTTTGGCCCATCACTCTGACTTATTACAACTTAAATTAACCCATAATTCTTACCTATGTTTAGTCACATGCTTGGTACCTTTTCTCGGTGAGGCATTCTCATCTTGCTTCCTCTGTGTCTGACTTGTGACTGACTCTCTGCCTTTCCTCTTCCCAGAATTCTCCTAGTCTGCTTGCCTCACCTACATTTCCTGCCTGGCTACTGGCCAATCAGTGTTTCATTAAACCAATACGAGTGACAAATCTTTACAGTGTGCAGGAGCATTGTCTCACAGCACCTGATTTCTTGCTTTAATGATCTCTGCACCTGTGAGTCATGACAACTTGCAGTGCATGATGGTGTGTGACTCAGGCTTTCTTTCTTCCTTTCCATTTTTCTTTCTCCCTGCCATCCCCACCTTATCCTTCATTCTTCCCCTCTTTCCTGCCTTTTTACTTATTATTTCTTGTCCCCCTCTGTGTTTTTCTCTCTTCTATCTCCCCAACTTCAGTCCATACCCCATTCTCATTACTGCTGTGTCAATCAACAGGAAAAATGCTCTGGTTTCATGTCTTTATCTTTTCTCCTGTCTAACAAAAATAACAAACATATAACACAAATATCATTTTCAGGTTCTAGAGTCATTCAATTTTAGTGCACAGAGATAGATTTGTGTAGCTACACCCAGAATTAGGATATGAAACAGTTTCTCTATACTGGCAAAATTTTTCATCATTTCCAGAAGCCTTTGTGTTTCAAAGCATTGTATTAACTTTTAAACTATTTATTCTGAGTATTCACACATGCATGTGTGGCAGTCTCCCTGGGTGGAGTCTGTTCTCTCCTTCGGCTCACAGGTCATCAGGCCTTTGCCTGCTAAGTCATCTTGCTGGTGTTGTATTAAATTCTTATCTTTCATTCTGGGCATCACATAAATATATGTGTTCCGTACACAGGGACCAGTAAGGTCAATCTCTTGTCTCCAGGACTACAGTCTGTTTGTACCTACCATGTTTCCAGTAGCACAGTTGGCTTGAGCTAACCCGAACAGCGATCACAATACAAACTGATAATCACATCACTTCCTGAACTCGTCAGCATTTTCTAGAGAAACAGAACAAATAGAATATGACATACATGGGAAGAGATTTGATTTTAGGAAATCTATACTATTAGGGAGGCAAGTCTAAAATCTGCAGGGTGGGCTATCAAGCTAAATACCTACAAAAGAGCTGATGCAATTCAAGTTCACAGGCTGTCTTTGCAGAAATCCTTCTTGCCAGAGGGAAGTCTGTGGAATAAGCACATAGTCTTCCAAGAGATGAAAAA
Source organism: Microtus oregoni (assembly GCF_018167655.1). Taxonomy (NCBI): domain Eukaryota; kingdom Metazoa; phylum Chordata; class Mammalia; order Rodentia; family Cricetidae; genus Microtus; species Microtus oregoni. The sequence goes on from NW_024543073.1 coordinate 12,352,380, forward strand.
GGACTGCCCACATCATGTAAAACAACTTATTCTATTCAAAGTTCAGTAATAACTGTTCTCATGCAAGACACTCTCACAGAGGAATCCAGAATATTTGACAACATATTCGGAAACATCAAGTTGATGCCTAAAATGAATCATCTTAAATCTGACTCTTGTCATCTTTGCACACACATGCATTGTGATAAGCCATACTTAATCTTCAAATAAAGACAGCAACAGGGTCATATTTTTACATGACATAATATGACTCAATCCTGCATATATCTGAAATGTACTTGCTCTTACAAAATATACAAAATTCCTAGGTCATGCTCACTTGTCTTAAATATATTGCAACTAAAATATTTTGGTATAAAGTTAACAATAATTATATACTATTACCTGTATATAAATCATATAATATATAAGGATCAAGAAGTGGGAAGAAAACAAAGATGTCTATACACATAAACTTATTTATACCAAAATAAAGAAGAAATCCAACAGTCAGAACACTCAGTTCTAGAACTGGATACATGGTTGTAGAGTATATTTATAGCTAAGTTCCTTTTTTGAAGCAGGGTTTTGATACATGCTCAGCTTTAGAATTTTGTCTCAATCCCCTGAGAGCTGGGATTACAAATGGATGCCCCCATACAAGTCATATATGTTCCTTCTTCACAACTCATTCCCGAATCTCTTTGCCCCCACCAAGCATCTCCTCTAGTTATAATTCTTTGCTTACTAGGTCAACACACCTTCATTCCTAGATGAAGGGCCCCACTCATTGGTAGGTCTGCCAAAACTGCACTGTACTTTTCCACTGACCTTAATTCCAGGGCATGATCTACTACTAAGGTATTATGTGTTTCAGACATAACTCTCCCTTCCCTCCATTAGGGATCAGCAGGACTACATCTCCCTAGCAGTGAGGGCCATCCACCTAGCCAGAACACAATTCTTTTTCTGTCTGTTGATTTAGAGGCATGGGAGGTCAAAGGAACTGCAAGGCATTTTTAAAATTTTGGTTCAATAGAATTATGATTGTGTTTCCTGGCTGAACGGAGACCCGTGGGCCAGCAGAACATGATGGCATAGGTTCAGGAAACAACAATTTCGTTAGTAGCTCACTAGGGCCGCTCTTACTGGAAAACCCATGGAAGAATTAACAATCGTTAAAAGCCAGAACAAATGTAATAAACCTTCCTATAACATTGTTGAATCCACAAGAGTGTTGAAGCATTCCTATTCCAGAAGCCAAGTCAATCTGAACGGGAGGAATGGTTGGGTAAAAAGCTTATGCTATATATCTTTTTTTTCCCTGTACTGTACACAGTCAAAGTCTAGAAAAAAACACCAGTGACCCAGATTTTAAACTAAACCACACACACACACACAACTTATAGTTTAGAAAAGAAACACAGTCAATTATAGCAATTAATTAAAATGCATTTAAGCAGTTGCCATTCAAACAATTATATTAAACAGTTATCACGCTAGAAAGAAGCTTGTCATCGAAGCTGCTATACAGTCTTGGTATCGGGCTAGAAGTAGACCAGTCAGGTTTCTTAGACATTGAATATATTTTTTACATCACCAATTCCAGTGTCCTTGGCTGTCCTTTTTTCCTTTCTTCCTTACTCTCTCCCTTCCTTCCTTCCTTCTTTCTTTTTTTCTTGCTTGCTTTTTTCCTTTTTGCTCTTTTTTTAGTGATATATTTCCTACCTACACAAGCAGGCAGATGCATTAGGTAACTTAAATAAATGAGAAAGAAAGGCAAAGTAAACGTCTCCACAGAAGTTCATACATTCCCACAAAGTGCTCAGACCCTGTGCCCGACAGTGATCTTCCCATCACTTGTCCCTCACATATGCCCCCTCTTCTCTCTCCTTTCTTGGGATCGAATTGGATCCTATCCATCATTTAAGCTCATAGAGCTAGTGATTACTTTTTCTCTCTCCCTAAAGCTATGAGTCATCAAATCATCAAACTCTGCGGACTATATCTTTAAATGTTTGAGGAAAGCCTGTTGGCATCAAAGCAAATCTCAGACTCATCAGGTTTTGGGGAGATGACCACCAGGGATCCCAGCCTCTAATGTTGCTCTTAGGTGCTTGCCGGAGTTGCTGTTTTTGTTATGTGAATATCTGAACGCTACTCTGCATCCTGATATTTTGTGTATTTGTCTCCCCTCTAACCGCCCTCTCTTCAGCTGTCTGCAAGTGGAATAGTGAGAGGACCATCTCTGAATAGAGAGAATTAAGTTGTGTTGGCGTGGTTTCAGTGTGCCACCTTCTGCCCTCTCTCACCCCAAGGCCAGCAATGCTGCACTCACAGAGGTCCCTCATGGAACTTACTCCTAAAAAATAGAGAATGAGGGCGTCATTGTTTATCAGCTCGTCCTGACTTCTCCAGACTCTGAATATGGCATTGATTTTTTTTTTATTGTTGATGCTGGGTGAGGTAATTGATGTGCTGTAAAGAATCTAGTATGGATCATTTTATGTTCTTCCCATGGAACCTGGGCATGACCTGTGACTACTCCAAGGACAGGTACAAATCCAGTGCTGGTCCCATGGTTCAGCCACAAGAAGACCAGGTAGCTTCCCTTTCTGGGTTTTGGAGAATCCTGAGCCTGCCTTATTGAGACTTCTCATGGAGAGGACATATGGAAAGAGAGACTATGGGGCAGGGAAGAATGAGAGTGAGAGAGGAGGTGGGGGGAGAGAGTGCTCAAGCTGGGTGGGATCTTCTAGCTGCCTCCATCAAGGCACTATTCATAACAAAGAGTCAGCCTGGATATTTCAGCCTCCGAGCGGCTCGCCAGCTCACCCTAGGCCCAGCTGGCAGCACACAGAGCAGCAGAACTGCCTGAATGAACCCAGCCAGTCCACTGAACATGAGGATAATGCAATGGCTTTTGTCGAAAGCCTCTGTTTAGAAGTGGTTTCTTCCACAGCAATAACTGAATAACCGAAGCAGGGGTCATTGATTGTGTGTGTGGTCTTATTTAATTATTCATTTAGCTGAACTCCACTCCCAGGCATCCAGTATGTTTTTCTGTGGGTTCAAGTTAGCCATTCAATGCAAAAACCCCTCTGGTTCACAATCAGTACAGGCCTTGACATTTTTTTCTTTAAAGAGAAACTCATTTGATAGTCCTTATCAATATCTGAAGCCCAGAAAACCACACACATAAAAACCACAAGCTCCAGGCTATGCACTGAATTGGCTAGATTCTTCCTGGTCTCTTCTTCATTAGGAAGTGCAATTATGTTGGCCTGTAAGACGATCATTTAGGGTCTTGAGATACATTGATCTGAGCTTCCCTTGGCAGGGAATAAGGGCAATATTAGAAGTATAGTTTTAGTTTGGGAAACTTTCAGGAAATAAACGGAGGAAATAAAAGATGGCTGTCAAACTGAGTCTTGCCCAGTGCACGTAATGATGCCATCTGGCCACAGGGATGTTCTAGTGTCCCTTTCCCTGGAGTAGAGCTGATGCTGGTAAGCTGTTGTATGGTTAAGGACCTTCCCTCCCAGCACCCTCGTTTGCCATGTCAATGGAAGTGACACTGGCCATTGTAAGTCAAGAAGTCATTCTACAGTGGGCATAAGGGTGCACACTGGTAATCCTAGTACTTGGAGATGGGGGCAGGAGGATCAGGAGTTCATTCTAACTACATAGTGAGATTGAGCCTGTCCTGGGCTGCACAGTCCCCATCTCAATGAATGAATGAATGAATGAATGAATGATGCCTTTATGCCCGTCCAATGCTCCTTCTGCATGTGCTGGTAGACACAAAGAACTGGAGGTCTCTAGGAAATGAGAAAGCTCTAGTACAGAAGGAACCTGGCTACCCCAGTCATGTTAGACAGCAGAGTCTTTTGCCAGCTAGGAAACTCACCATGAAAAGCCACAGGGAAAAATTAAAATTCTGTTTTATTTGAATCTTTGGAAACCAGAGGCTCAACCCTATTAGCGGAGGTATGGGCGAACCTGCCCCAAAGTATGAGCATGGGAGAGTTGTCCCAATTTCGCATCTGACCAAACACCCTACAGATGCCCAGACCCAATGATATAACTTGTTGTACCTCACCATCAACCCCATCTATGATCTGCTGGAGCATGTGAAGGGACCTGATATGTAGGCCCAAAGCTCTTCAGGATCTCCACAACACAGGGCAACAGCAGGATATCCAGGAGGAGCCCAAGTGAAGACCCAAAATTGATAGGGTCGTAGAAGCCAGAGGCCTTGAACCAGACCAATGACTCTTTGCAATGAACACTTGCAGGTAAAGATAAATGGACAAAGGGGTTCACGGCATGACTCACTGTGTCACACTGCAGTGTCAATGATGAGATTTTTAAGTTTTTCACTTTCTTTTCTTTTTCTTTTTTTTTCTCTTAATTCTGTTTTGTTTGGGGACTGTGCAGGGGTGGAGGGCAGATATGAAGCAATGGGGAAATGAATGGGATCAAGATAAATGTTGTAAAAGACACATAGAATAGGAAGGAAGGAAGGACGGAAGGACGGAAGGAAGGAAGGAAGGAAGGAAGGACGGAAGGACGGAAGGAAGGAAGGAAGGAAGGACGGAAGGACGGAAGGAAGGAAGGAAGGACGGAAGGAAGGATGGAAGGACGGAAGGAAGGAAGGAAGGAATCCGAGGCTCATTTGTTACAGCAGCTAGCATTCCCCGAGTGAGCACAATTGTTCATTTATGTGAAAATCTGCATAATCTTTTTACAGAGAGATTATTACTAGCTTTGAATTGAGAAGCTTATTTATTTTTAGTCTCTCTTTTCACATTTATAAATAAGGCCAATGCTGTGCACTCTGCAGAATTTTTGTCATACTAATTGAGATTTATGTCACCTCATTGACTGAACAGTACAAAGTCCCTATTCTGAGCACTTTGGACACCTCATCAGGCTGAATCAGCCTGATAGCCCATGAACTGAGTTCTCTTAGTGTCCGCATTTCTTTCAGACATGTTAAACTTACCCGATGTTAGGACACCAGTCATGGAGCCCTGCTGCCTGACTTCCGAGGACAGAAGGCTAAGCTACCCTGAGTAGAACCATAGAGGACTCCCAGCACAGAATCTGACACACAGCAAATACATCACACATGTGAATTTTATTTTCCTCCCTGTCTGAGAAAAGGAGGAATATGAAACAAATGCAGATAAATAAGCAAAAAAACGGTGCTTGTAAAGTATTCATGCTATTGACGTACAGGAGAAAAATTGACCCAGGTCTAACAGGATAATCCTTACTTTGGGAAATGTGGGATTGCTGCATCCTATACGTCTTTCTCATCACATTCAATCTAGCACACCTTTCCTTTTTAAAATTGTTTTTATTGAGCTATGCATTTCTTTCTTCTTCCCTCCCTTCCTCTCCTCTCCCCTTCTACTGTTCCCCATGACCCTCACACTCCCAGTTTACTCAGGAGATCTTTTCATTTTCTACTTCCTCTGTAGATCCATGTATGTTTCTCTTAGGGTCTTCTTTGTTGTCTAGGTTCTCTGGGGTTGTGGACTGTAGGTTGATTTTTCTTTGTTTTATGTCTAAAAGTCACTTATGAGTGAGCACATATTATATTTGTCTTTCTGGGTCTTATTTACCTTACTCAATATTGGTTTTTCGAGATCCATCCATTTGCCTGCAAATTTTAAGATGTCGTTTTTTTCTGCTGTATAGTACTCCATTGTGTAAATGTACCACATTTTCTTTAACCATTTTGTTAGTTGAGAAGCATCTAGGTTGTTTCCAGGTTCTGTCTATTATGAATTATGAATAATGCCTCTGTGAACATATTTGAGCATATGTTCTTGTGGTGTGATTGAGCATCCTTTGGGTATATGCCCAAGAGTGGTATTGCTGGTCTTGAGGTAGATTGTTTTCTAATATTCTGAGAAATTGCCATACTGATATCCGAAGGGGCTGTACCAATTTGCACTCCCACTAGCCATGGAGGAGTGTTCCCTTGACCCCACATCCTCTCCAGCATAAGTTGTCATCAGTGTTTTTGATCTTGGCCATTCTGACAGGTGTCAGATGGAATCTCAGAGTTGTTTTGATTTGCATTTCTCAGATGGCTAAGGATGTTGAACATGTCCTTAAATGTCTTTCAACCATTTTAGATTCCTCTGTTGAGAGTTCTCTGTTTAGGTCAGTACTCCATTTTTTTATTGGATTATTTGTTCTTTTGATGTCAAGTTTTTTGAGTTCTTTGTATATTTTGGAGATCAGCCCTCTATCTGATGTGGGGTTGGTGAAGATCTTTTCCCATTCTGTAGGCTGCCATTTTGTCCTGTTAACCATGTCTTTTGCTTTACAGAAGCTTTTCAGTTTCAGGAGGTCCCATTTTTTAATTGTTTCTCTCAGTGTCTGTGCTACTGGGGCTTTATTTAGGAAGTGGTCTCCTGTGCCAATGAGTTCAAGTGTACTTCCAACTTTCTCTTCTATGAGGTTCAGTGTGGCTGGCTTTATGTTGAGGTCTTTATCCATTTGAACTTGAGTTTTTTACAGGGCGATAGACATAGGTCTATTTTCATTCTTCTACATGTTGATATCCAGTTATGCCAGCACCATTTGTTAAATATGCTTTCGTTTTTTCATTTTATATTTTTAGCTTGTCAAAAGTCAGGTGTTTGTAGGTGTGTGGATTGATATCCGGGTCTTCTATTCAGTTCCATTGGTCCTGCTTTTTGTTTTATGCCAATACCAGGCTGATTTCAGTACTGTAGCTCTGTAGTAGAGTTTGAAATCAGGGATGTGATGCCTCCAAAAATTCTTTAATTGTACAGGAATTTTTGGCTATCCTGAGTTTTTTATTTTTCCATATGAAGTTGAATATTGTTCTTTCGAGGTCTTTGAAGAATTTTGCTGGGATTCTGATGGGCATTGCATTGAATCTGTAGATTGCTTTTGGTAAGATTGCCATTTTTACTATGTTAATTCTACTTACCCAAGAGCATGGGAGATCTTTCCATTTTCTAGTGTTTTCCTCAATTTCTTTCTTCAAAGATTTAAAATTCTTGTCATATAGGTCTTTTACTTGTTTGGTTAGAGTTACACCAAGATATTTTATGTTATTTGTGGCTATTGTGAAGGATGATGCTTCTCTGATTTCTTTCTCAGCCCGTTTATCATCTGTATAAAGGAGGGCTACTGCTTTTTTTTGAGTTAATCTTGTATCCTGCTACATTACTGAATCTAGCACACATTTCTTGAGGCAAACTATTCTAAGCCTCTCACTTGAGATGTAGCTGAAAAGCAAGATGGCCTTTTCAATTTTGGTCATGCAGCACTTTACATACCTGAAGGACTTTTAAAAAATTACAGAGTCATAATGAAACGCTCAGCTTTCTCCCCAGTCCTACCGGATATTATTAGATTGTCTCCAGAACGGAGCTTGAAGCGCTCTTTCAAAGAAGGAGCGGCAATTTTCCCCCATTCTAATTGCTACACCGAGAGCAATTTGTCTTGGGAGCTGCGGAACCACTTTCTTCGTTCACCTGAAGTTTCATCAAAGCCATATGCTTAATCAATGTTTGCTCGTGTTTATGGTCTAGTGCTTGCTGACAGCAGGTGCAGAGAAGAGTAAGTCCCCATCTGCATGAAAGTCCCCCTTAAATCCACCAGCATGCTGTTTCTGCTGTCGTTTCCGTAGACAGGTGATTTTTCATGGCACCTTCCTGAGTTGCTCCCGCCTCCATAGCTGGCTCCGTTTCCCTCCCTGCTGTGTCTAGAAGATGCGGTCTCATTTGTGCTGCATAAGGAGTGCGCAGACTCTCTGCTTGCCTTGCTCATCGGCTCATCTTAGTGCTTGGTGCCAACCGGAAACTGACGTTCTCCTCTGAGTCATTTAGAAACGTTGTTAGCATGTCAGGGAAGCCAAGCCAGAGGTGAACAGGGGGAGATGTGCCTTTTTGGACATCAGCAGAGACCTTACAGTAGCTTTAGTAGCCCTGGGATCTAAGGAGTTTAACCTAGAGAAGGTCGTTAACCTTAATGATAATCACCCGCCTAATCAGCCTCCAAAGCCCTGGAAAAGCACATTGAACACCATCTCCTTGGTGTTATTTGTTTACTGAAGTGAGGGAGGCAGCTCAGCTGACTGCTACTCATTAGCCAAGGGTGGTTTATAAACTGTGCACACAGTGTGGTGCTCCGGGGCAAGCACTGCCTCACTTTGACTTCTTCATTGTATTTGGCCATAGATTCCTTAAAGCAAAGGAAAGAGTCTATCATCCATCTCCACCGAGTGGGAAGAATGAGTGCCCAGCCTCCTAGAAAGACTCCTATCGATGCTGGCGGTTGTCCGTGTCTGTGTGCCGATTCCCGTCCTGCCGTCACTCACATCCACTGCAAGTCCTGCCAGCGCCACTACAAAGCCAAGAGTTGCGAGTGGTATATGAAGTTACGGCATTATTTTACTATGTAGAACTCTTAAGAATTTAGCAGTGCCATGCCTTGGCAGGCATCTTTGAATCCAGGGAGCCACCGTGAAGGCGGCAGAAGTAAGGGACAACATTAAACGCTTATTTTGTTTGCTCATTCTTAAGATGTGGAAAACACACACTGCTTGCTTGGAAGAGAGGCAGCCACAGACTGACTACCTGGGGACATTGGCGCACATTTTAAGATCTAACCGAGTCGTGACTTATGCCAATGCTTCTTTGCCACTGTGGCTTTCCCCTCTATCACACATCCTAAAGCACTACATGAATAGCTTTCTTAATCAGCTTAAGAAGGTACACAAGAAAGAGAAAAGGGAGGTAGGGTGGCAAGCAAACCTTTCGGGGAATTCAAAGGCCAGACATTTAAAACAGCAAGCAAGGGAGAATTAGACAAAGTCACGGAAGAGAAAGAAACCTCAATATAAGGTTCATGAAAACCAATAAGAATTCAAGATCAGTTGTGTTGGCAGATTGAAGCTCACACCCACCATAGTGGAGAGTATCACCAGGGTAGACTGTCCCCACACAGGACAGGGGACCACACATTGTTTCTTTTTGGTGCTGGGCCGTGGTGGCGCACGCCTTTAATCCCAGCACTCAGGAGGCAGAGGCAGGCGGATCTCTGTGAGTTGGAGGCCAGCCTGGTCTACAAGAGCTAGTTCCAGGATAGGCTCCAAAACCACAGAGAAACCCTGTCTCGAAAAAACCAAAACCAAACCAAACCAAAACAAAACAAACAAACAAAGAGCAACCAAACTGAGCAGAGCAGAATTGATTTACCTATACTGCGGCGGCAGTGGTTAAACTGGCTTCATCACAGGCATGCTGGAGAGCTTAGCTACCAAATTTTAGAGAGTGGACTGCCTACGTTCTATAGCCCTTTCACCTAGCGGGACCCACATCTCATTGGCAGTCTTTTCGTGGGAAAAGCCCTCTGCTGTGCTTCAATGAGCCACCCTTGCTGTTTACCTGGCAGGAGAGCGAGAAACCTGTTCCTGAGTTTTAATTTAGCGGACTTAAATAAGTATACGGCTGGCTGAGAACCAGGATCATGGTGTGTCGGTAGAAAGTCATGGTGGAGAGACTTGGCAAGAGACACTGCACAGATTTGTCTAGACTCTATTTAGAGACCTGTATGGAATGGAGGGTGACAGATTGCCAGTCCTGCGTCTAGATACCAGGAGTCTATATCTGCCTCCGAACCAGAACACTTCAAACAATGCCCCAAAGACACCGAGCTGTCTCTGTGCTGAGTACACACACACACACACACACACACCTTGAAAAGTGGAAACATAGCAAACATGACTGCAAAGTCAGGCTTCTGAATACTTCTGATTTTGGTTAGGAGATCCTGTCTCTTATTAAGATAGGGCAAAGTCTCATAATTCCTGCTAGTTTACAGTCCGTAGAAAATTCTCTCTCTCTCTCTCTCTCTCTCTCTCTCTCTCTCTCTCTCGATCCTTCACAAACAGATGGTAGGAACAGAGATAATCATCGTGAACAAGTGTGATTAAACGAATGATTCAACATGCAATTATCATAGTGTCTATCAGCGCGCGTGCATTAATGGATAGGTATCTCGTTTGTTTGGCAGCTGAGTGATTACCCATGTCAATAAGCACTCTATGGCAATTCAGCTGCCTTTTCCAGTAGAAGGCAGTAAAATAGGACAGTTTGGCTGTTAATTGAATATTTGTGTAAGCTGAATAATTATGATCGTTAGGAATAATTACCGCAATGAAATACATTGAGAACATTTGAGCAATGGAGGGACAGGCGCAGTCAGTCCTCAATGGAGAACCGGTAGGTATGTCTTGACTATCTTGAGTGACAATCTAGTTTCTCTTATGTTGTTGACCTCTTTGTAACGTAACACCTCATAACTGCTTACTGCACATGAGGGTTGTTCCCCCGCCCCTGGCTTTCAGAGAAAGTCCCACAAGTCAATAATTAGGCTGATATGGAATATTTTCTCCATGAGATCTATGGTGCCCAACCCTTCCTGCATCCCATCAGAGAAGTGTCTGGACTGATAAGGTTGTGCGGAGGAGATTTCAACGGAAACTTGAGCCTCAGTTTTGTTTTCTTTGACTCGAACAATCATACAATAGTTTCTTCACTAGGTTTTGTATCCCACCGACAACAAAGTGTCTGCCACATCCCTCACTTGCAGGGTGACATGAAAAATAATAAATAGTAGTAAATGAACAATTGAGCCCATGGATTTATTCTAAATATGCGCTAATTTCTCAGTTTGGTTATGGACTTAACCTTGACTTCTGAAAGTGCTTTGAAATTTTGCTTTATATTTTAGGTGTTATTGTGTACACACAGATTTAGTGACACTGTGACTCTAGATCAGGGGTTTTCAACTTGTGGGTCACGACCCTTTTGGGTCAAATGACCCTTTCACAGAGGTTACCCAAGGCCACCAGAAAACACAGATATTTATATTATGATTCATAACCATGGCAAAATTAGAGTTATGAAGTAGCAACAAGAATAACTATGGTTGGGGGTCACCACAACCTGTGGGACTGTATTAAAGGGTTGTGCATTAGGAAGAGACACCGCTTTAGACTGAACTCCACAAGCGTATCCCAGCCCCTTCCTGCTCTTTTTAGGCAAGGATGACTGTCTCAGGAAGGAGTTGAACTTCTTCCGAGCACTGAAGAACTATAGGAGAGCATGCCCTGGTTAACTGGTCTGTCCCATGACTGCTCTGGAGTATTTCAGGATGACCTGCCATCCTCCTCTTGTCAAAGGCACAGGTTGATTTTTCTCCAGTATTCATGGTGGAATCTAGTCAAGTTGCTGGGGATAAAACTGGGTGTGGGGTCTGCCCATGTCTTGGTCCCTGGGAGTTGTTTTTAGTCCTCGGGCTTGCCCATATTGTGCCTCCATTGTCCTGTGGTGGGTGGCACTGGTTTTGGAGCAGATTCTGCTCTTACCCTGCTCTGGTAAGCTAATGGTGTAACCGGAAATTAGAATTTTCTTCTTTTCCTGCTGAATGGGACATTTTGTCATTTATAATGACAAAACTATTAATTTGTCCTTGACTTTTTAATAACTTTTTAATTTCTAATAATACTTTAATATGCCTTGAATTTTGTTTGACCTTGTACAGTCCTTTCACTCTGGTTAGTATATATTTTCCCAATGCTTCACCATGGATCTTTCTGTTTCTTGTACTTGGGATGTTTTCTCCTATTGTAAAAATATGCTTTGTTTTATGTTATAAAGCTGTCTTGTGGTCTTTAGCTTTTAATAAAAACATTTAGTTCACTTTATGTAGGTGGTGATATTTGAGACTCGCTATCTTTAGATGAAAAGTAGTTTTTATTCTTCTATTCCTAGCTTGGTCCTTAATTTGTTGGATATTCTGATTGTCCATCTAGCAAACTACTCCAAAACAATGACTTAAAACCAGCATGCTAGTTTGGTGATAATTTAGTAAGTCAGAAACTCAAGAAGAACATGGTGAGGCAGTTGGTTTCCCTCCTGCAAGACCAGACTCTAAGATGGTTTCTTTCCTCGTGTTTCTGAATCCTGGTATTCTTGGGTCAGCTGTCTTTTCCCCGTCCTCACTCTTTCTCTCTCTCCTTCCTTCTCTGTCTTCCCTCCCTCTCCCTCTCCTCCCTCTCCACAAACCCTCAAACAGTGTCTCACTCTACAGACTCTACTTGCCCTGTGCCTCTTACTATGTAGCTGTTCGGGGCACACATACGGCATATATGGTAAAAATGAAGGTCACTCTCTAAGAGGCAGAAATGATAAATGTAAGGCTAGGTCATGGCTATCCTAGACCTGACACAAAAACACTTTGTCATATTCCACGGGTCAAAGCAGTCACGGGGCCACCTAGGTTCAAAGGAGTGGGGAAAATAGATTTTGTTCCAAGTCAGCAAAGAGTCAAGGCCACAAAATAAAAACATATTGCACGAAGTGCGTGAGAACATGTAGATTGCTGTGGCCATCTCTAAGAAAAACAGAGAAAGAGAGAAAGGGGAAAAGAGGAATTTTCCTCATTGCATTTTCTTATTCTTGCCCATTTGTTTTATTTGATTGCTAAGAAATGAAGAAAATGTATATTAGATTAGCAGGTTTCATAGAAAATGTAACTTTTGCCTTTTTCTGGTTGATGAAAAGACCCACAAACCTTATGAATGTCTCCCTTTTCACATATATAACATTCTTCATGTCTTTTAATTTTATATATAATTCAAAACATTTCAGAAATAATCATTACCAAAGATTTGTACAGCTACTGTTCATTAAGATCTTTCTACACCACTCTGCTTGCTACTCATGCCTTCCCATGTCTTCACTCTCTCTTCTGAGATAATTTCCACTTGGGGTCCTTTAATGCTTCCTATGGCATGTCTGCTCATAAGAAAATCTTATTCTGAAAAATATGTATCTGTTTCATTCTTGAAAGCATTTTTCTGAATATATAATTCTACTTTGCAGATATTTCATTTGAGCCAATTTTTCTATTTTATTTAGATTTTCCATATTCTGGGGAATAAGTTTAATTTTTATCTACTAGTCTCTTTTTGGAAGAACTAGACTTTGCACTGTTTATGCTTGCACTTTGTTCTACTTTGCTGATTGGTTCTCAGTTTTATTATATCACCTTGTGACGCTTTGCTGAGTATTTTGCTGGCATGGCTTAGCATTTGTAGAGGTGGCTGATGTTCCCAGATCCCAAACGGCTTTTCTTCTCATTTATTTCTCAGACTACTTCTCTGGCTACTTTTTATTTTGGACCATCTACTGGTCGCTACATGTTCTAACATAGAAATAATGTGATATATAAAAAAAATCTAAGCTTGTTTCTGGTAGTCAACAAGGTGATTTTGGCTATCCTAAGATTCCTAACACAGACTGAAATTGACCCTAGTTCAGGAGCGTGCTCTATTATTCCAGCTCACATTGGTTTCTAGAGGGTAACCTGGGGGTTCCAGCCATAGCTATGGGTGTTTATCAGGGCTCCTCCTTCACAGTGGGTCCTGCAGTCCCGTTTTTATTCCCTTGTTGAAGTGTCTGCTTAGCTGTCAGTTGCTCAGATGACTTGGATCTCACTGTCAGTACTCTCAGAGGGAAGAGGCTGAGGCTGGCTCCTCTCATGTCTTTCTGTTGTGTGCCTTTGTCCCCAAATTTCTCTCGTTCCATGTTCCTCAGGAGGGGACTTACATACCACCAGCCTATAAGTAATGGGAGAATTCTGTTCTCAAAACCTTCACAGTGATAAAATAAATTTTGAACTCTGCTTTTTCCTCACTTGAATTATTTTTTTAAAAAAAGGCAATGATTACAATGTCCATTTCATGTCACAAGGCTTAACTTGAAACAGAAAGAAACCAAAGGTAACCAAAATGTGTTCAATGAGGAACTGGCGCCTTTTAGTTCCTGTAGCATCCTCAGCCTTCCAACTTAGGTGACAAAAAAGGCATATTTAAAATTGGAATGGACATTTGTGCTTGCATAGACTATAAAACCAGTCAGCTTTCCAACCAATGAAAAGTAAATTCAGTATTGCAAGTATTCAGGTGGAGATATTATGGTGGGCAATATATACACACACATATATATAGTTTACAACCAAGTGAATATCTGGATCGGGGGAGCATAGTTCATCTCCACATACTTTGCAATACATTAAACAACTGTCTCTTGGCTATGAGACAGTAGACTAGCCATGCAGGAACACAAAGCTGAGTAAGCCATTGCCTTTAGATAATGAAACAGGCTTTTCAGAAATGTGTCATCCTACCTGATACCAAGATAAAAGTACAAAAAGAATATATTACAAAGCCACAGGACAAGTGGAGATGCAAGCGGTGCTGAGAAACAAGCAGGTGACAAAACTACACCGAAAGATTCGTGAGCACTTGAGCATTTGGGATATGATGAGGGGCCATCTCGAACCAAGGAATAGAGACTAGGGTGGTGTGTAAAGTATGCAGATAGACAGCCTTCCACCTGAAAAATGAAAGCAAAGAAAAGCTAAGTCTAAAAAAGTAAACCAGTTAAAAGCTAGTGGGGAGACATAGACCGGAATATCCTTGTGATCTTGAATACTGTGTCCTAACAAGACTCAAAACCACACAGAAACAAAAATGCAAAGTTAATAGATTTGATGATGCTGACCAGCAAAATGAGTCAGGGATGAGGGTACTGGATGAGAAACTTTTGGGGAAAGATGTCAACGACATTTTCAAAAGGTAGAGAATAACACCCAGCGCACACAAGTGGGGTTTCTTTCTAATCGCTACTCAAATATTAGCAGCTGCAGAGGAGTTCCTGTCCAAACTGTCACCCAAGTTTTATTCTGTGTCTCCTTAACTTAATTTTAATAATAAACATCTATCAAAGCTTATCATTACATCATGTGATTATTTGTTCATTTCTTTCTTTCTTCCAGTAAGTTGTAAACTCTGCAAGAGATTTTTTTTTTCTGTTTCATTCATGTTACTACCTTAGCACATGTAGTGGGGTCTGTTGAATGAATGAGCACACACCTGAGAATGAACATGGATAAGAAAAGGATCCTGTGGGAAAATATCAAGGCATACATGTAGGTACTTCCTAAACTGAATTTGAATTTTTGCTTGTTTGTGGGGGAGATGGGGAGCAGATCTGTAAATATAAACTTTATGGTTTGGGTCTGAAGTGTCCCCCAAAGCCTATACCCCCTGTAGCAGCGACCAGAGAAAGGGCATTTTGACATGATTGGGTCATGAGTATTCATGCATCCATGGTTCATTATGGAAAGGACCATTGATGTTCTGTCTCCCCTCGTGATGGACAGCAATGGAACCAGCCACACATGCACGGAGAACCCCGAATCCTGGTCAGGATACAGTTCCTCCTATTAGTGCTCTCTAGGGTGTATGTCACAGCCATAGAAAGCCAATAGATCATAACCCTGTGCTCTTCACCCCAAGCATAAAAGCGAGCATAAAAAAATTAAGTATCCATCTAAATTAAAATCATGGCAAGAAATTTGTCACAGGAACTTTCTCATAGGGAAGTCATAAGCATTAGATAAGAGCCTGGAGGAATCGGCGCAGAGTGGAAAGCTGTCTCCACCAGGAGGCCATTGCCTCGACTTATTTACTTATTTATTTATTTTGGTTTTTCGAGACAGGGTTTCTCTGTGGCTTTGGAGCCTGTCCTAGAACTAGCTCTTGTAGACCAGGCTGGCCTCGAACTCACAGAGATCCGCCTGCCTCTACCTCCCAAGTTCTGGGATTAAAGGCGTGCGCCACCACCACCCGGCTTGCCTTGACTTATTTAATAGCTTTGGACAAGATTTGTGCATTTCTTGTTGCTCTTTTCCAGGTCATGAAAAGCAAAACTGTTTTCCAGCCATCTTTCTGTCTCATTAGTTCAGTAATATACTTGAATTGTACATTAGGTGGAAATAGAAACTAGTAATTTGTTGCAAATTACTTTGATTTAGAAAGAAATGCTGGTGTTTAGGCTGTTGTTACCTGCGGTGAGGATTCCCTTTCTCCTGTGGGAGGATTCAATCTCTAATTGAAAAGTATAGGCATGGTATAAAAAGAAGAGGATGCTATGGGAAACCTCGGTGATGACCATGGGAATGAGCAGAGGGAAAGATGGTTGACTACAATCGCTGTCTTCACTAGCACAGGTCTGGGTTTACCTGGAAAAGAACCCGCTCGTATAGTCAGGACTGGTGCAGTGCATGATCTGTGGCCAACTTGGCGTCCACCGTTTCTTCTAGGGAACCATTAACATCGGGAAGCTGAGCTAGGAGGTCCACCTTCCAGCTGCCTTCTCCAGGAACCAGTGACATCCTGTATAATTCCTATTCTGATTCAAATGATGGGGCGAGACATTAGCAAGAAGGAAAGGAGACCGTTCAGTTTGCTAAAACCATGAGCACTTGCCATAAAAAAAATAGGGTGTTTTGTTTACCAAATTGTCTGATGGCTGTCTTAAGACATGGAGATTTGGGATGATAAATTTTGCTACATTACCTAAATTATCAAAAAAGGAAGGCTTATTATGAGAGGGGAAAAGAGAACTTTTGTGGGGAGAGGGTGAGTCTACACTTTTAAAAACATGTTCCAAGACTGCAGATTCAGAGGGCAGCCCCTTCAGGAAGAAGAGGCAGCCCTTGCAGAGCTGGCACAGAAGTTCCTATCCGATATAGGTTTTGCTAACATCCGCAAAGCAGAGCTCCCCAGGCTCCTCCGTAGGCTTTCATGCAGAGGACGGATTGAAGTTTGAGAACAAGCCGATCTGTCGGTCACTGCAGGGACTGAAGCGTCCCTCTCATTCTTCTGCTCTTCATCTCCGAGCTCACACTGCTGCCTTTGATTCTCAGCAACCCATGACTTGCGCAGACACGGCTTGCCAACTGGCACGAGACTAACAGCAAACCAAGTATTGACATCATCTGGCCAAACACAGAGCCAACGATCTCTGTACATCCTGACTTACTTTGGAACACTGTTCCTCGCTCACAGAAGGCCAGTTGTGCCTTTTCCACACTGCAGCCCAAAACTCACATCACCAGCCAGTGTGAGGAGTGGCAGGGAAACCGCAGGCCAGTGTTAGAAGTGGTAGGGAAGGCGAGAAAACCTGACATGTCAAATGTACTTGGAGCTGTCTGAAGGAGGAAGGTTGTGCACCCCATGTTAAGTTCAGAGTATTATACCTCTAGAATTTCCATTTTAGACCGGGTGACTTCACCTGGTTATAATTTGTATTTTACCAGAAGAGTCTGTGAATAGTCTCCCCTTAGGAGACATTACCTCATCAAGCCTCCCATGGTCCCCTGGGAGTTAAGAGGATCAGTCTTGTTAGGGAAGAGAAAGCAAAACCTAAGCTTCTGGGACTTAACTGGGAGATGTGGGCCCCAGTTCATAGAAGGATATGGCAGGGCTCCTGAGTCCATGGCCAATACTCCTGATCCTAGAAAGCGACTTGGAGCCTTTCTGCCTGTGTATCCCTGTCTGTCCCACGTGCAGGACCCAAGGCATCTTCCGGTACACGCTCTAGGCTCTGTGTAACCCTCTACAGCAGGGGTTTTCAACCTGTGGGTCATGACCCCTTGGGGAGGGGTCAAATGACCCTTTTCCAGGGGTCACGTATCAGATATCCTGCATATGAGATAGCTATATTATGATTCATAAAGCAGCAAAATTGCAGTTATGAAGTAGCAATGGAAATAATCTCATGGTTGGGGCTCACCACCACATGAGGAACTGGATAAAACCACTGTTCTTCAGTTTCTCCAACCCCTACCGTATTTTGAATTTATCCTAAATGCACAAACTGTTCCATTTTAGCTCCATAAACTTTTTTTTTTTGTAGCATTTAGTCTCTGCGTCTAAATTACAAAATTTTTAAAAACAACCTCACTGTTAGTGATTTGTGCTGTCTGGTTGTCCAGCTTGGCTTCTCTCCCTTCCCTCTCCTCCTCTGTGACCAGGGGAAAGATCCTCGTGAATGGCATTTCAATTACCATGATGATGAGCTCCTCCTAAAGGAAGAATCGAAGGAAGGCAGAGGAAAGTGAACTGACTTCAAACTTAGAGAAGATGTGTTCCTTGAGATTGAAGAAAGTTTCCCAACAAGTGACTCAAAAAATGCTCTGTGTAATCAAAACGGAGGTGCCACTGAGATACAGGCAGGAAATGGAGCCGTTTGCATGGTTTATTGGTTCAAAGACACCACACAGACAGCCTAGAAGCACAGCAGTTGAGGGAACTGGGGGGAGGGGAGCAGGGAGATGAAGGAACTCATGCCATACAGTCGTTTAAGTGTCTGAGCTGGCTACTAGCCTCCGCAGAATCCTAAGTCACCTCTAAGTATTTCCTTAAAAATACATCTGAAGGGACCTCGCACCCTCTCGTCTTCCGTGATTTCTTAGAACCAAAGAAGCCTCTCCGGCAGTTTCATTGAGCCATTAGATCAGGGAGAACGTGCCGGGGCATTTTTGTATGGCGGCCTTGGTGGTATCAGCTCAAGACAGGTTATTCCTTGGTATAGATAAGTGAGCAAATCTCACGGGGAAGACAAAAGCCCTAATCAGCCAGAGCACCTAAGTAAAAATCAATTTGTTCCAGCAGCTGCTTCGAGCTGCCTCGACCTCAGAGTACACGGATAATCCTCACGCAGGCATGCTCTTCGGGGGCCCAGCTTTAGAAAAGCTGGGTAGGAGGGAACCAAGTCCTCGTCTCTAGGCAGGCAGCTGGAGGGTTGCTTATCCAAGAGGGCAGGGTGGAGGGGCTGTGCTCCTCACCGAGGCAGGCTTTGAATTTGAGGGCCCTGCACCTGCAGCTCAAGGTCATTCCTGCTCTCAGGATGACTTCCGGATACCCTCCTTGGGTTGTGTCTATGGTAAGGAAAAAAAAAATAAAAAGCTGAAGTGAACTCAGGAGGTCAGATGCCTCCCCTCCCCCGACACTTCCAACAGTTTGAATCCAGTTAACACACTCTGTGGTTACCGCGTTATAGAAACATTCACTTTGACACGGCAAGTTCATTCAGGAATAGTCTTCCCAGAAATAAGTCTGTCTTATTGTTACAGTCATGAGTTATTGCTCATAAATATTGTCACCCAAACATTCGTCCCCTCCACTGCTGTGTTTTTATCCATCCTTTCTTCTTGATTCCACTTCCTTCTTTTCCTCCTCCTTCCTTCTCTCCTTTCCCCCTCTTTTCCTCCCTCCTCTGTCCTTCCTTCTCCTCTCCCCATTTTGTTTCCTCTCTCTCCCCTCTTCCTCTTTATCCCCTCCTGAGTCCTAGGCCTGCCAGTGCTTGATTCTGTCTTTCTGTCACTAGCAGGGTTGAGGTCAGCTTATGGCTCCTGCATGAGGGCAATGCTGTAGATTTTGTTTTGTTTTGTTTTTTTTGTTGTTATTTGTTTTTGGTTTTGCTTTTTTGTTGTTGTTGTTTTTCGAGATAGGGTGTCTCTGTAGCTTTGGAGCCTGTCCTGGAACTAGATCTTGTAGACCAGGCTTGTCTCAAACTCAGAGAGATCTGCCTGCCTCTGCCTCCCGAGTGCTGGGATTAAAGGTGTGCGCCATCACTGCTGGACTGGAGATGTTCTTAATAGAGAATGACTATTCAAACAGAGGGACCGTTCTAGGCTGTTTTATTACCTTCCTGTCGCTACTGTAGAAGATCACCAGGGGATGTGAGGCCCAGCTACCTGTGACATTTATCACTGTGAGCCCCTCGAGGCACATGAGTGACCAGGCCCCTTTCCTGGGGACCCTCCAACCACCAGGTTCCACCCATAGACCTTCCTTAATGGCCTGACCCAGCCCCCACCCTACTGAGTAAAGAGTCCAAGTTCAGGACTTGAAATCCCACCAATCCCTGAACACACCCCAAACTCTGTGCTTGAAATGCCACTAATCCCAACCCTGGAAATAGCCATCCTGGAAAACTCTGCCCCCCTCCCCAAGAAACCCATATAAAAATCCTGCCTTCTGCTCCGTTCTCTACTGCTTCTCCCTTGAGCAGAGGCAGCCATATTCCTGTTTTTTTTCCCTCCCTCTTGTGTGAGGGTTGTTGTACAGTGGACTTTGTGGTATTCCTTGACTCCCAACTGCCAGGGTACTGTTCCCCTCAGAGCTGTAACGCTCACAGTCACCCCATTGATTATTGGGATTGATTTAGCTGAGGCAGCAGGTTAGGCACACAGCTCCTCCTTACCACTTGATATGCGATCCTCCCAGTGCCACATCCGGTCGAGAGGCTGACTGCCGTTCCCTGATTGAGGAGGCCGTTCTTCATTTGAGCTTTTCTAACCTCAAATGAAGAATCCTTCTAGATTTTTCAAGCAAGTTCCAGGGGCGCAGCTGTGGGAGAACATAGGGTAGTCAAGCTTTCAGGAACTGAGAACCACAAGTAGCAATCTGGGTTTTAAAAAGAGAGTGAGTGGATAGGGGAGCAGGGAAGCACATATCTTAATTAAGGGAGCCATCTTAGGGTTGGCAAGAGACTTGAACCTAGAGGGGCTCCCAGATGCCCAGGGCGATGTCCCCAGTTAGTTCCTTGGGCAGCTGAGGATAGGGAACCTGAAATGGCCCTATTCTATAGCCATACTGATGAATATCTTGTATATCACCATAGAACCTTCATCTGGCGATGGATGGAGATAGAGACAGAGTCCCACACTGGAGCACTGGAACGAACTCCCAAGGTCCCAATGAGGAGCAGAAGGAGGGAGAAGATGAGCAAGGAAGTCAGGACCGTGAGGGGCGCACCCACCCACTGAGACAGTGGGGCTGATCTATTGGGAGCTCACCAAGGCCAGCTGGACTGTGACTGAAAAAGCATGGGATAAAACCGGACTCTCTGAACATGGCGGACAATGAGGGCTGATGAGAAGCCAAGGACAATGGCACTGGGTTTTGATCCTACTTAATGTGCTGACTTTGTGGGAGCCTAGCCAGTTTGGATGTTCACGTTCCTAGACCTGGATGGAGGGGGGAGGACCTTGGACTTTCCACAGGGCAGGGAACCTTGACTGCTCTTTGGACTGGAAAGGGAGGGGGAGAGGAGTGGGGGGAGGGGGAGGGAAATGGGAGGCTGGGAGGAGGTGGAAATTTTTTTATTCAATAAAAAATAAATTAAAAAAAAGAACAGCAAAATAGTGAAGACTGAGAAAAAAATAAAAAGAGAGTGAGAACTACTGCAATGGAGAGAGAGACAGAGACACACACAGAGAGAGAGAGACAGAGAGAGAGAGGGGACAAATGATACAAACTCGATGACTCAAAGCAACACAAACACATTTGTTGTTGGTTTTTTGTTTTTGTTTTTTGTTTCTTTTGTGTGTGTGTGTGAGTGCGCGCATGCTAAAGCTTGAGCCTAAGACTTAGGCATGCTAGGCCAGCATCCTCCTGCTAAGCTATGTCCCCAGCCCACTTCTTACTCTTTTCTTTGAAACCGTCTCACAGTGTTGCCTAGGTTGGTCTCAAACTCATTCTGTAGTCTAGTCTATATTGGCCTTGAATTTATCATCCTTTTACCTCAGCCTCCATGACAACTGGGATTACGGGCCTGGGCCACTAGGCCCAGCTCAGAAACACATTATTTAGGAAGTTAAAATCCTAAAACTGAAGGTAGAAGTTTCATCCGTACAGTAAGTCACCTCACTATTTCCAGCTTCTAGGACTGCCTGCCATTTTTGGCTCACGGTCCCTTCATCTGGTTCAGCGCCCGTACATTGAGGCGTGGTCAGATCTTTCTCTTTCTCCTGTTTCCATTGCCCCATATCCTCCAACCCTACCTTCCTGCCTTCTTATATGAGGACCATTGCTACTGCCTTGGGCCCCTGGATAATCCAGAGTGAGCTTTAACCCCCCTAAATCCCATCTGGAAAGCCTATTGTACATCTTCCGGGCTGCAATTTTCTTTCTATCAAGGCTGTGAAGCCCTTGATTCTGAATCAAGTTGCTGGTTATATTGGTTCTCCATTCCGAGAACAGGCAGCCATAGGCCCCAGGAGGAGCTCTGTTTTCTAAAACAAACTGGATAGACGTGGGGAGGGCCTTCATTGAGACAGGATGACAGAAGCTTCTAGTGAACATTTCTGCAAACGTGACTGAATGTGAGGAAGGCTGGGTCAGTTGCACGGTCAAGTCACACTCCCAGGTAAGCCACGCTCCCGCTCGGGGCCCAGCTCCGGCTTCGCAAGCCTGTGGGTACCTGTGCTTACTTGTAAGCAAACCCCTGTTTGCTTAGCCATAAAATGGGAATACTGAGCCATAGGATTAAATAAAGTTATGTATATAATATACCTACCTGGCTCATAGGTGATGGCTCAGCCCAGTTAATTCTTCACTGCCTTCCTTAGTGGTTAGACCGAAGGTCAAGAAAGTAATTACAGTGTGGTCAAAGTAATTAGGTTAAGAGTAATTAGGCAGGGGTGGGACCCTGATCTAAGACTCAGAGGATATACCTAAACAGTTCAATGTGAAAAAGCAAAATCGACTTTTTCCTCTTCTGGCTTCAGCCTAATTGCATCTTATGTCTCCAAATTGAATAAAGCGTGGAGGAGAAGACCCGAGCTGACGCGTGCCTGGGGCTGAAGGACCGGAGGAAGCGTGTGGCGTTTTCTATCATGAAACACATGAGCTAAGGACTCAGTAAGGGTTTAGGTGTGCAATGTGTCTCGATCATACCCACCCCCAACTACTCTCCTCCAGTTCTCCTTGGGACTCCCTAACACATCTTCCTTCCAACTTCAAGCACTCTTTTTTTTTTTTTGGTAATTTTTATTTAGTTCTTTTGCTTTTTCATTTTCGTATAGATTGAAATATCTTAATTTTTTAAATTTGGTTTTTGAGAATTTCATATATGAGTATTTATATCATGTTTCCATTCTCTCCTTCCTCCAACTGCATCATGCTCCCCGTCTCAATTCATGGCCTCTTATTCTTGAATTCTTATTCTTACACCACACACACACACACACACACACACATGCACACACACATGCACACATATATGCATAAACACAACCTGCTAAGTTCATTTAGTGTTGTCCATCTGTGTGGAGCCGACCTCTTGGGATTGGATAACCTATCAAGGAGCTAATTCCTGCAGAAGGCTGATCCTACCTCTCTCAGCAACCATTAGTTAGTTGCCTGTAGCTCTTCATTCATTTTTAAACATATATATATTTATATATAAAATTATATTTTTTAATCTACTGAGTCCAATTAGTACTGCCCAGATGTCCATGCATGGGGTCATCCCTTGGGACATGGACAACTAACTACTCTCAAAGAAAAATGACTCTCCTTCCCCCCAAAGCCATCAATTGCAAATAGCTCCACAATGGGAACTGTTAGAAATGGGGCCCCAGTAGCCATTCCCCCACCCATCCACCCATCCATCTGTCTATCCGTCCACCCGTCTGTCCATCCATCCATCCATCCACCCATCCATCCACCCGTCTGTCCATCTGTCCATCCGTCTGTCCATCCATCCATCCATCCATCCATCCACCCATCCATCCACCCGTCTGTCCGTCCGTCCGTCCATCTGTCCGTCCATCCATCCATCCACAATTTGCAGTTGCCCATTTTCCTTTGTCATCCTTCTTCATATGCTTGTACAAATTTCTTCATCTTTATCCAGGTAATTTTTCATATCCTAATTTAAAAGGCCTAGATGTTACTATTTTCCCAATTGTATTACACTGACTCTTATAATTACTCTTGAAAATAGATGCCTTGAATTCCACAGTAGGAGGGACCACGTTTGCTCAGCGGTTCCCAGTCTCAGACATGAAGGTTGTGCTGTGTGCATCAGATGTTTTCCTTAGGGTAATTTTGACACAACCCTTGACGTCAAATTACTTTTCAAACCCAAACAAAAAATTCAAATCTCTCAATTTAAAATGGTATCCAAACAAAAAAATTCACATTTATCAACTTAAAATGGTCCCCATTTTCAGCTTTGTTTCAGCCCATACTTCTTTGGAACCCCCACATTCTCTTTCAATTTAGCACAAATAGAATGGAGGAGTGAGAGAAGATCTGGGGATCCCAGTAGTTCCTACAGGGCGCTCACAACTCATAACCATGACCATCTCCATCGGCGGCATCCTAGCGAATATTTATTAGTAGAAGGAATGGAAGAATATAATTAAAGATAAGGCTTAACAATTTAAATCAGCCTTGGGGAGACAGCACTTCATTCACACTAATGAGTAAATGGCTGGTATTAGTTTTTTCCCCAGGAACGGGTTTTACTGGGAGGAACAGCCAGTGGGAAGCACTTTGCTTCGGTTTGAAAGGAGAAAGTGACGGGTCTGAGACACCTAAAATAGGTACATTAGAATTCTGCCTAGGGCCAGCCTTGTTCTTTTCAAACGCAGCCTATTAATGCTATAACTAACCACAGACTCAGAACCTGTAAGGAGCACAGACTCTGGGTTTTAAAATGTATGGAATGCTTCTGCAGCCTGCTACAGTTTCTGACTAGCCTATTTAATGTGGGCTGAGGCTACCAATGCACAGAGCTCCGCTCTGATGTTGCTACCAAGGGGGCGATTTTTGAACTCCCATCCTCACAAGAAGATGGTGTAAAATCTGTGTATAACCCTCACACCTTTTCCTGAATATTTTAAATTGTCTCTGAGTTACTTATCATACCTAAAACAGTGTAAATAAGGTGCAATTAGTTGTGCTGTGTTGTTGTGGGGAATACCATAAGCACCTGTACACATTTAGCATAGATACATTTTTTCCCCCAGACGTTTTTGGCCTAGGATTAGTTGAAACCACAAAGGTGGAATTCACAAATATAGAAAGGCTTACTGAGTACTGAGTTCTATCCTCCTTGTGAGCAGGGAACCAGGGGACATGTATTCTTTCCCAGCATTCTCCACTCAAGTCAGGGCCTGACATAGGTGGAAAGAACTGTGGGGGTAACCAATTCTCTAAGTTTGCCTGGGGTTCTAGTACATACAGGAATTTCTGTGTTTCAAGAACACCCCAGTCTCATGCAGCCAGGGTAGAGGTTACCTATTCCAGGAGCTGGCAAGAGTCTTGCTATAGACATTATGAATTGGGCAATGCACCCCAGCTGATGAGACTTCTCCCAGCATCCTAACCAGGGTCCACTGTGGAGGTAAAGCAAGATTTTCCTTCCTGCTTCCTCTCCTGGAAATATCAACACTCTATGGTGTGAGCCAGAAGGGTCTGTGCCAGAGAATTCTGTCCAGACTTCTTTTATGAGCTGTCAACACAGGCAAGAAACTTTGGGAGCTGAAATAATTATTTCTAGGAAATCATCCTTAAATGCAAGTGCCACAGTAGATTAGCTCATTAATATTCTATTCCTATTTGCATAACTGTGTTTACCAAGCCATCACTTAGGGCAGTGTTCTTAGATAAGAGGAAAGCAGAACAGGGTGCTGAAATGGGCCAGAGCCCTTCCTAGTCTGTGTTTGGGAGTGATGGATGGTCCAGCCATGGGTCTTTTGGTGGAGAGTGGTGATTCTTTATAATAATTCATCCATTTTAATATATGTTTATTTATATATAATCATATTTATTAATCCACAGAGTTCAATTAGTCAAACTCATGGTTTGACTCATTTTCCCTTAGGTTCGAGCATAGACACTCTCGCTATGCTACCGGCTTTCTCTTGACAGTCACACAATACAGCTGCTTGTCACCAACAATGGATCCACTACAACATCTGACCGGTAGACTACCACCAAATTGAATTGCCAAAGACATCACTTGGCGATGAGGTTATGACCTCCCCTTGTCTTTATTGTTGTCGATGTTCCTTCCCGTGCGTCTTTACTGTCTACGGGTCAGACATCTTTCGCTCACTTGATTACCATGGCTCTCTTTCTGGGTTGGAAGCACACACAGCTCCCATCGCATTGACTTATAGAAAACCCACTTCAAGTCAAATGGGTGGGCAGAGATGGAAAGTTAAATAGTAAAGGCTCAGGGCCTCCAGTTTTGAGAGAACTTGAAAATACTTGGGTTTCCTTCACGTGTTTAAGAAAAGTCTTCATCTGTCCTTCATCAGACTTTTCTCAGGCACAAATATTTAAAATAAATGGAAGAAAAGAATTTATTGCTTGGGCTTTCTTCTTTTCTTTTTCCTTAAAAACAATTGATAGCTAACATTTTCATAGCATCTTTTCTCATATTTTTTCCTTATAAATTTAAGGAATGTGGAATACTGTGCTCTAAATAAATCTGCTATTTTATTGAAGATGATTAAAAATCAGGGCTTGGAGGATGAGATTAGATGTTTGGAGCAATAAAAGACACGGGATACTAGAACTTTGAGTGGAGGCCCTTTATTTATTAGGGGAGGGGCTCAGAAATAAAATCTAAAATATGGTTTAAAATACAACAGAGGGTCCCAGTATGCTCTGGCAAGTTCTATCCCAGTCTGGCAAGTTCTGGCTCAAAACCAGTACTTGGCTGAGGCTAAGAAGACAAAAACCCAGCGTGAGTGAGCTGTGGCAGGACTGTGATCTGTCCATATGAGGGCGGAGTGTAGACAGGGAATGCAGGTCTATTTGTGCTGTTCTAGGCTCTCCACTCCCTGGGCCTCCACTCTGGACTGGAGGAGAGAGCCCTAGGCCGTGTCACCTCAGAAAGGGGACTTAACTTGATTTCGTATCCCAGAGACAGCAGCAAACCTGTAGAACCCAGCTATTATCACTGGTTCACGGATTGTTAGGTCATTTCCCAAAGTTCATAGTCGATTTGACTCTTTTCTCTCCCTCTGCTCCAAAGAATCAAAGCCCTGTTGAGGTTTTCCTTCCACAGTCACCCACCCAGCTCCAGGCCCTATAGCTTCCTGCCTCCATAGCAGGGGGTTCCCTCTTCAGCCTGCCCCTCCTTCAGTGTTCCTGGATACACACACATATGGCTGCTAGGGTTCAATGTAGATTCATTGCCAAAAATTGCCTTAGCTTCTTCTTGGCATTGATTGACACCCCCCCCCAAAAGGTCAATCTGTTAAAGACTTGATTCCCAGGGTGGGGCCATTGAGAGAAAACCGTGAGGTCCTTAGGTTGCTGGAGGCTGGGCCCTTGGCGGAGATTATCACATGATCTGGCCTCTTTATCTCTGTGCTTCCTGGCCACAAGTTAAGCAGTTTGCTCTCCTACACACCACTCACCTTTGGATCTGACCCCTCAACAGAGGCTTGAAGCAACAACTGGTCCACCTGGTCTTAAACTGGAAGCTTCGACAACCATGAGCAAAAAAATAAACCTTTTCTCATTATAATCATCTCAGGCATTTTGTTACAGTCACGGGAAGCTGATTAAAATACTTATTCAAATAATGCAAGCACCTCTTCTTCCCCCTCCAGTGTGATAAATGCTTCCTTTGGATGGTCGAGGTCTTCCCTGCTATTTTGTCAGCCTTACCTCTCC
Source organism: Microtus oregoni (assembly GCF_018167655.1). NCBI lineage: Eukaryota > Metazoa > Chordata > Mammalia > Rodentia > Cricetidae > Microtus > Microtus oregoni. Next base: position 12,379,765 of record NW_024543073.1, read on the forward strand.
TCACCAGACTCTTCGTACTTTAAACAGCCCTTACACTTCACCTGCACGCTTAGCCTTTATCTTTCCGTGCTTGAACCCTCCCCTTCTCTGCTTCACGTCCATTTTAGTCGACACACTTTGCTCAGACACCATCTTTCTGTGAGAAGCCACACCCAGGGTCCCCAGCGGCCCTTGCCTACTCATTGTGTAGAGGCAGAGCCAGGCCACAGTCCCCTTTCTGCTCACGGGATTACTTCCCTCTGACTTCTCATAGAGTTTCTTATTTTCCGTGTTTTCCCATTTATGTAGGCAGCCGAGAGGCAAAACCACGTTTTTCACTATCTGAAGCAGCAGGATAGTATCTGGAAATATTAATCTTTGTGCTTTTGTTGCGTTCTCGTCCTTGTAAATGGCTTTCCCTTCGTCGGACAGAGGCGCCCGCATTGCCTCAAGCAGAAAAGTGGGAATGAGAGACATACCAGAAATTGTCACTATTGCAGGTTTATTTTAACTTGTAAAACAGTTCTTAAAAAAACCCAGAGGGGCCTGGCAAGACGGCTTAGTGGGTTCAGGTGCTTGTTGCCAAGACTGACGACTTGAGTTTGAACCTCAGGATCCACAAGATGGAAAGAGAGAACCAATTCTACCAGGTTTTCTTATTATTCCCAAACATGTGTTATGGAACATAAGAACTACCCAAAATGTCCACACAGGAATGAAACAAATTCGATTTAAAAAGGAATCCATAAAAGCAACAAAATAAAGATCAAGGGCAAGTCTGAAAGTTTTGTGACACCTGTATACCATAACAGTTGAAGTGGAAGGAGAAAGAGGCCTGGCTGGGTTTGCCTATTGTCTGAGGCCTACTCTCCAGAGAAGACAGTGTCTGCTTCCAGATCCTCCCCCAAATCTACTAAAACCTGAACATGTAGATACAACATGTGAACACCACAGCCAGAACCCTTTGAAACCTACTCAAAACCATCCATATAGACATCTCCTGTGATTGGGCCATGATCCCTGATCAAAACCATCCACACAGACAGGGTCTGTGAATCCTGTGGACCACACACAGGACAGCAGCAATCCTCAAGGAGACAGGGACTTCACTACCCATGGAAGTAGGAAAGGCCCAGACCTAAGAGTGGGGGAGATCTTTGCCCTTGCATTTTTCCCGTTCCATAAGGTAGACTTTAGCCTCATGCAAATACAGAGCATTCGGAACAGGGGGAGTGTGACAAGAAACTGAATGTTGGTAGCCACTTGTGGCTGGTGGCTCCCGTAGTGGGCAGGCCAGGTCTTGTGTGACTGTGATGAGCAGTTGCTGACACACAGGGAGATCTAGTAAACGTTTGATGACTGGAGCTATAAAAGCAGTGACTCCATGCTGACTCCTGATTCGCGATCCACCCAAAGCCTTGGCTCGTACACTCTAGTCTGCAGAGTGTTTGGAAGATCCTGCAGCTTCCGCCATGTAGAACAGCTTCATAGGAATCAATTCCTTTTCTAGTGTGCACAGTTTTCAAATCATCCACACCACTAAATACCTATCTATTGGGTATGACAACCGCTGTGCTACTTGAACCTGAAGCATACACCAGTTTCCAATGCTTTAAATTCTCTTCTCTGATAACACTCGGAAGAGAACTTGAGTGACCTACCTTCTCACTGCTCTTTAGTTCAGTGTTGTTTTCTATGCTTGGAACTGGATGGCCCCAAATGATACTAACCTGCAGATAAGGAGCACAGGTCATACTGATAGACAGTAGGAGCTATGTGAGTCTTTCTGATGCTCTACCCACGTCATACTGATAGATGGTAGGAGCTATGTGAGTCTTTCTGATGCTCTACCCAGGTCATACTGATAGACCGTAGGAGCTATGTGAGTCTTTCTGATGCTCTACCCAGGTCATACTGACAGACTGTAGGAGCTATGTGAGTCTTTCTATGCTCTACCCAGGTCATACTGACAGACTGTAGGAGCTATGTGAGTCTTTCTGATGCTCTACCCAGGTCATACTGATAGACGGCAGGAGCTATGTGAGTCTTTCTGATGCTCTACCCAGGTCAACCCTGGGCTTTCATGTGTCTAGGAATGGTCAGCCTGACCCCAGGGCTGAGAGAGCAGGTAGGGCTCAGCCCTGCAGCAGATGCTTTTGTGCTAGGTCTCATTATAGAGCATTTGTTTGGTTCATTCCATTTAATTTTGCTTTAATTAAATGCTTTAATTTAGACCATAGGAGCTATGTGAGTCTTTCTGATGCTCTACCCAGGTCATACTGATAGACTGTAGGAACTATGTGAGTCTTTCTGATGCTTTACCCAGGTCATACTGATAGACTGTAAGAACTATGTGAGTCTTTCTGATGCTCTACCCAGGTCATACTGATAGACGGTAGGAGCTATGTGAGTCTTTCTGATGTTCCACCCAGTATTTCTACTGCTGCTTTTCCTGGGAGCTGTCCCAACCCTCTGAGAGCCCCAACCCTGGGCTTTCATGAGTCTAGGAATGGTCAGCCTGACCCCAGGGCTGAGAGAGCAGGTAAGGCTCAGCCCTGCAGCAGATGCTTTTTGTGCCAGGTCTCATTACAGAACATTTGTTTGGTTCATTCCATTTAATTTTGCTTTAATGAACCACTCTCCTTCTGGCCCACCTCTTCCTTTGGGGATCGAAACTGTTCATTAAGTCAAAAGACTAGATTGAATCAAATTACCAACAAATCCTTGTAGATTCTATTACGTGTAACTTTCATTTCTTTTTAAATCAGCAGATTTAGAATCCACACAATTATAATGGATACCTAGACATCTTGACATGTTCCCACCCTCCGTGTCCCCCTCCTTCACCTTGGCCGCTTGACACCCTCTGTATTCCAGCTCACCGATAAAGGGACCAGTAAGGGCCCTCAGTTACAAAGCAGCCAGAGTGGAGGCCTAGGTCGGGCACAGCTGGGAATAATTATAAATTCCTTTAATCCAGAGGCTGGCTAGCCCTAGGATGGATGCGATCACCTGGACTGGTTATAACACAGACTGCTGGCCCATCCCCAGAGCTGTTGATTATCCTCAGATCTTGGGAAGGACCCAAAGTTCTGCAGTTCCAGCAAGTTCCCAGGTGATGGTGTTTCTGGCCTGGGAAACGTGGAAAACCATTGTCTTAATCATTCCGTGATGAGCCTTCAGGGAAAGTACCTTTGGATGCACGTCAGCCCTTGAACGTCACTGTGTTTTAGCTTTCACATGCCCCAAACTCTAGTCAGCAAAGACCTTTCTTGCCTGAATCCAAGAAAGCAACAAGTTCGAAATAGAAAAATTCTCAAAATGTTCAATCTTCAGTTCCAAAAAAAAAAAAAATGGAATGAGTTTATTCTGGGTTGTTGTGAGAATTTAGGTAACCTGGTTTATAGGTGGTAGAAGTCAGTGAGTCACTAGGGAGTCAGGACGTTGAGCAATTTGAACAAATCTGACTTCAGACTTGCCGTAAAGATGGCTAATTAGGTGGAGCCCTGAGGAACGAACGAGCCCCCTGTCACAGAGGTGGTTGTTCTTGTTATACAGTATAAATCATTCCGGAACATGTGTGGCCAAGTAGACGCCTTTGCTTTTCATTATTTAGAGAAAAAATTTCCCCAAAGCCACAAAACATTTAGTCAGTTCAATTAATCTATTACAAAATCCCACTTATCATCCAGATGTTTCCAACACAGGTCTCTGAACCGTCAGCTGTATGAAAGGTTTGCCATCACCAGATGTTTGGCTGTCAGGAGTACATAGCTCTGCTTGAAATGTTCTAGGAACCTGGATTTTTTCTCTGTGCTTAATCACTCTTCTGGTCAATAAATCCTACTTGCAGTGTAACTAAATGCCACGGTTGCAATTTAAATGCCTTTCCTCTTGTTTCTGTCCGGTGTGTGGGGAATGAGCAATACTGTTCACTATCTGTTGGTAATTATTCCTAATTTATTGGAAGACAGCTAGTCACTCTTTATTTTATTCTTTTTCCATGCAAAATTACCTCCAACCCTTTTTTAAAATTTCCCCTACAGATGTGAGTTCCAGTCCTCTAGCCTGCTTTTTACTGTGCTCTTGCTACGTAGTCCAAACTTGCCTCTAAACCTTGATCCTCCTGCCTCAGTCTACTGGGTGTTGGGATTGTAAGCATGTCCCTGAAACACTGGGCTTTCAGGCCCTTATTTTAAAGCTCAGGTCTAAACTATGGCTCTTGACTAATATATATATATATATATATCTGCTCTAATAATGTGGGTCCTGAGTAGTAGAGTTCCTCCCCCAGATTCCCCAAGACATAGCTCTGAATCTTGCATCCTCAACCTCCTATCTGCTAAGTGTCCAGGCTATGAAGCCACCAGACATCATCTCCATTTCTCATTAAGTGAAGAATTTGGTGCTATGACATGGGTTTGTTACTCTTAATTACATTAAAATTTTTTTATTACATTTATTTATTGGAGATGGGCACAAGTATACCATGGCATGTGTGTGGAGGTCAGACGGCAACTCGGGGTACCAGTTCTCTCCTTCTACCACATGGGCCCAGGTCATCAGGTTTGGCAGCATGTGACCTAACCCACTGAACCTTCTTGCTGGCCCCTTCTTAAATAAGTTTCCGAACTACATCAATTCAAAGATGCTGTTGGATGAATGCAAATGGATTCATAGTTCCAGTTAAGTAAAACAAGGTCGGGTTCAATGAGTGAATGAAAGGTTGTTCATCTTTACTTGTGGTTCACTTTGGTTCTTCTTAAGATACATTATATCAAAACAGAAGATGGAACAGCTCAGTTGGATCTGTGATCAAAGTAAAGGATACTTCTTAACTGTGAGGAACTCCTGGTCTAGGACAATCCTAAGGGAAACTCAGGATGCAACTAACAATCAAGTGGGGTCCCTTACCCTAATCTTTACCTACTCCCCAGACCCTGATGCCGGCGCTGCCTAACCAGTTTTCTTCTGATGGTAACAGTTATCATCTTATTTTTATTGATTTGTTAGAGAGGGTCTTGTGTAGCCCAGGCTACCCTTGAACTTGGTATGCAGCCGAGGATAACCTTTCACAGTTTTGAATATCCCGCTTCACATTCAGGATTACAGGTGTGTGGCGCCATGCTTGGGGCATGCAGTTCTGCGGATGGAACCCGGGGCTTCATGCATATTAGGCAAGTCCTCTGCCAGCTGAAGCTCATCAGCAGTTCAGTTACCGTTATTAAACATGTATTTATTCTTCGAAATGCTCATACCTGCATATATCATATATTGATCACATCTAAGCCTCACTCTCTCTCTCCCTCTCCCTCTGGGTCATCCTAACCCGTCTCCCTCCTCCTCTTGCCCCCCCTTTCCTTTTTCTTTTTAAGGAATAATGTACTGAGTCCAGTTATGCAGTAAGTTAGTCCCGTAAGTGTATGTGTCTGGGGTTATTCACGGAGTCCTTGGCAACCTAGCTAGCCAGTGGCCACTCCCAAAGAAAAAGTGACTCTTTCCCTAGGGCCTGTCTACTGCTAACAGCCCCTCAGCTAAGGGTGGAGCCTTGGGATCTTTCTCCCAAATGAGACAGAACAAGGTAAAGGACTCTCTTCCCCAGCTACCCTTAGATCAGTAGTTATCAATCCCGACTGGTGTGTTATTCAGCAATTGCTGTGGAACAGGTGTTACCCAAACACGGGGGCATGTAGACATGTTCTGCCTCACAGGTTTTGAGTGTTCAGAATGGGAGTGTATCTTGGCAGCGTCCTCTAGCTTGGAGTCTAATGCAAGGCTCCATTTGCCTCAACTTCTCTTTAAGAAGGATCCATATCCAGGTCCATGACTGCTGGCAGATTTTAGTTTTTCAAGGGTCCCTGCTCAAAGGCCTCTGCTCCTGTGCCTTGGCTGGCTTGGGGTCCCACTTGGTTCCTCTGGTTCCTCCCACATGGACTCTCCATGAGTATCTCGCTGCATGGCTAGAGGCAAAGGAGCACGTCAGCGAGACACAGTTGTGGTCATCAGGAAGCAGCCAGCTTCCATACAGTAGCAGAAATACTGGCCACTGCTTGCTGATTTCTACTTGATAGAGGCAAGTCAGTAAACCCCTCCCTCATCCAGAGGCAGAGCGACTCCGGGTGGGGATCAGTGGCTCCTCTACCACAGCATCATGCTGGAATCCTCTGCAGAGCTCTTATAAACGACAGGCCCTGCACTAGCCCCTGGGTATTACATTTTAATCAACTAATGAGGTGCACATTACAGACAATAATGAAAGTAGACAATTGCTTACCATCATCATAATAATTCTGACATTCTTAGTAGCCCAAAAGGCTCCTTCCTGCTCTTTTGTAATCAGTTCCTTTCCCTTATTCCAGTCCATGAAAACCATTGACCAACTTTCCTTCCTTCCTTCTTAATTTTTGGTGTGTACATGTGTGAGTTTAAGTATTTACATGTGTGTGCAGGTGCATGTGTCTGTGTATGTGCATGTGGAGTCCAGAGGTTGACACTGGGTGTCTTCTTCTGTCATCCTCTGCCTTATTTCGGAAGACAGGACTTCTAGTGATATCCTTTTTGTTATAGTCTTGTCTTTTCTAGAATTTCATATAAACAGAACCATATCATCTACAGTCCATATAGTTTATAGTCTATATCATCTCTATTCTATATTGTCTATTATCCATATCATCTACCATCAATATTGTCTATAGTTTATATCATCTGTAGTACATATGGTCAATAGTCCATATAGTCTATAATACATATTGTCTATAGCGTATATCATCTATAGCCTATATTGAGTATATGTAGTCATATAGTCAATAATCTATGTCATCTATAGTAAATATCACCTATAGTATACATCATCTATAATACACACTGTCCATAGTTCATATCACCTATAGTCCATATGCTCTATAGTCCACATAGTCTATATTACATAGCATTTATAGTCTGTATCATCTATAGTCCACTTTTTGCTTGTTGTTTATTTAACAGGATACTTTTGAGATTAATTTGTGTTACATGTCTCATCATATTTCTTTTTATTGTTGAATAATATTCTATTTTATGGGCATATGGTAATTTACCTGCTCATAAGTCTACTGATGGATATTTGACTAACATGAATAGTGTCTAGGAACATATAAGTACAAGTCTTAATGGGACCGTACATTTTCTTTGTCTTCAACAAATGTATAGGGGGTCAGATGGTAAGTGTATGTTTAACTTTAGACAAAATCACCAAGCTGCTTCTAGAATGGCGACAGACATTATCCTGCGTTCTGCGAGGCATTGGACTTCTTTTGGACCATATCTTGCCAACACTTAGGTCTTTTAAAACTCAGTCATTCATGTGAATGTGCAGTGGCCCCTCCTTTGCACTTCTCCGTTGACATTTTCATGTCATTTTGTCCTTTGAACCTCTTTGTTGGGGTATAGTGTTGATCCAGATATGAGCTGTTTCTTCAGACTGGTTTCTGACTATTGCATTGTGGGCGTTCGCTCTATCATCCAGGTACAGGGCATCCCTCAAAGTTCTGTTTTACAGCCATATTTCCAAGAATAAGCATGACTTTCACTTTAGTCTTTCAAAGGTTAATCTTGATGAGGTTGCATTTTCTATTTTTTTTTCCCCAGTACATTGTGCTTTCTGGGTTCTAAGAAATTGCAATCTAACTCAAGGTCATAAATATTTATGATTTCTTTGCGAAATGTTATTGCTTAATGCTTACATTAAGGTCTATGGTCTATTTTGAGTTAATTTTCATGGGTGCTGGGGGTCAGGCTAAAAGTCCCTTTCTTTGTTATGAATGTCCGTCTATTCTACTCTTTCCCCGTAGACTGCCTGGACGCTTTACTGCACATCAGCTGACCATGTAGGAGTGAGTGTGCTTATTGACTATTTTCCGCTCCATTGACTTAATTGCCTCTTATTGCTTAAATAACACACCTGCTTGATTACCAGAGCTTTACAGTACATCTGAAAATAACTAATACGAACCCTCCAAGTTGGGTTAATAGTTTACCAATTAGGGGGTGTCTGCATTTCCTCATAAATTTTAGGGAAAGCCCGTTGGTTACAGAATTGCTGCTGAGATTTTGTTTGGAGTTGGATTCAACCTGTAGAGCAATTTGAGAAGAACCAATGTCTTAATTGAATATTACAGTGCGGAGCCATAGTGTCTCTTCAATGTACACGTACTTGGAGTTTTTATTTTTAGTTGTTGTTGTGTGTGTGCGACGTTCATGTTGGGAGCACATGCTCCAGTGTGCCCAGAGAGTTGGAGGACTCTTCCTCCAGTCTGTTCGGTTGTTCCACCTTTATGTAGGCTCTAGAGCTTGAATTCAGGTTACCATGCTTACACAGTAAGTGCCTTTACCCACAGAGTCGTCTTGCCTGTCCTCTCTCCTTAGCTTCTTTTCTGCAGCTTTTTACAGCTTTTAGCGTTCAAAATAGTGTTCAAATATCGCATATATTTTATCAAATTCATTCCTATAGCTTTCTGATTTCACTGCTATTGTAAATGACGTTGACTTGTTTAATTTCTGATTATTCCTCGATAGTATGTAGAATTGGGATTAATTTTTAAAAAATTTTTTTGTATTTATTTTGTTTTTTTTACATCCTGACTGTAATTTTCCCTTTCTCCTCTCCTCCCAGGTCCTCCCCTCCCCATTCATTCATTTTCCTCCATTTCTCTTCCATAGGCCTCCCGTGGATATTAACCAGTCCTGGTATATTAAGTTATAGTGACTCTTGGTATATTAAGGCACTTCCTCTCTTATTAAGTCTGGAAGAGGCGATCTGGTAGGCTAGGATCAGAAACACAAGCAACAGCTCATTGTGGAGAGGATGTGTAGCAAGGGGACCACTCCTCCACTGGGGGTGGGAGTCCAAACTTGTACAGCCGCTTTGGAAATCAATATGGTGGTTTCTCAGAAAATCAGGAATCGATACAATTGAATTGGTTTTTATAGTCTATGCTCTTGATACTTAGGTGTTATATTTGTCCTCTTTTGGATTCTTTTGAATTTTTCACATAGGCTTTGCCTCCTCCTGTCTGAAGTGCAGGCTTTTCTTTCTTTCTGTCAGCTACTTCTTCCTTGCAATCACTGTCCCCTTTTGATACCTTCCTTGATTCTTTTTGTTTTTTGTTTTGTTTTTCAAGACAGGATTTCTCTGCAGCTTTGGAGCCTGTCCTGGAACTAGCTCTTGTAGACCAGGCTGACCTCGAACTCACAGAAATCCGACTGCCTCTGCCTCCTGAGTGCTGGGATTAAAGGCATGCGCCACCACTGCCTGGCTCCCTTCCTTGATTCTTGTCATGATTTTAATTTCAGAGCCTGTTCTTTATTCAGGCCAAGGATGCTCCTTCTGCTCCTGACTGGCTGAGAACTGCCTTTGGACAGATTTGGAGGTTTGTTAATTCTCTCCTGACTTGAGATCATCGTGTATTTTGTTTTTTTGTTTGTTTGGTTGGCTTGTTTTTGCCTTGTTCTCAAAATGCTAATATTGTCAGTTATATTGATTTTCAAATGTTAAACCAATCCTGCATTCCTAGAGTTAGGATTTTTGCTTCTTGGGAGGGTTAAGACTACAGTTTTCTTTTTGAGGTTTGTTCTGACATTAAAACAGCAAAATGCTGACTCTTTAAGGAATTGGAATTGGTCTCTTTTCTTGTTTCGTTTTTGGTTTTTCAAGACAGGGTTTATGTGTAGCATTGGAGCCTGCCCTGGAACTAGCTCTTGTAGACCAGGCTGGCCTTGGACCCAGAGATTCAACTGCCTCTGCCTCCTGAGTGCTGGCATTAAAGGCATGCACCACCACTGCCTGTCGGAATTGGTATCTTTTAAAGGAAATATTTGAAAGAGAAAAAAGGCAACATTCTTTTAACTACCCACATATTTCCTCTTTCCGGCCACTACCATCTTTTATGGGCTTCTGATGTCTCTGGACTTCCTTCCTCTTTGCTGATATTGTTGTGTTTGGTGGTGGTAAATGATGTTTGTCTAAAGTATTGCTGGTTTCACTTCCAGAGTGGGAAGAGTTTTATTGAGTAAGGACTTTCATATTTATCCTTTATTCCTTTCATAGTTCAGGCTCGGCTCTCCATCACCTGCTGAGTCAAATCCCTTTTCTAAGTTAGATATGTATCTTCTTGTGACCATTCCTCTGCCTGCTTTGAAATCTCACCACTTATCACGGGCTTTTAGTGATTCAGTTTTAAGATGCCTTGATATTTCTTTATGATATGAATCTCCAAATTTATAGATTCCATCAAATATGACCATCTATTTAAAAATTATCTTTGTTCCTCTCTCTCTCTCTCTCTCTCTCTCTCTCTCTCTCTCAGAATTATTTCTCATTCTCTAGAAAAGCTCTGGGAATTGTCCGACCCAAATATCCTCTGGGTATTTCCTTGACCTGGAGGAGTTTATCCTCTAACATGCCCAGCTCAGTAATGGCCAGAGATTCAGGGGTGCCCTCTGGATTGCCTGGGCTTTCTTGTGAAGCTAGATTTTCAGTGAAAAAGTCTTATCACCCGGGGCCCCTGAATACCCCCCTCCCTCTGCAGCCTCACTGTATAGAGCCCTGGTCTTTGATTTTCCTCTTTCTGCACCGAAGCCCAGACTGTATCCCAGCAATGAGGCAGTGCAGTGGTTCAGCTGGCTTTCTAGTCTTCCTTCTGTCAGGAGTCCTGGTCCTGCGACATCTGTTGTTCAATATCTGTGGTGAGAAGTTTCTTCTTGGTTCCCAAAGATCTACAGTGTACTCAGTCCTTTTGTTGTTGTTACTATAACCAAATGCTGGAGGAGACTGACTTTATAAAGAAATTAGGTTTCTTTTGCTCATAGTTCTAGAGACTCAAGGGCATAGTGATAGTGTTGGGTTAGCTAAAAAAAAAAAAAAAGACACTTTGGCTGTGTCACATCATGGAGGAACATGAGTATGTGGAGAGAACCTGGCCAGAGAGCTATCCCATAATTCCTTCCGAGGGCACCCCCAATGACCTAATTCTCTTGCCAGGTCCTATATTTGTAAGCTCACATCCCAGTACATGAGCTTTGTGGGGCAAATAATACCTAAACTATGATACCTGCCTTCTGCTGTTCATATTTTGTGTGATGTCCTTCCTCTGGAAATAGTCTCATGACTAACGAACAGGGTATGGCGAAGTTTAGGGTAGCATTTTTATGACTGGGGTGCTGAAGACTTTGACTCCCAACTTACGAAAGCAAGCAGCCATGTTATAGTTCTTTCTTCATGGAGGAAACTGAGGGCAGCCTCTGGCCAGCAGCCAATGAGAACCTCAGGTCCTCGGTTCAACTCTCTGAAAGCACTCTATTTCGCCAGCGACCGTGTGAGCCAGCTGAGAATCGCTCTTCTCTAAGTTTACCATCAGGCAAGCCAGCAGCTTCAACTGCAGTTATGGGAGATCCCGAGTCAAGGCTGTACTTCAGCTGGAACCACAGAAGGCTGCAGAGAAATGTGTCGTCTTTTGTGTTACTAAGACTTGCAGTTAGCTGTGAAAGCAGTTGAAGGTGGTTGATGTATGTGTTCTGCCTGGCTTTGTTGCTGTTGTTTAAGGCAGGTTGCTGGTTAGTTCCTCGCCACTCTACTTCAGTCATAAAGAGGTCTTGGGCATTCAGCTTCAAATCTCCAAGGATAGACACAACTATCAGTATCTTATAAAACCTCCCAGAGGATTCCAACCTGCAGTCGTACATGAATGCTGCCATCTTAATTAGCTCTTCTCTACCTTTAGTGGATGTGTGAATAACATATGATCCCTAGACCATGAGGACTCCGACCCAGGGAGGCTGGAACTCTGTGTTCTCAACCATCTCCCGGTCCTTCTCTGTCTGTTGACTTATCCACCACACTTTGAAAAGCAAGGACTCGGTGCTCAGCTCCTTCTGGTTTTTCCATCTCTTGAGGAACACAAGAGAAGTGCCTAAGCATTCCATGAAGGATGTTTGAGTCGCTCTACTTTCTAGCCTAAAAAATTATTTTTATTCTTTGATAACTCTATACCTATGCTCAATATAATTTGATCATATCTAGACTCCCTTACTCTCTCTTCTTCCCACTCACTCTGGACTCCTTCCCAATAAATTCCTGTACCGTTTCCATGTCCTCTTAAAATATCTGTTTTGATTTATGTGTCTGTGTGTCTATGTGAGTGTGTGCCACATACATTCAGGTAGCCACAGAGGCTAGAAGAGAGTGTTGGGTCTCCTAGAGCTGGAGTTACAGGTGGACTTGTGAGTGTCTAATGTGGCTGCTGGGAATGAGCTCAGGTCCTCTGGAAGAGCAGCCAGCGCTCTTGACTGTGAGCTCTCTCTCTTCAGCTCCGTGTCTTGTTCATTTCCTCTTCCTTTTTCAGTGGCACACCAAATTTAATTTGCGATGCCTTCATGAGCATGAATGTGGAATTATTTACTGGAAAATGGGGAACTTACCAGTGGCTACAAAACTCAATAAAAATGGCTCTGCCTACCCTACCAGCTATTAACTGCCAATAACCTCTTAGGAGCCCCTCTCCTCTCCATCTCATGCAGGTGATCCACGCTGCTGTGATTTCTTGGACACCACAGTGACCCCATGTTGAGAAGACTGCATCTCTCAGCACCCCGTCCCCCACTCCCATCTCTTGTGACCTTAAGCCATTTTCAGTCTCTTAAATGAACAGATGGGTGAGGGCGCATACAATAAGGCAGGCTGATGGAGGAAGAACACGAGAGGAATTATGAGCTCATTTAGGTGGTGCAATAGTTAGAATGTCTTTTAGACGAGGTGAGGGTTAAGTTCAGGATATAAATGATCTTTCCAGAATGTGAACTGAAGAGTCAGAGTCTCAGGCCGTGAATCTTCTGCCTCCATGTCTGCCCTCCGGTGGGGACTTTACTAATCTTCCTCTGTAGACCTTCACTTCGGCAATGGGAACCACACCATTGTTCCCGTCACAAAAATTGGTCTCCTGTGGTCTTCCCTGAAGCTCCAAACTCGGAGGTATGTCTACAGGTTAGAATGCTTCTGTAGCCTTCTGTCTCCACTGTCTGAGTTTAAGTCAAAAACATTCAAGACACGTATCTTACATTTTAAACTCGGTAGTTTTTATTATACAGGTTTTACCTGCCCAAAATGGGCAACTCTCAGTTTTATCTCTACTCATTTCCCAGAAGAGGGGCAGAGGAAGCGGAGAAGTGGACAAGGACAGGCCTCACACTTATTTTTTTTTCCATAGCAAGCACTCCAGACGTCCCCCCAGAGACTGCACGCTGTGAAGGCCCATCCAACACCCTTCCCATATTTTTCAGACTAGCTAACGACAGTAACAGATGGATTCAGCAGTGTGGAAATGATGCAGGAAAGCCCAAACTTTGCTCAGTTGGGATCATTGTGGATAAAGGGTTCACAACTCTTGTAAAATAATGATTGCAGTATAGGTGTATATGGCCTGACTGTAAGCTAGGGTGGTTGCTGGAGAGATGGCTCAGAGGTTGTGAGCAGTTGCCGCTCTTGCAAGGGACCCACATAGCAGCCCCAAGCCATCTATAACTTCAGTTCCAGGGCCTCCAACGCTCTCGCTGGCCTCCAAAGGGATTGCACTCATCTGGTGCACATACATACATGTAGGTCACACATTCATATGTGGAAAAAAATAAATAAAAAATAATAATTAACCCAGGGTGTTTCTTCTTAAAGTATAAAAAATAAACCAGTCTCCCACTGCCTCTCTACACTTCCTCTACAAGCGATAGAAAGGCAGGAAAAGACAGTAGGGTGGAAAGTATGAGATGGGACCCTCCCCGTAGTCAGAATATGAGGCTTCTTTGCCGTTACTACAGCTGAGCCTGACTTCAACTGCAGCCTCGGCAAAGGTATGTTAGAGTTACAGCGCTTAGAGGCAGCTCTGAAGAGTCCTAATCTCCTCAAAAGTCCTAAAGGTATTGGAATCCTTCAGCCAAATAGGAGCCTAGCACCTTTGCTTGGGAAATTAATTTCTTCTATTTACTCTCCCCTTACCAACTCTAAGGAAACAGCCAAAGTGAGAAAGCACTTCTGAATATTCCCGACCCTATTCATGATATGATGAGCAGAGTCAACGGGGCCATGTATCAGCTACTTTTCGCTGGGTAACAAACCAACATGAGCTTCAGTGATTAAAGAAATAAGCATTATTTTCACTGCTCTGCTGAGCTTTATGGACATTTTAAGAATTTTAAGCTACGCTATTTGAGGTCAAGTGATTTGAATGACTCATCTCTTGTCTAGATGACGTAGGAATGACTTGGATGAGGCCTCTGTCTTTAATCTCTAGGGGATAAAAGGCTTATTTTACAGTGGTGGAAGAGGTTCCAGATTGCTGTGGAGATGGGTGACCTCAATGAATATCATCGGTGTTCAAGCCTCTGCTTGTGTCTTGTTTGTTAATGACCCACGCGCTATAAAGCTCATTCATGGCCAAAGACAGATTCAGGGGATAAAGAAAAAGGATGACAAGACACCTGGCAAGAGTGTGCATCCAAGGAATCACAGAATGCCTTACGTAGATCTCGTCTTATTTTCAGGTTAAACATTGGTTTTCCCAAATCAGCCAAGTTAAGTACTGGGTGTTTGCTAATGGAAACGTCCAGAAGTTTTTGTTATCCAAGTCCAACCACATCCCACGGGGTGGCTGCTATGTTTGATCTTAGCTCATCCTACTGACTCTTCCTCTTGTGTTTTTCAAAAATGCCTGGGAGTGCCCGCGGCCTCTGCCTGTGTAGTTTCTGTGGACTGGAGCTATCTATGAACGCCTAGGCACGTCCCCATCCCTACTACTAGGGACGAAGGATCACTACCTCCATAGTCAGCTCTCGCCCTGTGACCCAGGTCACAACAGTAATAAACCAAGGTTGTCTCTTGACATCACCCCAGATCCCTTCATCACAACCACTGATGGCTACATCTCTAAGGTCAAGCAGCTGACTCAGTGTTTTCTTTCTATTCCCATTGCCCAGCTCAGAGCCTGGCTCATGGTAGGTACCCAGCAAATGCTGCTTCATTACGTGGTCTCTGATCCACCCGAAAATCTTCATTTTTCATCATTCATCAAACATCATTTTGGTTTGTTTTTTTCCTTCCCCTACCCCAAGTCTAATCTATCATCATTTTCCTACAACACACCTTCGAGTCTTAGCCACTGTCACTCATCTTGTATGAGGTGGGTATAAGGTCGAGAAGTCCTTGTTTCCTCTTCTGCCTTCTGGGGGATCTGTGAGGTCTAAATAACTAAGACTCGACTTGTGGGCAGGCTCTGTTAATGTTAGTTTGTAATTGTTGCTCATAATGCTGTTACACTGTTACTACCACAGCTCTAGCCTGCCTTTGCTAGGCAACCTCAAGGGTCATCAGAGCCTCTCCCTGGTTCGGAGCTCATCAATTAGGCTAGATTCCCAGGCTAGGAGATCCAGGCATCTTCCAGTATCATCTCAGCTCTGAGGCTATGGTCAGCTCATACCCAGCATTTTCCATGGGTTCTGAGGGAGTGACCTCAGGTCCTCATGCCTGTGGCACTTCACAGACCACATTCTCCTCCCAGCCCCAGCCTACTGCTTTTGTGGCTTTGGTCATTCCTGTAATCACTTCCTCAGACCTACCTCATCCAAATGCGTTCACTCAGCTATATTCCTTTCATTCTTCCCTTTTCCCTTTCCTTTTCTTTTCTTTCTTCTCTTTTTTGGTTTTGTTTTTGGCTGTGCTGGGTTTTGAACCCCTTGCATCACAAATTCTGAGCAAGTGTTCTTCCACAAAGTTCTGCTCCAGTCCGTCCCACTTGCCCTTTCTAAAGGAAGTATAACCTCCTTTCTTACATGATCCAGAATCTTCCTTAACCTCCCATTGCTTGTTCAAACCTCCCAGGACTCTCCGGGCGATGCCAGGCAACTTGCTCTTTCCTGAAGATTCCTGACCGTGTTAACCCCATTTACTTTGCACACACCAAACTCACAGGGATGCTATGAGGCTTTGTAGTCAACCGCCCTGCATCTTCTGGGGTCCCTCCAAGGCTGACCATGTGCTCCAGGATTCTGGAGGAAGCAGAAGCCGCATGAGAAGCACAGGAGCGCTGCTGTACCCTACCGTCTGGTGCTCAACCTGGTGCTTCAGGAGAGGCTGGCTGGCTGCCACACCCTCTATCCAACTGTCCTGACCTCGGTGAGGCTATTTCTCGTCCTGATTATAAGCAGCCGGACTCAACCTCCAGGTAAAGGGAAGAAGCAGTAACAGTTCTATCCTGTACTCTAACTCAGACTCCAGGGCCACCTCCAAGTCATGTTCCCCTCTAGACCCCCAACTCCTAAGACTTCCTCTGGACAGGAAACACTGTCTGAGCAAGAAACTGCAGAGGAAGTTAGAAAGGGATAACTATGTCAAATTTGTGAAACAGGAAGAAACTTCCAGCACAGCGCCCGACCACACAGGCTTCTCTCACACAGGACAGAGAGACTCCGGTCAGTGCTCAGTCTCTGTACAGGAAATCACATTCTAGAATCAAAGAGTCAGAAGCCAGGAGCTGGGGAGATGGCTCAGCTGCTAAAGTGTTCCCCATACAAGTCCAAGGACTTGATTTTTGGATCTCCTGCACTCACGTAAAGTTTGGGTATAGCAACACACATCTGGAATCCCAGCACTGGGGGAGTGGAGGTTAGGAATAGATGGGTTCCAGGGGCTGGTTCGCCAGCCAGGCAGGCTAGCCAGGTCTGTCTGGGCTCCAGGTATGGCGAGAGACCCTGTCTCAAAATACTGTGAAGAAAAAGCAACTGAAGAAGGCACCTGACATTGACCTTTGGCCTACACACACACATACACACACACACACACACACACACACACACACACACACAGATGGGCAGGTATCAAAGATGAGGAGGTGACCTTGTCAGCACCTCTCACAACATCAGTATCCTGTCCTACAATTCATGATGTTGGTGATACTTATAGGGCTTTGATAATTCATAACTCTACCTACTTTTACAATTGCTATACTGCATTCTGTTTAATAAGGAGCCTGGAAGGGGGCATGTCATGCAGCTGCCACATCTCAGTACAATGACCCCATAGAGAGCCTCACTGCAGGGCTCACTGTGTTGGAGGCACCAGCCGAACCTGGTCCTGCTCTTTGGTCTTCTCAATAATCCTGTGGTGTCAATGGTATTGCTATACTCATTTTATAAACAAGGAAGCCGAGACTTCAGGTTTAATGTCGTAGTTAGGTAAAGGGAGAGTCTACCCTCCTCCCCTCCTCCCATTTTAACAGGGTTCACTGTATAGCCCTGGATGGCCTGGAACTCTGTTTGTAGAGCAAACTGGCTTTGAACTCACAAATAACCCCCTACCTCAGCCAGGACATTCTATCACCTCTTCAAAGCATTTTAGAGTCTACTAAGATGTGAATAACAAACTTGCTTGCAATAGTTACTCCGTGTGTAAGCAATCGGCTTCCATCAAGGTGGCCAAAGACTTCAACTTGTCACTTCATTTGGTAGATATCGTAGGCTGTTGGGTTGTTTCTCAGACCTGTTCTTGGTGTTTGTTGGAGGCTTTCCCCGAAGCACCAAGTTACTTTACAACTTCCATCTCCGAGGGGAGTGTGTTCTGGTTGGGGGGGGATGCCTTCCCTGGGAGTATCCCATGACTGCTCTGGGAATAGGGTAGGATTCTCCAAGACTTCTTCCCAGCCACGTCGTGCCTGCCCACATATGTCCAGGTATGTTCTGTCTGGCTACACTTTTGTCTGGGGCTCTCTGTCCTCCTTCAAGGGAGAGACGAGTGGAGCAGTGAGCAGTGGGCAGTGGGGCAATAGATCATCACAGTCTTTCCAACATTTGACGGGGGACCCGCGGATGCTTATGAGTCTCCCTCGTTTTAATTGGTCTGTGTTACACAACAGATCCGAGTAAGAGCTGTGAGTCATTTGGAGATGACCAACAGCCGCCTCAGGCAGGGAAAGGGCTATGACAGGTGTGTGGTTTCTCCAAACCTGACGGATTTGCTTCCACTACGCTCCCAGAGGTATAATCACAGGGTGTGACACCCTCCAAAGTGCCAGGCCTACTCAGCACTTCACTTGGTGATCATTTAAGAAAAAAAGAATAACACCACAACTTTATTAAAATAGGATTTGCATATTCACGTATAATTTACATATTAACAGCTTAGTGCTGCCATCCCTACTAGCTTATTTCAGAACATTCCACACCCCTGCGTTAAGCTCTCTATTCAGCACCTGTCTTTCCATCCCCCTCCTCCACCAATCCCAGCAACCATCGCTCTGTTTTTGTCTCTGTGAATTGGCTTATTCTGAAAATTTCCCATTGATGGAATCCTAAAAATATGTGGCTAGACTCATGTTTTCAAAATCACAGCATGTACCATGAACTATACTTCATTCTTTTTCATTACAAACTAATACTTCATTTTGTTGCCATACCATGTGGCTAATGATGCTGGACATCTTTTTCATATACTTATTGACCACTTGGATAGCTTCCCTGGAGAGATGATCAAATTGTCAATTTCAAATTGGGTTTCTTAGCCTTTTACAGCTAATATATAAGATCTCTGTACATTCTGGATAATACTTGCAATATTTTGTTTGATTGCATGGATTCCCCTTTTTCGATGAAGAAAGCACAAGTTTTTAATATTGTTGAAGTCCTATTTATCTATATCTTTTTCTTTTGTTGTCTGTGGTTTTTCATATCTGCAACATTATTGCCTAATTCAAGATCAAAGGTTCACCTATTTTTTCTGTTTTATAATTTTGCTTCTTCCATTTAGATATTTAAATTATTTTTTGTGTATGATATGATACAAAGACTCCACTATTCTTGCATGTGACTATCTAGTTATTTCAGCACTTTTTATTAAGAATACTATTCTTTCCTCTGTCAAATTATCAGGCATCAGTGTAAAGAGCATAAATGAACTTTCACACATTCTATGGGTCCATATATCTGTAAGTACGATAGCACCACATTGTTTTGATGACTGTAGCTTTGTAATAGGTTTTAACAGAAGGAAATAGAAGCCTCCAACAAGATTGGTTGTGTTTGGGGGTAGGTCTTAGCATTTTCATACGCATTTTACAATCATGTCAATTTCTGTGAATTAAAAAAAAAAGCTAATTTGACCTTGTAGCTAAGGTGAGTGGGCGGATACATAGCTTTGTCTAGATAGCACTTGCCAACTCAATAATTCAATGACATATCCATGAAGATGAGACATTTGATATCTCTTCAGGTCTCCTTCAGCTTCCTTTGCATTGCTTTATAGTTTTCAGTGACTGTCTTGTATTTTTTTACCTGGGAAATTTATTTCTAAATGTTCTTTTGATGTTCTCATAACTATTTTCTTAACTTCATTTTGAGTTGTTGACTCCTTGCACATGAAAATATAACTGATTTTGATCATTGCTTTTGTGTCCTGATGCCCTTGATGTCTGATGTTTGATGCCCGGATGTCTCACTTATCTTGTTTATTCAGTCCAGTCATGGTTTGGAGGAAAACTTTTCAGAGTGTTTTGAACTCAAGGTCATGTCATCTAGAAGCAGCATTGTTTTGCTTCTTCTTTACTAGGATGAAAGCTTTTCATTTCCTTTTCTTACCCAGTTGTCCTGTGTTGAAATAGGAGCGGCGGGGCTGCATCCCCGGCACCCGGCCACCCCCATGGCTAGCTTTACCCGAAATAATTACATGGAAACTGTATTCTTTTAAACACCACTTGGCCCATTTCTATCTAGCCTCTTCTAGGCTAGCTCTCGCACCTGGACTAGCCCATTTCTAATAATCTGCTGTAGCCCACGAGCTGGCTTACCAGGAATGATCTTAACCTGCGTCTGCCTGGAGTGGGAGAATCATGGCGACTCCTTGACTCAGTTTCTTTCTCCCAGCATTCTGTTCTGTTTATTCCGCCTACCTATGTTTTAACCTATGAGGGCCAGCCAAGCAGTTTCTTTATTTTTAAACCAATGAAATCAACAGATTGATATATGACACTCCCACATCAGTCCTGGCTTGGTGAGAATTTTCAGTTTAGCTTATGGGAGCAAAATGAATTTGGAGTTCCTTTTCTCACAAGAGGAAAAAGTCAAGGCCACGTCATTCATGGTGGAAGGAGAGAACCAGCTGCTGAAAGCTGACCTTTGATCACCATACATGTGCTGTGACACACGCACCATGACATGCCATCATATACAGAGGCTAAGAATGTCCAGGTCCTCAACATCTTGCAAACAAATCTGTTGATATTCCTATTTCCTCATCAATGAAGGCATATGTATATTAAAGGAAGAGTGCTTTTTTTAAAAGAAATCATTCTCAGGTGTTTCCTAGTGTTCTGTCAACCAGACATATAGTGCTCTCTCACCCCATCACCCTAAACAACATAATAGATATAAAGGTCAGAAAAACATAGAAGTTAAATAATCAAAACAAATGATCTTGGGTTGCTTTTCATTTATATTTTTCATTTATTTTCCCATCTGTTGGTCTCCCGATTAATTTTATGCCAACTTGACACATGCTAGAATCATTTGGGAAGAGATCATCTGAGTTGAGAAAATGACCACATTAGATCTGTTTGTAGGCAAGTCTGTAGTGCATTTTCTTGATTAGTAGTTGGTATGGGAGGGCTTAGCTCACTATGGGTGGTGTCGCTCTTGGGTGAGTGATCCTGGATGCTGTAAGAAAGCAGGCTAAGCAAGCCACGGACAATGATCCAGAAAGTAGAACTCTTCCATGGCCTCTGCATCATTCCTGACCTCTAGGTCCTTGCCTTGACTTCCTTCAGTGATGGACTATGCTCTGGAAAGGAAACCCAAACAAAGTCTGTTCTCCTATGGTTGCTTTTGGTCATGTAGGAATACTAAGACAGCTAGCATTTAACTATGAGATTTTCTTCTTCATCCTCTTCACTCTGGTTTGGGATATCTGCTCATTTTTTCTCTTGTGTCTTCATCGGTGTCAATTTGAGAAATAAATGCCCCAAGTTTGAAGGCCTCATTTGTTGTCAGATCTTGGCTGCATATGGGTTGCTTTGTCTCTTTATTACCTACCCAGTATAGAGAATTTTAAGTGTCGACATAAATCTAATTTTAATTGTCTCTCAAAAAGAACTGAAAAAATACTATAATTATAAATGATGCTACAGACTGCTTTAGGAGACTCTTCTATTTCTGACAAAAACCACAAGTCTAGAATGGTGTATTATTTTTGAAACTTCTCTACCATAGAGATATCGCTGTAAAACAATGGAAAAAAAGCATGCTGTGAGCACAGCCCTGGGTTCCAGTTCTTCGTCTATAGTTAGCTGATTGTGTGGCCTTGAGCCCTCTGGGCCTGAAATGAAGGGAATAGTCATCACGAGCTCTGATGTTCTGCAATTCACTAAATGAAAACCACTGCGCTGGGGCAGGCATGACGGCCCACACCCTTAATCCCAGCGGCACTCGGGAGGCAGAGGCAGGCAGATCCTTGTGAGGTCAAGGATAGCCTGATCTGCATAGCATATTCCAGGCCATCCAGAGATATATAGTAGGGCCCTGTCAATAAAAAATGGCAGGGTGGGGGAGAGAAAAGAAAGATGCAGTACTCAAGCCAATGAATGTGGAAGCTGTCGGTATGCTGCAAAGCGACACCAACTACTAGGGCGGCAGCAGCTCTTCGAGGAAATACCACAGTGCAGTGTTGGTGCTCCATCCTCCACTTAATATAGTCTTTCCTTCAAGGAACACAGCAGTAGGGGATTTATATACAGAAGGTACTATTATGGCGTGCACTCCTGACAAGGACTGATTTTCCCAGATAATTCTAAAAAATTCTTCTTTTGTGAATTTATCTGTAATACATGTACACGGAATCTGGGTGTGAGTGTGTGGATGTGAGTACCGGTGCTCTTGGAGGCCAGAAGAAGGCGTGGGATGCTCTGGAGCCAGAGTTACAGGTAGTTTGAGCCACCCCAACGTGGGTGCTGGGAACCAAACTTCTGTCCTCTGGAAGAGCAGCAAGCACTTTTAACTGTGGAGCCATCTCTCCAACATCCCCACCCCAGATAATTCTTAAGACTTGTAATGCCTCTGAACAGAAGACAGCATAAATATGTAACCTCCCGGAGACAGTCAACACACTGACCAACTTATTTGCTCATTTTGTTTTGTTTTCCTTGCGGTGGCAGGAATCAAAGCCAGGCCTTTTCTCATGCAAGGTAAAGCCCTCTCCTACGGAGCTCCGCATCCAGTCCACGTATTTGCTTTTCATTGTTGTGAGAGTCACACATGGGATGGACTGAGACAGGTCCAGGGAGTGTCTAACAAAGTTCTCCCAGCTGTGGACACACAGCCGTTGCTCACTTGTCCCCACTTGTCCAGTTCAGTCCTCTTCTGTCATCCCAGAACAATCTCTTGAAGACTCTTTTTCTGTTCTGACGTCTCCTTGACAGTCACGCCCACAGTCATGAAAGCACACTTGTTTCCAGGTCTGTTCAATCTAAGAGTTTTTTAAAGTAGTGAAGTCATTTTAACCCTTGTTTAGGCAAATTTCTTGGTTCATTTTCTTGCCTCAATAAAAATATCTGCTCTCACTCATCCCAAGGCCACTTTCATCGTGGTCTGGGTAAGGGTTGGTGTGTGGAGTCTTATTTTCAGTGCCTTGGCAGTGGGTCGTTAGGCTTCTTCATAGACATGGAAACTGACAAGGGAGGAGAAAATCAACCCAAAGTCAGGGTTAGAACCTAGGTCTGTTGTCATCTGCGGGCTGTCATCATTATGCCATGTTTATGAGTATGTGTATGTCAGGTGTGTATGTTTGTGCATGTATGTGTACATGTGTGTGCATGTAATATGCACGTGTATGTGTGTGCATGTAATGTGCATGCATGTGTGTGTGCAAGAGTGTCTGTGTATAAGATATGTATTGAATCTACAAGAAAGTCAATCTGTCTGATTTGCATTTGAGACTGAAAATGCTGTTGATAGTAAAATAAATGCAGCCCTTTGAATCTTGTTATTGGCATGGTGTATTCCCTACATTCTTTGACCTTTTCTTCAGGAAAATGGGACAAAAGGGTAGTTTGCATTTCATGGAGGCGCAGTGAGGATTAGGACTGGTGCCTCTCACACACTGTCGTCTCCAGGGTTAGTGTCATGGTCATCGTCACTGACCCCATCAGACACCACCAGCACCTACAGAGAAGTGTCTCCCAAAGCTCCTGGGCTCTACCACCTTAGCACCGCCCAGTGGCCGCAGCTTGTCCTGCCTGCCAGATTCCACTTACCTTGGGGTCTAGGTCTGTTCCTAGTTGTATTCATGTCTCAGAAACATATTTTTACTTAAAATTTTGCCAAGCACAAAATCACAAGAATTTAGTGTTTTGACTGTGGAAGTGTATCGTTTTTCTTTTATCTGACAATGGAAGCACTCAGCTTTGGAAAACTGAAGAGCTGTGGGTCACATTTGAAACACATAAACTTGGAAAAGGAACCATGGGAAGAATAGGTGACCAGGTCTCGGTTTTGCAGAAATTCACAGAATGAAGTCCTCTCTCAGCCCTTTTACCTCTAAAGTTTATAGAACAATAAGGCTTTGAGATTCTTATGCAGAAGCTAGACTTACGTTTAAAAAACTTGCTAACCAACTGTTGACTTATGAGTCATTATAGCTGGAAACCCTGAAATACTGAGAATTGTATAGGAAACAAAAAAGACAACGTTCTGCTTTTTCCAACTATTTTTGGCAGCAGAACCTATTTTCTAAAAAGAACCACTCCATATATAAGCTCTAAACACATAACATATAGCCTATAAACATATAACATATAGTCTGTAAACATATAACCTATAACATTGAACCTATTGAGGTTGAGACAGGAATGTAGGAGCCTGGTGAACGCCAAGGTCCCATCATGGTGTGGGAGGTCCTTCTGTCTATGTGTTGCTTTTATTGGTTAATGAATAAAGAAACTTCCTTGGCCTGTTGATAGGGCAGAACTTAGGTAGCTGGACTAAATGCTGGGAACTTAGGTAGGTGGGGAAAACTGGACTAAATGCTGGGAGAAGGAAGGCGGAGTAGGAGAAAGATCTGCCAGAGACAGGCATGCCAAATCTTTGCAGGTAAGTCACTGCCATGTGGTGATATACAGATTAATAGAAATGGGTTAAATAACTGTAAAAGTTAGCCAATAAGAAGCTAGAGCTAATGGGCCAAGCAATGATTTAATTAATACAGTTTCTGTGTGATTATTTTGTGGCTAGGTGGCTGGGATGAACAAGCACCCTTCCTACAACACAATCAGCTTTGGCCCCTCTATTTCCTTTCTTTCCCCTCCACACACAGTGATGGCTGACATGTAAGGTCATGACAGCATGTCATAAGAGGATGTTATAAAGCAGTCTCTTGTCATTTAGATCATTCCTATCATAAAATTTTCCTTCTTTTAAACAACTCTGCAACAAACACCGTTTAGCTGATTTTTGCTCTGTATAAATATGTATTTATTTCCTTAGGACAATTCCATAGAAATAGAATTTCTGCATTAAAATATATGCCTATTTAAGGCTTTTAAAAATCAAGTTTGTGAAAACGAAGGTAATTTCTTTTAGAAAGTCTATAAAAATGAACCTAATCCTGTTTTTTTTATTACAAATAAACTCTTAGCCAAAAGTTTCAGTAAACAGCAAAGCTAGAAAATTTGAGCTAAGTGCCAGGAATCATTAATACAGGAAGAGAGCTAAGACTGCCATGCAACTCTTCCTCAGTCTCCTTCTCTAACCTCCTCTCTCTCTCTCTTTCTCTTCCTCCATCTCCATAATTCCTTCCCCTTGGACATCTTGTTCCCTCCCAAAAGCATTTGATTCTTTAATGCTTGCACAGAACTTGAAAATGAAGGCCTCAAAGAATTTATATTTAACACAGACAATGTGATAAATTGTGGAGAAGACCATGCTAATTTCTGGGCACACAGCAAACACTCTGAAACAGGACCGTCAAGGGTCAAACTGGCTCCGATGATGGCGGCCCTTCTCAGAGCGCTAAAGTACAGATACAATGGTACCCAGAAACAGTAATGGCCCCATTAAGGAAAATTACTTCCTTCTCATCGAAAAGATAAAATCTGTGGCCTAGGTGGAGATCTAGCCTTCCAGGTGGACAAAGTCAATGACGTGGCTTCTCCACAAGAAGGCAGGACCACTCCTAGGAAGATGGATCCACAGTAAACCATGCTTAAGAGACGGGCAGAGTAATTATCCCGTTAATGATATACTGTGCTTCTACTTCCCAGAATTCTCAGTTCCTAGTGCAGTCTTTAAGAATGTGACTATGGTGCTTCTTATGTCTGCCCAGTTTTCCAGAAAAGAAAACTTCTTTTTTCTTTTATTTTTTTCCCTAGGCATGCCTCTCTTAACACTTTGAACTTTGTTCTTTCTCTGAAATACCCTTCTCCACCACACTGATTCTACACAGCCAACCTGTACCACCACTCTCCGCCATACTGATGTCATGTGATTAACTTCCATACCAGTTTAACAAGCTTTTCTCTAGCTAAATAAGGAGAACCCAAAGAAAAACATACAGGCATCCTCCTGAATATTAACCTTCAGCAAGCGATGAAAGGAGACAGAGACAGAGACCCACATTGGAGCACAGGACTGAATTCTCAAGGTCCAAATCAGGAGCAGAAGGAGAGAGAGCACGAGCAAGGAACTCAGGACCATGAGGGGTGCACCCACACACTGAGACAATGGGGATGTTCTACTGGGAACTCACCAAGACCAGCTGGCCTGGGTCTGGAAAAGCCTGGGATAAAACCGGACTCTCTGAACATAACGGACAATGAGGACTACTGAGAACTCAAGAACAATGGCACTGGGTTTCTGATCCTACTGCACGTACTGGCTTTGTGGGAGCCTAGGCAGTTTGGATGCTCAACTTACTAGACCTGGATGGAGGTGGGGGGTTCCTTGGACTTCCCACAGGACAGGGAACCCTGATTGCTTTTCGGGCTGAAGGGGGGGGGACTTAATTAGGGGAGGGGGAGGGAAATGGGAGGCGGTGGCTGGGAAGAGACAGAAATCTTTAATAAATAAATAAATTAAAAAAAATAAATAAATAAAAAAAGATTGATAGTCGAGGGCTGGAGAGATGGCTCAGTGGTTAAGAGCGTTGCCTGCTCTTCCAAAGTTCCTGAGTTCAATCCCTAGCATCCACATGGTGGCTCACAACCATCTATAATGAGGTCTGGAGCCCTCTTCTGGCCTGTAGGCATACATGCAGACATAATATTGTGTACATAATAAATAAATAAATATTTTAAAAAAAAACAAGCTTTTCCTTTGAGCAGCTGCTACAATGTGCAACTTTCCTTTTGTGGGATTTTTCTTTCGAACACTGGTAAAATTGTCCTTGAACTTCTGCTTGAGTTCATTCTTAGAGTATTTTTTAGATTATTTAGATTATTATTCTTAGATTATTTTGTGGTTGAGACTGAGAACCTTAAGAAGAGACCCAAATTTCCCCCAATATCATCTGGCAACCATGAGTCGACTCCCCAAAGTTTCTGGTAACAATCTGACCATAGAGGCTTACCTGCCACCCCGACCTACAAACGTGTGTTCACTAAGTGCATGGCCTGTCACTGTCTTGAGTGCTACTTCAGTGTAACTGGAAGTCCCGGAGGGTGTCATCCAGGAGACCCTTCTCCATGTCACCTCTGGCTGTCCTGCTCCTGGTCATTTGCCCCATCGCTAGTCCTGGAACCCAATCATGTCACGTGAGTAGAGTAGCCACGAGGGATGTAGTAGTGACAAGGGTATCGCCTTCAATTTGGGTAGGCTTTTACTTTCCCCATTGTTTGTTTTCTTTTCCTTTTATTTTCTGTTTGGTGTGGTTTGGTTGTTGTTTTCGAGACAGGGTTTCTCTGTGCTGCTTTGGAGCCTGTCCTGGAACTCGCTTTGTAGACCAGTTTAGTCTTGAACTCACAGAGATCCTCCTGCCTCTGCCCCTCCAGGGCTGGGATTAACGGCGTGCAATGCCACCGCCTGGTTTCATTTTTTTTTTCTTTTTAAAAAGAAACTGGTTTCTTTTCTCCTAAGCTTTCTCTCCTTCTTTGCATAGAATACAGTTTTAAACCAGTGAGGTCTCAGCTAAGGAAAAGAACAGGTCCTGGAAGCTGTGTGTATGTAAATCAGTGAGGTCTCTGCGGGAACAATTTAGGAGGAGAGCAGGTCCTGGCAGCTGTGTGTACACAGCAGTGCCGTCATTTTAGTTTGACTGGTCCCTTTCAGTCAGTCTCTGGGGGCCTTTAAGCTAGCCTTGTGCATGAATCTGAAAGGTCTTTGAAATGAAGTTAAAACTTATTCTGTAGATAGTTTCCTCAAATGTAAGGCGCCCTCACAGTCTTTTAATGTTACAGGTCTGGGCCACTTAAAGTTTTTGCACTCCTGGCCTCTGAGAAAAATTTACATGGCCCTGGTTTGTCAATATGTAAAATAGCTATAAAACATTTACTGATAATAAGTCATAAAGAGATTTTTTTTAAATAATTCTTTTATATACAACGTTGCCATTTATGAAAGATGAGCAGAAAGTCGCATGGTGATGAGCTGCCTACACTTGCTTAGCTCTTCATAAAGAATTAAATCTTGGCTGAATATATCACACCGCAGGACACAGAGCTTCTTCCCTGGTTTCCAGAATTGGTTGATATTTTGATTTTGTAATCATCCATCCTGAGGGTGCCACTTTGCATAAATACATAGTATATGATGGGGGAAGTATGTTGAGGTCATTTCCAAAACCATTGGAATCTCTGTCATAAATCAAGCCAAAATTTACTTAAAAAAAAAACCCTGAAACTCAAGTCATCAACTCAACAGCAACTTTTAAACACATGCATGTGTGCATGTATGTATGTATGTATGTATTCACTGAAGCCAATTAGTGCTGCACAGAAATGCATAACCAAGGAGCCACATATCTGAACCATGCTCAACCAGCAAAGGACCACATGACTAAAGAGGGCTGACCCTTCCCTCACTCGGCAGCCATCAACTGTTAATAGCTCCCTAGCTAGGAGTTGAGGCTACTCTCCCCAGCCCCTCCGTATTGGACTGTTAACAGTACCTTTTGAGATCAAACATTCTAGGGCTGGGGAAGTGGCTCCCACACAGTGCAGGTTGGAACAGAATGCAAACTCTTTAAGTGCTTGATTCCAGACTGCATCTTAGTTGTTGCCTGTTCAGAAACCTTTTAATCATTGTCGAATTTTTCACAACGTTCAGTTAGGTGGCCCCATAGCGTTGTGACTCACAGCTGAAGAAGCTGTTCATAGATGACCAGGGACTCCCATCCACAGCCCAGTGTTACAGAATTCTTTTTGAAATTGACAGATTATTGTAATCTTGGCACATACTCCACCAACTTAAACGTACTCACCTAAGACTCTGAGTGCTGTGTGTTAAGTAGCATCCTTCAAGAGCCTCAGGGACACACACACACACACACACCCATCCTCCCAGGTACTCTGACACAGGATAGGGGCTAGATATTGGGAGGTAGTGTGCAGATATGACTGAAAAATCGTAGTCTGAAATCAGTGCCTCTCTAATGTCAGATTTTTGTCTAAGAATTGTGCCAAAAGTCTTGAAAAAGGAAGTTAGGAAAAAGAAATTGCAGTATGAATATTTTCTCTGTTGTAAGCATGAATAAGCAAGGTGTGGTGGCTCATGCCCGAAATTCCAGCACTCGGGAGGATTGCCAGAGGTACTAGGCCAGCCTGAGTTCCATAGGGAGTTCCAGGCTAGCCTAGACTACAGAATGGGGCCCCGTTTAAAAGAAATAAGCAAGCTCACAAACAAATGGATACCTATTTCACTCTCTTAAAGTCTAAATAGTGAGGCAAGATCCGAGCCTTTTAATAGTAACTTACCTGAAAGAAGGCTGAACACTAGGAGAGCGAGGCTGTGGGGAAACAGATGCCATGAAGTTAAGATCAGTTCGTCAGCCGTACCGTCCATCTACTGCCCCATTGCTAAGTAGCAGGAATGCTTACGAGTAATCATGCCAAGCTAAGTTGTTGGTGCTTTACAAAGAGGCCACTCTTTCTTCCTGGGGATCAAGCACGTAATTACTTCATTTGTCTGGGATCTCATTGTAGAGCTCATTCCTAAATCTATCAGGACCTAGAGGGTGTCAGGATGATTTAGCTGCCTTATAAATTTCCCTACATTCTCTGGTAATTTCCATTGTTAAAGGCTTTGGTATGAAAGAAAGATGAAACTTATCAACGTGACTGAGAATGACTTTGAGAACCTCTTCTCCCCCTTCCTTTTTTTTTTTGAGAGGAGAAAAGAGCTGCAGAGTGTGCCTTAAAACCCACAATTAATATTTTACTCTGCAAGCGCTAAACCTGTTCTCATTCAAGCCCTTGATTGCTTTATTAGAAGTAATTGCTTATCTCGGTTTAAGAAAATTGGCTGAGACAGGCTACTTACTTGCGTGTCTCACTCATCGAAACCTGATATATAAAGTATTTTCGATGCGTTTTTAACTCTTAAGGTTGAGCAGTCTAGATGGGAGCCCACAGAAGGAAGAGGTATACTCTTTTAATGTCCATCCATTACTCCTATTAAAAATATCGTTCCGTCCGATGTCAAATGGTCTTTTGGTGCCTAATGATCTTGACAAGAACAAATACAGCCGTGTGGATTTGAAGTCAGAAGACTATGGTCATTTGTCTGGGGCTGTGGGAGAGACATTTTCATTTTCAATTTTCTCCCTCCGTTTTCTTATTACAATTACTGTTTGGTTCATTATGACAACCCTCATCATTATGACTTTTCAGGCTCACAAGCTGGGAAAAGATTAATGGTCGACGAAAATACAGTGTTTGGCATTAGAGCTACATCTGGCTGTTAATATAACTGAGTGGAAATACATGAAATCCATTTCCAAGATTTATGCTTGTTCTGGAGGAAGTGGTATAGGTAGAAAATGTTAAGATGTACAACCCGAGGTGGTGGCAGGTACCGTGTGCGTGTCAATTATTCATTCACTCTTTCAGTCAACAAGCCCTGGGCATCAGTTATATGTGTACGCTGTGTACTAAATTCGAACTAAACCCTAGAAATAAGATCCAGTCTGATGGGGACATGGGGTGAGAAGGAGACACAGGGTGGCCTTAGTGAGTGGAAAACCATACACCAGGTTTTGCCCATTCTGAAGACTAGAATCTTAATTCTTGTCATCTAGTGGGACCTGGGTTCATGAGAATGAACAGAGATTCCTTTTCTCTGCCTCTGTCCTTGTCCCTCTGTCTCTGTCCTTCTCCTCAACCCCGTGTGCATGTGCGTGTGAGTGTACGTGCACGTGTGTGCATGTGTGTGCGTGCGTACATGTGTATGTGTGTGTGCATGTGTGCGCGCACGTATGTGTATGTGTGTGTGCATGAGTGTGTGTGTGTGTGTGTGTGTGTATGTGTGTGTGTGTAGGCCAGAAGTTGACACTGGGTGTCTTTCTCAATCCCTTGTCCATTTCAGGGTCTTTCACTGAACCTAGAGCTGAAACAATTTGACTAGACTTCCTGGCCAGTAAGTAGCAGGAATCCTCCTGCCTCTGCTCTGTCCCCCAGGACTGAGATTGTAAGCAAGCACAACTGTCACGCCCATTTCCACGCGGGTATTGGCAATCTAAAGTGAGGGCCTCATCCTTGCACAGCAACTGCTCTCCTCCCTGAGCCATCACGCCAGCCCGCCCTGATCCGAGGTTCTTTTACACAGAGCTTTGCTGGGAATAACTGAATCCACATAGGAGAGAATTGCAGGTTCACTGACCCTTTCTGTGGTAAATAAACAGGGAAGACTCCACATTACACCAGAGAATGGTTTGTTGTAACTAAGAGAAAAGTTCTGGTCACATTGCCTCATGCTACTGAGCATCGCCATAGCTGCCATTCCTGTGGTATGTTTAGGGGTTTTCCTTGCTACTGTGTTTGTGGTGGGTGGGGGGTGGGGGTGGGGGGCTGCTCTGTAACTCTAGAGAGAGAAACTTTGTTTCCGGACCTTGGAGGACTGCTCCAGGTCTTGTTTATGAAAGTTGTCCAACTATTCCTTCTGTGAAATTTTCTTCTTAGTCCTATGGTTTTGGGCGGGGTCTGTTAAGAAACCTTTGGCACCAAACAGTCATTTCCTGCTTGGATGTCAAGGTGTAAAAGTTTTGTCGTTGCTCAGGATCACTAGTCCACTGCAGTTTTGCAGCTCTATTTAATACACGCTCTGCTGGAAAGGGATTGGGTGTTGTTTAGTCACCCATTGTCCGGTAGGCTGCAGTCAGCAGAAGATGCAGAAGACTAAAGGTCGAAGACGCAAAGACTTATTACAGAGTTCCCGTCTCCGAGGAGTCTGCTGCCTGGTGAGAAAGTCAGAGCGTTGTGGAAGCATGCCATCAAAGCTTTGATAGCAGCATGCGGGCAGAGGAAGGCACCATGGGATCAGAGACAGGCTACTTATCCCAGGAAAGTTGAAAGCATCTGACATTTTGCTAGATAGTAGAATTTTTCAGAAAGTTGATTACACCCTAAGATGTTTGTGCCTCTGTATTAAGAAACAGAGAAATACTGTACTATGTTTGCCAAGGGAGCATCCCGTTGTTCTATTTCATTAGCTCTTAAAGTATGAAATATCCTAGGGAATGTTTAACGACTATTCCCTCCAAAGATCTTAGAGCTGATGCTGAAAATGTGGCTGCAAGCCAGGGAAGTGGGAAGAGGAGGGGAAACAGTGTATACAGGGGCAGGGAGACAAAAGGCTGAGGGGCGGGACCTCGAGCATGTGAAAGAGGTGGGCCTGGAAGGAGAAGGGTTGGAGCAGGAGGAGGTGGTAGCTGGGGGTGACCATGGGGAACCTTATCTGCTGAATGAGGAGCCCAGATGTTGTCTGGAAGGCATGAAAGAAGATGAGATAATATTGGTCTTTGAACAGAAACAAGACAAGATTAAATTTCCAGGGGATGAAATGAAGAGACGAGGCTGGAGGCAGGAAGAGCAAGAGGGAAGGCTGATGCAGCCAGGGTTGTGAATATGGTGGCATGGGCTGAGCCAAGCGTGATGGAGGAGTGGGAAGGAATGAGTGACTTGTTGATAGTTGATTAGATGGGCTTTGATGACTGGATAACAGAAGAATGAGGAAGATGTAAAAATCCCCCTTCTTTGGCTATAAGCCTTGCATGAATCTGCGTTGACTTTTATGAGAAAATGATTTTTTTTTGGTGTACATGGTACTGGATATTGAACTCAGGGTCTTACACAGTAGGTTGAAGTTCTACTGCCGCAATACACCCTTAACCTAATCGTTGCTTTGAAGTAAATGTGCTTGTAATATTTAGTTTTGATTGCCAACTTGACACACTACAAAATCATCTAAGAAAGGAATCTCAGAGAGGGATTGTCTGGGTTAGATTAATCTGTAAACCTGTTTGTAGGGGATTTTCATAATTGGGCTCATTGAAGCAGGAAGCCCCACCTTGAATGGGAGCAGTATTGTTTTCATGGCGGGACCCTGAACTGAAGGAAAAGGAGAGAATGAACCGGTGACTAGCATGATGTATTAATCTGTTGGGCACTGACGTCATGCATTAGTGCATTGCTCTCTGCGCTTGACCATGAATGTGCTGACTGTTTTCTGAAGCTCCTGCTGCTGTGACCCTCCCGCTGGGGCAGACCACAGCCTGGAATTGTGGACTAGCACAAACCCTTTCTCACGTAGGTTGCTCTCATCAGGGTATCTTCTCATAGCAACAAATAAAACTATGAAAAAGTCCAAATACGAAATGATGTAAAAACAAGTCAGGCTTTCCCTTTAAATCTCTACCATGTGAAATAGCTTCTAACTTAGATGCCTTATGGGGTAAATTGTTTGAGACTTCCTATTCTAAGGAGAAACATGGATTTGTCTGTCAAATAATATGGGGTTTGGGTTCTGCCATCTTAGGAACAGGTCTCTTGCCAGCTGGGAGCAGCCCACATGTATTAGAGTTAAGAAGCCCCGCCTATTGTCATTCCCTTCTGGAGTGACAGACCTACAAGTTGACTGGCAATGCTATTAGATTTGTTATTTCATCAGTAGGAAATCCAAGTGCATACTGAACCTCAGTAAATTCTTAGAAGCAAGGTATGTGGACTGCAAGTGTTTCAGCTCTGGAGGGAGGGTATCCTGCCTTGTTGGGAAGTCAGGCTCTATCTGGAGCTGCAAAGGAACAGTTCTGGAGGCTATAGCTGCAATAGGCCAGCTCTGGAGAGAAAGGTATCCTGACTCCTAACTTGGGAAGTTAGGAGATACCTGAAGCTGGGGTATGCGGTAGGGGATAGTCTCCCAGCAGGTTGTAGCAATCCTGCTTCTCTCCTAGAGAGAGGCCTTATAGTTGAGCTCTGCTCAGACGGTCCAGCACTTTCTTCTGCTCCTGGCCCAAGATGGTACTCTTCTGCTTCACTCTGCTAAAGGGGAGACCCCTGCAGAAATGGAGCAATCACCTCCAGCGCCTTAGGAAATGTTGCTGCTTTTTCTGCTCAGCCCCCACTAAGGGAACTCTAAGCAAAGATTCTTTGTTTTTTTTTTTTTTTTTTCTGCTCTGCTCCTCTACAGAAACATCTCAGCAAAGCTTCTTCTGCTCTATGCTGGGGAAAGAAGATCTTCACCCAAAACTCTTTCAAGGAAGATGTATTTGGAAAGGAGGATTCCAGAAGAAAGGCTGCCTCCTCCAGGATGGGAAAAGGCAGCCGGCAACTGAACAGGTAGGGGAGGTTATATACGGTGTCTTAGGGGTGGAGTTTTCCCAGGGAGATTTTCTGTTCATGGATTGGTTAGTTTTCCTGCTCAGGAATTGGTTGGTTTAGTTGGTGGAGGGCAGAGTTGCTTCTGGTTTCAGGGCCAAACTGTTTCTTTCACTGGCCTCTTTTAGCCTTTTGGCTCTATTTTCAGGGTTAAGGCATATATATATATATATATATATATATATATATATATATATATTACTGACTCTGGTTCTAGGGCCAAAGTGTGTTTCTCTTGTTTCAGCGTCAGGGTGTGTTTCTTGGGTTCTGGGTTCATGGCTAAAGTCTTTCTTTCACTGGCTCTAGGTTCAGGGTCAGGGTGCTAGATTTTGTGCTCAGGAATTGATTGGTTTCCTGCTCTGGGATTGGTTGGTTTTACTGCTGAGGGATTGGTTGGTTTCAGGCTCATTTGGCCAGGGACAGATTTGGCTCCAGTTTCAGGGCTAAACTGTGTTTCTTTCACTAGTCCATCATCTAATATCACACCCAAGCCATCTTATTCATCCTCTTCTGCAGAATTTCAGTTTTTACTCAACATGGAGCTGTGTCTCTCACTCCCTTGAGGGGCTTCTACACTAACCCTGCTGTTATGCTCCATCCCCAAGACAAGGATGCCATCTGCTCTACTTCTGAACCTTACTGAGCCTTAGTATCCCTGGAACTGCTGGTTAAGTTCCTGGCTCACCCATCCTGCATTTCTGAATCAAGAGAAAAGAACCACAGCCTAGGACTCAGCATTTTAACAGCAGTCCCCCCTCCTTCACACACACACACACACACACACACACCCACACCACTTTACCAGATCTATGCTGTGCAGTAATCCTTCTGTACACTGTGCATATCTATTACTATCATTGGTTAATAAAGAACTAACTGGCCTGTAGCTGTGCAGGAAGAGATTGGGTGGGAGCCATACTAGAAGGATGCGGGGAGGAAGGAGGGCAGAGTCAGGAGTTGAGAGCAGACACAGAGAGAAGTAAGATACTGAGAAAAGATACCAAGCCATGTGGCAAAACATCGATAAGAAATATGGATTAATTTAAATGTAAGAGTTAACTAGTAATAAGCCTGAGCCATTGGCTGAGCATTTATAATTAATATTGAGTCTTCATGTTCATTATATATGAACTTGTGGGCAGGAAAGGAAAGTCTGCCTACAGGTCTGTGTCTTGGGACAAGTCATTTCGACTCCCTAGTTTTGACTTCACGTCTCTTTTTCTCTTCTCTTCTTTTTTATCATTATATACCCCAAGTGGGCCTTGATGATGTATAGCCAGGCCTACCTTGAATGCATTTATAACTTCCTATTAAGCTTCAACTAGAATTGCTAGCATATACAACCAAGTCTGGCTTTTTTATTGTCTGAGAATTTCATACACATATATAATGCACTGTAATCAAATCCCCTCTCTTATCCTCCCGTCTAGTTTCTCCCCATCCACCCACCATTGCTCTCTTTCAACTTCATAAGCTCTTTTTTTTTTTCAAACCCACTGAATCTACTCAGTGAATATGGCTGTAGAATAATCTATTGGAACATGGGGAGCCCCTCAGGAACTGCAGCTCAGAGTCTTGTATATACCAGGCACGCACTCTACCGCTAACACCTCACCCCCTTCCATTTCTTCATCCCAAGCATGGAGGAGCAGGGAACAAACATGCATAGATAATTGCCCTAGAGTTTCTAAATTTCCTTGCAGGAACATCTTTCTTTCTTACCTTCTGAATGCCTGAATACTAGCTGCCCTCTCTCTTTCGCTGACACCCAGGTTCTTGAAGCTACTGAGTGAGGATAGCAGGAACAGGCAGATCTCTGTAAACTGCATCTTACCAGTAAGTCTCTCCTCCCCACTCCCCATCCCCCGCCTTCTCCAGCACTCCCCCAATTCATTGTAAGGAGTGTCCCAAGGGCTCTTCTTTCTCCCCAGATGTCAGGCAGGGCTACTTCTCTCACATTTGAACATGTGAACTCATTTCCAGCTCACAGAAGAACCTAAATCCACAAAAAAGTAATTATCTGTCTCGACCAAGCCTCCAGGCTCAGCTGCTGCCACACACGGCCTTTCCTGTTCATCCTGCTACACCGTCTTGTCTCCTGCCTGAGCTATCTCTTTTTGGGTGCTTTTAATTCTCTCTTTTGTGACCCACTCCTTCAAGGCCCCCTCTTTCCTCTTCCCCTACCCCTTCCTCTCTATGTTGCATTTCCATGGCTGAGCCATTAGTGCTAATAACAAATTGATGCAATCCTTTCAGGGCTTTGCCCATGTGTCTGCAGACTTTGATGTTTCCCTGGTAAGTATGCTTTTCACAAGAGGTGTGCCAGTTGTCAGAACCAGAATGGAATCACTCATATCAACCCTAACAAACAAACAAACAACAGCAACAAGAAAAACCACACCGGGAAATGAAGCTGAGAGGCTTGTAAAAGCAGGGCCATACCTAATACAAACTCTTCTAAAGACTCTTCTTGAACCTCAACCTTGCTCAAAGGGCACCGTAAGCATCTCAGAAAGTATGTTGATAAGGATTTCTACCCACATCTGCCTTACCTCAGATTGGCACTCCTCATGACTTCAAGATAGCTGATGTCATCCTTTCTCAGCTTTATCTGTCAATTTTGCACTTGCTTCATCCCCTTCGGGTGCACTCACAAATTTCATGGATGTGTATCCCCACTGCAACCCTTCGCTACTTCCAAATAAGCACCTTTATTGGTTGGGGGGAAATCTCTCAGCTGGCATTCAAATGGGAAGGGGGCAGATTTGCTATGTTATTTGATTTATTCTAGGAGTTGGGCATTAGATAATTGTGGGAGGGAAGAAGTTAGGGCCAGTTGTGTGAGGGACATGGGGAAGAGAGGAGTCAACTGAGAAGGCAGCTATACCACCTGAATTTCTCACACAGGCCAATGTGATAGCAAGTGCCCTTTCACAAAGAGACAGAGGGAGATAAGGAACCGGTAGCAGGAGATGTGGCGATGATAAGAAGGACATGGGCCAAGGCATGCAGGGTGGCCTCCAGATGTTAGACAGAAGACAAGGAAATAAATTCCACCCCAGAGCCTCCAGGAGATACGAGATACACCTTGCAGATGGTGTTCTGTAGATCAGCAAAGATGCTTTGGGGTATCTGGCCTGAAGCTGTAAGAGAGTGAGAGCATCCTGTTTGCAGCCCCTGCTGAGTTCACAGTGATTTGTCTGTCTCGGGAACAAGAAGGAACAAATGCAGTCATCCAGCCACAAAGGAAGAGCAGTGGAGCCTCACCCCTGGAGAAGTCTGGGAGCACCACTGCCCCTGCAAGGTGGTCCTTGTAGAGGTCTAGTTAAGTGTCGATGCTGGTCTGAGGACCGAGCTGCATGGTCAGGGGGGCCAGAAGCAAGACATGCCAGATAGACAGGGTTAAGGACAGCTTCAGCTCACTGCTCACCTCTCCAGACAAACTTATCCTTCCTGTCACAGAGATTTGCAGCAATGAAGAAATGGCATTGTGGATTTTTACTTTCTAAATCTCATTCAGAGAATTGGACCAGTGTAAGGAAGAGTTCCCATGAAACACATTGTTTCCAGATTAACCAATTTGGTCAGTGCATGCCAATCAGGAGTCTTTTGGGCTTTTCTGTGTTCTTGCTGGCTTCTTCTCACTTAGCATCACAACAAGGGCATTTGCCTATATCAGTGGACATTCTTCCAAACTAATTTAGAACCACTGGCAAGCCATTATTTATTTAGCCTTCATCTGTTATGTTTTCTAGTTTTTCTGCATCACAGCGAGTGCTGAAGTAGCGCTGTGGCTACAGATGTCTGTCAGAGCCTGTGACACTTGCTGGGGAAAAGATTCCTAGAAAGGGGATTACTCAGGTAAAGGAAGCGATCTCGATACCTCCTGCCAAACAGCTTTCCTGGCTGGCTTTATCCACTTTCATTCTTAATAATACTGGGTGCAGCCAGCACTGGGCATTGTGTGTTAGGTCTTTTCCAAGGAGTAATTCTTGGTGGTCTGAGTTTCTTTGCTACGGTGAAATTGGGGATAAGGAGAGCTTGCGCACTGGTCTCCAGCTGGATGGCTCCTCTTGTCCCTCCATGCACCTTCCCGGGCACCTTCAGAAGCCACATTTTGGTAAGGGGGTTCTGATGGGGAACATAGCTTTTTATTCAGTTGGTATCATGCAGAACAATGTTGCTTAAGAATTAAATACATCCTCAATGAATAGTTTGCACACAAAGATCTGTTTAAGATCAGATATTGACGAGAGAGAGAGGAGAGAGAGCAAGCAAATGGCTGTTCTCAGATATAGCTAGCAGGTCTCTGGCAGAACCACAGTTAGCATTTACTCTGCTGGAACTTTCCACCATGGTCAAGACATTTCAAAGTGCCTCTGGTGTATTTGAAGCTAGATTCAGTGTCTAAAGCATGGGAAGTGTGCAATCTTGGTTTATTGCTGAAACACATTAAGTGGCTGCTCACCATCATGGATATCTTAATTAATAAGAATCATTTTATCACTTGGAACTTTAAAACCATCTTTTTTGATTCTCAGTTTTACTGCAACAGAGAGGGAAATAAAACACAGTTACACAAAGCTGATGCAACCTAAGGGGGATAACTCTCACATCTCAAAGGTCCATGCAGGGAGTGATTAAGCAGTCTATGCTGCGTGTATCCCCAAATTTATATTTCTGTTGAAATGTAATGGTTAGATGGATAAGCAGTAATTGCTACACCGAGAACAGAAATTAATACTGACTTATCTCCTCTCCAAACGGCAAGGTATGTTTTACGTACGATCTCAGAATGCTAATAAAACAATCTAGTTTCCATTTCTCAAAATTAGAGAAGCCTGAATTTCTGATGACTACTCTGCTTTTTAAAAACCCATTTTAGAGTTATCAGGCTGTCTGGTGTCTTTAGGGAGCGTCTGCATTAGATGAGCCAGCGTGTGAACAAACATCCACGCAGCACATAGAAGGAGTAGGATGGGAGGGTGGCAAGAACTACCAGAGGGGTCTCTAAATCAGTTGTGTAAGCACCATCTTGTAACTGATCAGAAATTCAGATTTTCTTCCAAGACCTAAGGGTTAGGAACTCAGGGGACAGGGCAGGGCAGTGTGTGTTTTTAATAAACTCTCTGACGCACCCTAGCCGTTTTTAAGAGCTGCACGCCTTCTTTTACAAATGGGGAAGAGAAGCCCAGAGAGGTTAATTATCATTGCCCAAAGCAACGGAGAAGTCAGTGGCAGTGTAGAATCAGAACGCCTGGTTGCTAGACAACTTCAGGAGTCTTGTTGCAACCAGCTGCCTCCCTGAGATGCCAGGCAAGGATGGCAGGATGCTTAGTGTGCTCTGGCCCAGCAGTGAGGCAAGGTATCAGGTAACATATTATTGAATGGAATACTTAATGCTTCAAGAAGTCACTTATGCGAAGCTCATCCACCAGCCCCTTTGTGATCTGGATGAACTAAATCCCCGGACTCCATAGTTTAATCTGAAGCATTTGGGAAAGTTCTTGATTGTGATTATAAAGATGCGCAGGAAGGTCTGCGTAATCACCACCCGGGTAGCTGTCATGGGAAACATAAAGCTGTAAAGTTATACCTTTGAGAGGACTGCCGTGTTCAAATGGCCTTAATCCCTACCATCCGGGACAAACGTCAGGAAAGGTTACCTAACTGCATCTGCACAGTCTGCCTCTATGATCTGTAAAGAGAAACTTCGTTAGTTCATAAGGGAAACTCCTACCATAACTGCGACTGGAAAATAAATTTACGTAACTTGTTTCTGTGTCATGCCGGGAATCTCAAGGATGATGAAGCAAAATGAAGTAGTTTCTAGCCCACGATGACCTTATTAAGCGATGAAGTATCTCTGTACTTAATCAAGTTATATTTAACCAGATGCAAGAAGGCATTTAGACATTTATTTGATTGGATCCTTTTCAAAGTCAGCAAGGACACCTCAAATCTTGTAAAGATCAAGGAAGTGATATCTCAGGGTTTGCCCTAGTTCCTGGTTCAGCAAGGAACAGATAAGCCATGTGGCACTGTCTTTGCGAAAACAGAGGTCTGTGTGCAGTGCACACTGTAAACATATACCAAAGTATGCAAGGCGCCGAAACTCCTAAGTCCTAGATGGTATCTCTGTCTGCTTGCCTCTTAAGGAAGGCTTGAAGCAAATAACCACAGAATTCTCATAAATTCAAGTTTCCGTCCAGGACACCCCAGTAAGCCACTGGAAGATCAGGATGAGGCTGAAAGAATATTGAACCAGTGCTGGCTAAAAAGCATGCAGTGTGATCCTTTTTCTTGATGTCAGATTTTCTGGTGATCACACTAGAAAAGTACAACGAGACCAGTGAAGTTTAATTTTACTATTAGTTTTATTTAACCTAATATACATCCAAAATGATATTTCAGCACGTAACCGTTGTTTAAAAAAAAACGAGATTTTATGTTTTTACCCTGTCGTCAACAGCGAAGCAGGCATTTGATATGTAGACATTCATCTTGACAATACACCTTTTGAGGTTTCCTCAGCTACATGTGGCTGGTGACTGCAGCATCATACCCAGGGATGGATTCATCATCTCCTGGATGTGATTTAGCTGCCCCTCTTGGCCTATCTCCCCTTCCGTCCCACTTCCCAGTTACCACACTTGCCCTCTGATCTCCACCAGCAACTCCTACAGAACACCACGTTGTTTTGTGCCCTGCTCCACTCCATTCCCTCCTCCTCTCCCTGGATCCCACTCCTACCGAGACTGCTCTTCTGAATGCCAGGTCTTCATATTCAATTACATAGCCAACTTCTGTGTTATATATCTAATAGGCTCTGAAAGTGTACTGCGACGGAAATGAGCACTGATTCCTGAGCCCTAACGACACCATCCTGTTTTTCTTTAATAAGCCCTACTCATGGCTGGAAATGGCAATAGCACATTCCTGGATATTCTGCTAAATCTCTCTCTTCTCCCCAGCCCACATCTAATCTACCAGCTGACTTTGTGACCCAAATGTACGCATAGTCTTCGCTACCATCACAGTTATAACCCACCCACAAGACCACCACGGCCCTGGTGCTTCACAATGATGGTCTAGCCAGCTCCTCTTGCCTGTCATTTATTGCCATCTAGTAAGAGATTAGATTTGAAGTCATAAACCATATCGTATCTTTCTTCTGCTCATGGCTCCTCCGTTAGAGAAAAGGACAAGAGAGTGTGTTCGTTATCATTAGTTAGGAGGAAATGCAGACTAAGGCCATGGTTAGATCCGCAGCTGCAGGATGGCTGTTATAAATAAGACAGACAACAAACAATCAGTGTTGTGGCTGTAACATAGCACGGTAACCTTCAGAAATAATTTGGCAGTTTCTGAATTGTTAAACATAAAAATATTGTGCGGTGCATCAGTTCCGCTTCCTGATAGCCATCTGAGAGAACTGGTGGGAATCATGTCTTCATAGGATGGGAAGCATGTCTTCGTAAGGACTTGTCCACAGCTCTCATAGCGGCACTGGCCGTCATAGAGATGCTCTACCTGGTCATTAGCATATTAGTTGATAATCAAATTGTGGTATAGCCACACCGTGAGACACTACTTGGCAAGGGGAAGGAAAGACTGATGCGTGCCATAGGACCTCAGGAATGCCAAGTGAAAGAAGCCAGAGGCCAGGGACCCCATGCTTTTGGCTTCCATTTTTAGACATTTCCAGAAAGGGAAAAGTTATAGAGTCAAAGTGTAGATTTTAGTTGAATGGGGAAAGAAAACATGATATTGGAAGGAAAAGAATGTTCTCAAATGGACTTATGGTCATAGTTTCACTCTTCAAATTATAAAAACCATTGATTACACACTTGAAATGGTTGGATTATTGGATTAGGCATAACATACCCTAATAAAGACTTAAATCCCCTAAACTTCATTACACACAATAAAACCCAAACTCTTTAGCATGACCCATCTCATGATTTATGACTAACTCTCTTTTCTACTAAGCTGTTCTTCATTCCAAATGCAGTGCCCTTTCCTACCAACCTTCTAAAACACCGGGTCTGTTCCTGAGGCGAGAGACTTGCTCCTCAGCAGAGGTCACTCCTCTCTGACATCCTCGGGTGCCCACCGTCTTCTCTGCATTCAAGTGCAGTTAACAAACTTGACCCAAATCCCTCACAGCCAAGACCAAGTCATCCTCTGCATCTTCCCATTTTCTGTCCTCTTTCCAAACCGGTTTCTGAAGGTGACCAGTGTTCAAAGCTGCTTCTCTATTCACACGCTCACCACTGATTCCCCCTGGCCTACCCCATGTTCCCAATTGAGAGCCTCGCCAGAGTCTGAAATACTATGTTCTGAGCAGTATGTCTAAACTAGGAAGTTCTCAGGAACCCAGGCCGACTGACTAACCTGTTGAATGTTCTTGAGTGCTTTATTTAATTTTCTGGATCTCAAATAATTCTTCTGTCAGAAAAACAGATGAAATGATGTCTCTCACCCCGTAGGACTGTTTGTGAGACTGGGGTCACA
This sequence comes from Microtus oregoni, assembly GCF_018167655.1. Classification (NCBI taxonomy): domain Eukaryota; kingdom Metazoa; phylum Chordata; class Mammalia; order Rodentia; family Cricetidae; genus Microtus; species Microtus oregoni. The sequence continues at coordinate 12,422,115 of NW_024543073.1, forward strand.
CTTCTGTGAGAGCTCTTTGTGCACAAAACTGGCCGCGACGATTTCACGAGATAACCCCAGGATTCCCTCAGAAGATCTTTTGGTTTACCATAGCTCAGGGTCAAGAGAATACTGCAAGTGAATGGTCGAGCTGTACCAAGGTGAGGGAGGCCCAGCGTGCTTCAGCAGCTCTTCTTCCACGGCAACATGGAGAAGCCAGTGTTCCGGCCACAGGTCAGACGAGCAACATCCTGTCCTTGACTCTATAAGCGATGAAAGCCACATGAAACCTCTCAGGAGCCTGGACTCTGCTGCCAGGTTCTCCATTTCAGTTAGCTGTATTCCGTTTGGACTTTACTTCCCTGGAGACCATGAGGCTCTGCAGGGATCCCATTCTCGGCCCTTGGTCTTTGCTGTTGAAAGGGAAGAAGGATAGAACACTTATTGGATAAGCTGAATATCCCAAATTCTAAGCGGAAGAAACTGTTTCAAAACTTGTTCGCTTCAATAGAAGTTACTAATGGATAGTAATTGTTAATACTGGCCTCTAGTTGCAAAATACAAACACATGCCCAACTTTTTACTGTTCTCCCCTTTGATCTTCCTTCTTTCCTTCCTATTTGTCTTTTTCTCTTCTCTCACCTTTACATATAAGTCTTGAGAAACTACATCAAATATTCTGTTAGGAATTCTTTCAAAAGCAACCAAAATCTCTTCTTCAAATTAAAATGATTTCTCAAATTCTTCAATCTTTTAAACTGTAATTCCTTGTAAATTCTTTGTGATTCTTTAAAAGTAATGTTTGTGTTTTGGTTTTAGTTTTTTTTTATGCCTCTTAAAATGGACCTCCAAATTGAATATCAGTATTTCTAGGAATGGAATATACTGTTCAATATATTTTTTTCCCTTAAAAGTTTGAGGAAGGGATGAGAAAATGGTTCAGTGGGTAGAACATTTGCTGCAGGCCTGAGTGTGAATCTCCAGAACTTCTCATGGGGTCAGGCACGGTAGCACTCACCTGCGATCCCAGTGTTCTCATGGCAAGATAGGAGTGGAGATAGGAGAATCTTGGGAGGCTGATAGCCCAGCTAGCCTGTCCCACACACCAGCCAACAGCCAAGAGACCCTGTCTCCCACAGGCAAGGAGGTGAAGACCGGCGCCCAAGGATGTCCTTTCGTGAGCACACATTCTTATTCACTGTGGCAGGAACACACCCACAGTCACGCCACAAACAGGCACACGTGTGTGTGCACATCATACGCACACTAAAAATTTCTTTAAGTTGATTTTTGAAGAGGTTCCCCAGTATCTGTTATCATCTAGTATTTCTAAGCCTGGGGTCAAATCAGTTCTTATTCTCTTATATGTTATCTCTCTCTCCCTCAATCCCTGTTCTTGCTGTCCAGCATTTTACTAGACATGTCTATTCCAAGCGGCTTAGCAGTTTATGGGTGCTTGCAACCTAGAGACACCCATCTGGGAGTTTTCTTGTATTATAAATGTTGTTTTAAAGTTTGGCCTTGGCAATTCAGTGTTCTCCCACTAAATTCTCCTGATGCCATACTTTCTTCCTTAGTAATAAGTGGCGCTGTGTTTCTTCTTTTTCGGCGTTCCACTGGAAGGGAGGGAAAGCGCATCGGGAGAACCGGTGCAATTGCAAGGTTCTTTCTTTGGGTCTGAGGCTGATTACCGATTGTTACACACATGTAGGGCAGTCTCTGGGATTTCAGAGTATTTCCCTTTGACAAATATTAAAAGGAACCATGATTTGTTCGGGATGTGGAGCTCAGACATCGTTTCTGTACCACTCTGCTTCCAGGTCCGTGTTCTCCATTTCAGTTTGCTATATTCTGTTTGGACTTTATGTGAATATTTATGACCTTAAATCCCATTATTCTATTCTAATATCCTATTATTTTGCAGTAAGTTCAGTTATCAAAAATATGATAAGGTCTAAATTTCCATCACATGGGTTTTTTAAAATGATGTTTTTTTTTCTTCATTTATTCAGAGCTGCAGGTAGGAAATACTTTTCTTATCGATTAACTGATTAAAATTTGTTCATTTTTTAAAATAATTAATTCAATTTAAATTTTGTGTAATTTGAATTTGATCAAATTCACCCCATCATTCCCTACTCTGTGCCTCTTCCCCTCCCACATACTCTCATCGTTCAGGTAGCCCTGCTTTTATGGAGATTTAGATTTAAAGCTGAACAAGCATGCTGTTTGTGTCTTCTCTCCTAGCTCTCTATGGTCGCCTGCCTCTTTTCTCGCTAGAGGTGGGGAACCTTTAGAACATGCTGTTTGGCTCTAAGATTCAGCTTCACGCCAGGGACACTTTTGTGTGCATTAAACGTTTTAATGGAAAGAGACACTGTGAAAGAAAGTGGTTGCATTTCTTGACTTCACAGTCCTGGGAACTAGTCAAAGAAATAATAATGTTCCAGCCAGAGTAATCAGAGCAGATATGGCTAATAGATTTCAACTTGGGTTGAAACAAATGATTGATAGGGGCTGCCTACGACAGCTGTGCTGGAAAGGATTTTGAGGCCACATCTGGGTTCACTGGACAAAATGTGATTAATGATGTCTGCCCTGGTTGTGAGAGGAGCTGGTGGTGATAGTCATGCCACACACTTCTAATCCCTGAATAACATCCTCTGATGAATAGAGCCATTCATCCATGAGGTTTCCAGATTGTAGTCAAAAGATTACAGCATAGCCCGACCGCACAGAGATAAGATGCTAATGCCGTTGGGCCCAGTTTTATTCTGCGGCAAGCCAGAATAATTTTCAGACTTGCCAGAGCCAATAAGTTGGAAAATAGAGTATGCCATATCTGCACTCCTACTGCTTGGTTGAAACTTAAACACATGACGATAATACATCCCAGTGCAGACACAAATACGATGTTACATAGAAAACGTCATGTCAGCTGTCCGCATTATCATTCTCATATAAATCCAACTGTGTCCTAGAAGGTAAAGATGGGTTCCTTTTCACTTGATTTTTTTTATGCTTTGTTCAGGCAGCAGGGAGGGTTATAAAGATGAGAGTAACTAGTATTACCTACACCAAATATAAATAATTGAGAAAATCCCTCTATAAAATCAGGCTGCAGTCAAGCCTGTAGGGCATTTTCTTACTTAATGATTGATGGGGGAGGGCCCAGCCTACTATGGGCAGGGATCCCGCTGAACTGGTGGTCCTACATTCTTTTTTTTTTTCTTTTTTTTGGTTTTTTCGAGACAGGGTTTCTCTGTGGTTTTGGAGCCTGTCCTGGAACTTGCTCTTGTAGACCAGGCTGGTCTCGAACTCACAGAGATCCGCCTGTCTCTGCCTCCCGAGTGCTGGGATTACAGGCGTGCGCCACCACCACCCGGCCCTACATTCTATTAGGAAGCAGACTGAGTAAGCTGTGGAGAGCAAGTCAGTAAGCAGCACCCCTCCATTGGCCTCTGCATCAGCTTCTTCCTCCAAGTTCCTGCCCTGTTTGAGTTCCTGTCCCACTTTCTTCAATATGGAAGGGTGAGTAAAATAAACCCTTTCCTCCCCAAGATGCTTTGGTCATGGTACTTGATCACAGCAATGATAACTATAATAAGATAATAATGCTAGTGTGGAACTTTCTGGAATGTTTTCTGTGTATCTGTAAACTTAATGACATACTGTTCTCCATTGATTTTAGCTACATTTTTATTTAAAAGTTTTTTTTTCATTTTATACACTAACCACAGTTCCTTGTCCCTCCCCTCCTCCTGTTCCCCCCACATTCCTCTCACCCAATTCCACATCCACTCCTCAGAAAGGGTAAGGCTTCCCATGGGGCAGCAAAGTCTGGAATATCAAGATGAGACAGAACCAAACTTTTCCCCCTTGTATTGAGGCTGAGCAAGGTCTCCCTCCATAGGAATTGGGCTCCAAAAAGCCAGTTCATGCATTAGAGATAAATTCTGGTCCCACTGCCAGTGTCCCCACAGACTGCCCAATCCACAGAACTATCACCCACATTCAGAGGGCCTCGTTTAGTTCTATGCAGGTTCCTCAGAGTCAGTGAGCTCCCACCAGCTCAGGTCAGCTCTTTCTATGGGTATCCCCATCGTGAACTTGATCACTTTGCTCATGAAGACCCAAACTTCAGCTGAACTTCAGGAGCTCTGCCCAGTGCTAGCTGTGAATCTGTGGATCTTTGCATCAGCTTCCATCAGGTACTGGATGAAGGTTCTATGATGACAATTAGGGTGGCCATCAATCTGATTACAGGGGAAGGGCAGTTCATGCAACCTCTCCACTATTGCTTGGAGTCTTAGTTGGAGTTATCCTTGTGGGTTCCTGGGAATTCCCTGAGCACCAGGTTTCTCCCTAAACACAATAATTGCTTCCTCTATCAAGGTATCTCTTTCCTTGCTCTCCCTCTCTGTCCCTCCCCTCAACTCAACCATCCCATTCCTTCATGTTCTCCTTCCTGCTCCCCTTCATCCTCCCTCCCAATTTACTCAGGAGATCTTATCTATTTCCCCTTCCAAGGGGCATCCATACATGTCTCTCTTAGGGTCCTCCTAGTCACCTAGCTTCTCTGGGGCTTGGGATTGTAGCCTGGTTATCTTTTCTTTATGTCTAATATCCAGTTATGAATGAATACATACTGTGTTTGTCTTTCTGGGTCTGGGTTGCCTCACTTAGGATGATTTTTTTCTAGTTCCATTCATTTGCCTGCAAACTTCAAGATTTCATTTTTTTTCTTTTTCTTTTTTCTTTTTATTTTACCGCTGGGTAATACTCCATTCTTCAGCCGAGGAGCATCTAGGTTGTGTCCAGGTTCTGGCTACAATGAATAATGCTTCTATGAACAAAGTTGAGAAAATGTCCTTGTGGTATGAATGTGCATCCTTTGGGGGTTTTAGCTACATTTATTTCATTTGATGATATTTAGAGATTAATAAATATAATTTAACAATAATATTGCATAGATAAACAATATTCCATTGTGAGCATTTGCCATCATTGTCTCATAAGATTTTATGCTTTGGGATTATAAATAATGTTTTAATGATATATGTTTATTATTATTTTAATTTTTACACGTGTATATGTATGGGTCTCTGTGTGGATTTTCAAATGTGAATGCAGTGCCCATGAAGACCCAAAGACAGGATTGGATCCCCTGGGGTGGAGTTACATGCAGTCGTAACTGGGTGTAAGCCACCAGCCAAATGGGTACTGGGGAGTGAACTCTAGTTCTCTGGAAGATCAATGTGTACTTCTAACTGCTGAGCCATCTCTACAGTTCCTATGTTGATGTTTAATTGTGTATTTGTGTGTATGTCATTGAGTGGGTATTTACAGGTGCCCTTGGAGGCCAGAGGTGGCCAATATCCCTGAAGTTGGAGATACAGGCAGTTATGAGCCACTGATGTGGGTGCTGGGAACTGAACTCTGATCCTCTAAAAGAGTAATACATGCTCTTAACTTCCAAACCATTTACCAGCATCCTAGAAACATTCCCATTAGTTCTTTATAAAATTTGTGTGTGTTGCATTGTGTATATGTGAATGTGTGTTTGTGTGTGTGCGCGTACGCATGCTTATGGTAGGAGCTGCGGTCTGCTTCCCGCCTCCTAGCTCCCGGCCACCGGCTAGCTTTACCCAAAATAATTACATGGAAACTGTATTCTTTTAAATACTGCCTGGCCCGTTTTCTGTAGCCTCTTATTGGCTAATTCTCACATCTTGATTAACCCATTTCTAATAATCTGCGTAGCATCCTGAGATGGTGGCTTACCAGGAAGGATTCTAGCCTACATCCATCTGGGGTTGGAGAATCATGGAAACTGCTTCACTGCCTTCTTTCTCCCAGCATTCTGTTCTGTCTACTCCGCCTATCTAAGCTGTTGTCCTATCAAAAGGCAAGGCAGTTTCTTTATTAACCAATGAAAGTAACACATAGACAAATGACCCTCCTCCACATGCTAGTGTCCATGCACATGTGTGTGAGTGAAAGTGGAGACCAGGGTTTGATATTGGGTGCCATTTTTGATTGTTTCCTCTACCTTACCTCTTCAGACAGGCTCTTCACTGAGCCAGGATCTCATTAATTGGCCAATCTGCCTGCAAAGCTCTCGGCTAGCAAGTTCTCAGGTAGCAAGTTCCTCAACTCCATTTGTCTCCTTTCCAGACACTAAGCTCAGTGTAGGATTATGGATGCTGTGACCATGCCTGGCTTTTACCTAATGCCAAACCTCAATCCTTATGTTTTTGTGTAGCCACCTTACTGACTGAGCCATCTTCACAGCCCCTAGTGACTATCTTTGTACCCCAATACTTGTTCACTGTTCTTACAGTGCATTTGATGGGTCAAATAGAAGATTTTTAAAATATTATCCTAAGGGGTATTTTTTGTTTCCATGTTTGAAGAACCTATTAATAATATGCCCACTAGCTAATCCAGAAAGTGACATTGCTCCAAGTGAAGAGGCTGAACTACCACCTATCCACCCACCCACTCAGACTCTCCCGTACTTCCTAATATCACAGATTTTGATTGGTGTGACCATTGCTAGAAACTACAAGAATCAGTTCTGTAGCAGGCATTTTGCGTGGAGCCTCTGGAGCAGGACTAAAGGATAATCATGAAACTCTGAGGACCAAACAGGATTCCGGGTCTCCCAAGGGACCAACCATTCGGTGCTGTACCCTGTAGGACATGGACTGATGCGGGTGGGCTGTGCAGACCCCGCAATTAATTTGACTGGCTCAACTGTGCATTCACTTGCAGGCCTGTAGGATTTGGGGGCTGAGCACGGAGGATGGAAGAGGCTGGAGAAACAATGGGTTGTTATTCCTTTGCTGAGCGAAAGTTATCAGGAGCCTTGAGTCAGTGACCTCTCTGTAGGCGGCAGCTCGAGCTGTTGATGGGTTAGGGCCGTGGTATGCTATTTCAACACCTTTTCTCTGTCCTTCTTGGACCTATTTATCTTTATCCCAGCCACTCATTTTCTTTTTCCATCGGCTTTTGCCTGAAAACAAAAATCCTCTTTGTCATTTCTGACACATGTGCAAGTGTTCAGTGTAGGGTGAAAGTAGCAAAATAAATGACTCATAAATTATAATTAACAGTAGCGATCCAACGTAGAGGCTTAAGACATAAAATGATCTATACCTATAGACGGATGAGTGAAAAGTGGACTCTACATTTTTAAAGCTCTAGCACGGTATTTGGTGGTTCCTCTTCTAAAGATTTCATTTTCCTCATACATGGCTGTGCTAATGTGCTAAGACCAGTAAAGGGAATTTCAGAGTAGCTGGCTCTGCACTGCAGCGGAGGGAAAGTTGAAGATTGTTGGCGTAAATGATCTGTAGGTGCGTGTGCCTGGGAGGAATGGTCACAATCATTGGGAATTGAGCTTTGTACCTAACAAATGTGGTGAGGCAAACACACGCAAACATACATACACACACACGTACATACACACATACATACACACATACAAATGTATACATATACACACATCAAAATTTACACATAGACACATAAACATATTCACACAGACACATCTATACATCTAAACATATACACACAAACATGCACCTAAACATATATTCATACGCATACACAAATGCACCCATATACATACACACTCTACAGGAGAATAGAAAAAAATATAATTTTTCAAACTCTTTTTGTTTTCTAAAATCATCAACAGTAGAATCTTTTTCTTAAAATGATTAAGCCATTTAAAAGAGAAAGCAAAACAACAACCAAAATCCAATTGGGAAATTAGAAAGACTTTGGAATTTATTCCCGGAATGAATGGTCCTACTGCAGTTCTGCGTGTGGTGGGTGGGGTTTGGAAAAGGGTGTGCTGTTCAGATACACCACATCTCTCAGGTCATTTGCTCTGTGTTACTATGCCTCACTGTTAAGAAACAAACAAAAAAAATCCCCAATTTAATGAGCATTCATGCTGAGAATACTGGGGCGGCCATAGGAATCAGGGTCTGAGGTAGCTTTAGTCCGCTGTCATGGTGAATGAGCTTTGGACGTCATTTAAGTAGGATGCTGAAGGTCCCACACTAGACAAATATGAAGATGGGGGAAATTTATGGCAAGGGGGGCACCCCAGCCACTGACACATGTGGGTTTCTTTCCTGCATTCCACAGAGCCAGGGGAAGAACAGGACCATACGAGAGCATCACCCCGTTTGTGTAGAGCAAGGCTTGAGTGTGTTAGGTCCCATGGCTTGGTCTTGTGACTCTTCTGCCAACACTGGAGACAAAGTGGGGCAGTCATTCGAAATGAGAGGACCAATCACAGAACTCAGTAAGCATTTAAAACATTTACAATTGGTTACCAATGGAAAACCAAGAGACTTTCCCAAGGACCAAGTAAGGAGCCCTACTGGGAGATTTTTATCTCCTATAGTGACCGGGAAAGATTTTGTTTCACAACCTGGATCAGAAAGGGGAATTTGGTTGCTTTTACATGATTTAAAACATAACTGAGAATCAGTGGGAATGAAGTGAGTTTTCATCTGTGATTTAATCACACCCTGAGGATAGTTATAACCTAGGTCATCACCAGCTACTTCAGTTATTGGCCCCTGCACTTAAAAACGGAAAATTCCCTATAAATACGTCTGTGTCCTTTCCAATAAGCACGGGCTATGCTATATAGTTTGGAGTTATGGCACAGACATCAGTTTACAGGCATTTTCTAGTTTAATTAAATACTCTTCAAAGTGCAAATTTAAATGACTATTGTCCGCTAACTAGATATGCCACATTAATTTGATCAATTTCTAAACTATTTCTGATTCTATTATAACCAACTCTATAATGAGCATGTGTACACCTACATAATTTTAATGATACATTTTGGGTTATTTTTAGAATAAAATTGTACCGGAGCCAACCTGGAGAATTTTATTCCAATCATTTATATTTTAATTCATTTCAAAAATTGATATTTTATTGTCCATATGTATTGCCACTGAGGTTTTTCACTTAGTAAATTGTAGGCATTATTTCAGGGCATTAAATATTCATTGAAAAATATGATGAGTTTTTTAGTGGCTACAAGATAACTTACCCTTTGAATATACCATCGTTTCTCTCCCTCCCTCCCTCCCTCCTGCCTCCCCCTTTCCCTGTCATTCTCTTCTTATTGGCTATTCTGGTTTCTACCCTTCTTAGTATTACAACTATCCTCTGCCACCACGAATATCCTCATGCATATATTTCATTTAATTAAGAACACAGAATAGAGCAATGAACTTCTACATTAATCACCCAGCCCCAGCAATTAACACCAGCACATGGACCATCTTGCTTGCCTATAACCTCCGAGTCTCCACTCCCTAGAGGGTTGTCGTGAGGTACAATGCCCAGGATGTTTTTGTTTCACAAGGTGCACAAGGAAAATGGGCTCCTGAAGCAGATAATGTTATGACCTCCTTATGCTGGACACATTTGATATCCAGGAATGTAATAGGAATGTGTTCGAGGGTTCTTAGAAGTAGAAAATACTGTTGAGAAAGGTGGTTTTCAAGTAAACATGATGTTTATTTTCATTTTGGTAAATTTAGGTTTTGCCTGATGGAGAGGGAACATGTCACCCCTGATGCCGAGGCCAATGAAAGGCATTTGAGAAGGACGAGCTGCTCAATGAAACTGTCATTCCTGAATCTCTAGAGAAAGTGCCGAAAATCACTAGAAGGTGCATTTGCTTAATGCACAGTCTACCAATCTCTGTGGCTGTGTGTTGTATACTTTTAGTATCAGAAGCAGGTAGAGGGGGAAGAAGTAGCTTATGAGAAGAGAAAACATTCAATATGATTCTCAAGACATGCAGTAACATGTTGGTTTTCAGTGTTGTGTACCACAAAACTACCCAGCTGGAGCCATGTGAGGGGCATCAAAGTCATCAACGCATCCATTAGAGATCTGAGTATGTCAGAGAGGGGATATTAGCACACACACGCCCCTTTCATATAATCTAGCTCGATTGTCTCTTCTTGGGCTACATGGCATTGTGGATAAAAGCACTTGTCACCCACTAAGATTGATGACCAGAGTTCAAGCTGCAGGACTCAAGATGGAAGGAGAGAGTAGATTCCTGCAAGTTGCACTTTTACCTCCAAACATGCTAGACAACACAGAGAGAGAAAGAAAGAGAGAGAGACTTATGAACACACAAATATATAAATAAATATAAAATTGCCATTTTTTCCTCATCCACAGAGCCCAGCTTCTTTTCAGAGCCCCAACTGTAGCTTTTGTTATCCAGTGACTATGTAGTGATCCTTCAAGACGATCTGCTGAGATAGCAGGCATTCGATTTTTAATACGTCCACCCATCCTAACAGTACATGCAAAGTCACGCTGTCTATCATAACACCAGTATTTCCTTACTTCCCTGTTTTGGAGGGTTGTGTGTGTGTGTGTGTTTGTGTGTAATGTAATGAGTGTATGTGTGTTTTTCTTGCTGTGCTAGGGATCAAGCCTGAGGTGTTAACACGTTTCTCACGTGCTCTGCTCCTACCCAGCCTTAGTTAGTCCTGTTGTTGAGTCCATGCATGTGGTTCCTCTTCTTTCCTTATTAACTTGAACCTGTTGGCCTTTTCAGAACAGCCAGATTTAGCTTTCTCTTTGTGTGTCTCTGTGTGTGTGTGCGCGTGCATGTTTGGTAGATTTTGTTTTTTCATTTATTTCTCAAGCTTTGCTTTCATTTTCAACACTATTTTCCCAACCTTGCTGTACCATCAGAACTGATGTCTCTTATAAACCTCCCCACCTTCTGTTCTTTGCAGAAAGGCAAAGTAAAAAGCATGCTGGGGGAAGGGACACATCTAATCCTTATACGAAAATAGACTGTTTAGCCTAAGGAGGTGACAGTGTTTTCTCTTTTCAGAAAGTCGCCAGCTCTAACTTGGGCAGGTAACCTTTCAGAAACCTTGCTTTGTTGGCCCAGCTCCTTTTAGATGTCATTTTACACATGAAAATCAGAGGTTAAGACTGACTACTTCATGATAGGGGAGAGGGAAGTTTTCCCCCAAAGAGAAGCTGTGTAGTGATGGTAGACGTGGGGGGGGGGGGGGGATAGCGGCCCTCTAATTCTAAGGGATAGATCACCCTTAGAGCATGTAGGTTCCAGAGTCATGGCCTGTTTTCCTTTCCGTTGTTGCTAAGGCTTTTCTGGGGAGATGAAGAGGGAGTAAGAGTGAACTCTGAAGAGAAGGAAGCTTGTGGAGAACAACATTGACAAGGAAGCAGCAACGGGGATTTTCTTGAATGAGAAATGGCCAAAGATGTGTCAAGGGGAGAGTGACCCAGAAGCTTGAGCTTTGATCGTGGGACGATAAAGGGCATGTCCATCCCGTTGAAAGTCAGGATGAAGACGGGATTAAATTAAACAAAGAGAACTAGAAAGGAGAGCATGGAACTATCCACTGACTTCCCTTTCAGTCATGCACCACTTCGTCTTCTTCACAAACTGCAGTGTGATTCTGATGAGCATCTGCGTTTGGTTATTTTAGTGAAGAGCTTTACTTTCACATAAAGTACCAACATTTTGCTTCTTGTCTAACAATACTTGTGGGGTCATCATTTCTTAGGACAGCAAAGCCATAACCACCAATGACAGCATGACAGTGAACGCTATTTATAATTTAAATACTTAATAGCCAAAGTTTCAATAAGGGCATAAAGAGTCCTTTAAGAATTGACCTTCAAAATACAAATTCATCAAATGAGAGCCAATGTCAAGTGGACCAAGACTGAGTTCCAAAAGCGTCCTTGTCCCATTGAAACAACAGCAGCAGTTTCAAAGCCATGACTTGCTCACTTCCAGTTGAAGTACATGATTACATGATATGTTTGAAACATCATCAGACATATTTTTTGTTCCCCCAAACTTTTTGTTTTTCTGTTTTCTGCCCCATTATATTAATAGTGATTATTAGCCATGAATTAGACTAATAAGGCAACTCTCACTTTGAAGGACATCTTCAAAGTCCATTGCAGAGAAAATCATAGTCTTCAAGCCAAAACCATTTTGGTTAATGCCAGTCTTTTATGGGAGAAGTTTGGGGAGGGTTTCTGAAAACCTGACTTTATGTATCAGGTTCTATTCTGTGCCTGGAACTGACATAGAAAATGTGTTGGGGTAGGGGCTGCTTGATCATCCCGGCCGCCCAGAACCGAAATAATCACACAGAAATTGTATTAATTAAAACACTGCTTGGCCCATTAGCTCTATATTCTTATTGGCTAACTCTTACATATTAATTTAATCCATTTCTATTAATCTGTGTGTAACCACGAGGTCATGGCCTACCAGTAAAGTTTCAGCACATCTATCTCTGGCGGTGGCTCCATGGCATCTCTCCCTCCTCCTTCCTACTTCCAGCATTCAGTCCAGTTTTCCCCGCCTACCTAAGTTCTGCCCTATCAGCAGGCCAAACCAGTTTCTTTATTCATTGACCAATAAAAGCAATACAGAAGGACCTCCCACACCAAGAATGTATGTCACAAACACTGAAGAAGGCCCATATTGAATATGGCCCCTAGGAGAAGATGTTCAGGTACCCAGGGTTGTATCTACCATGATAGAAGAGAAGGAAAACATCTAAGAAAGCAAGAAAGGGTTAATAGGCAGGTATGAGAAAAAGAGCAGCAACGACTCAGTTTATTCCTACAAACAACTAGAGATTGTGATAGGACCTCTAATGTGTATGGTAGGCTCAGTGATAACAGAAGTTGCCCCTCAAGGCCTGGAGGAATGAGCTGTACCTAGCAGAGTTCAGTCAGAACATTGATCTCATGTCAGGACAATACATCAGCATCTGGAGAGCCCAGAACATCCATGTAGAAGGTGAGACAGTGTGGGATGAATAGATTTGGATTTGGCTACGCATCCCCCAACCAGCAATGTGTGTGCTTCAAAGTAGAGGAGCTGAATTCCACGCACAATGGCAAGTTTGGATCTGTTATCAGAAATGGGACCAGATTTTAATTTTCAGTTAGCAAAAAGTATTTCCAATTTGCACATCTGAGATCCAGAACTATGAGAAATTCAGATTTGTAACATAAACAATCCCTTGCTATGACAAACATTCTTTAGTGAGCACATACTAGTTAAATTTATCTTAAAAACAAAAGCCCAAGACTCCAATAGAAAAGATGTTAGAAGCACTATTCAACATGCAGCTCAGACTTTCCCTTAAGCACTTGGCATAGCTTACTCCCTCCCCCCTCCCCCGTTCCTGGAAACCTTGAGGTTTTGATTTCCTCTTTCTTTCTGGCTCTTCTTCACATTTGAAGGGCAGTCTTCCTTTCATGTGCCTTAGCATTCTTATGGAGGAAAACTGCCTTCCCTGATCTAGTCCCTGGGTATTTCAGGCAGAGGCATAGGTTTCATTATCACTGACGTTCTACTGACTTCAAATCTCAGCCTCTCGTCTACTGCCATCCAGACCTTGGGACTCACAGAGTCAGTGGTCTCCAGGAGGGTTCCTCATGGATTTCCTACAGTCTCTCTTAGTCGGTGTTTTCAGTTCATTTTACTATGGCACAGGTGTCTGTCATAAGATGGGTACTCAGCTCTGTGTTCTGGATGTAATTGATCATGCACCACAATTGCCTGGACTTGGTTATTGTTCATCTATAGCAGGACTATAAAGATCTCAACAATAGGTGTTAGGGTTTGAATATAGTTTGTTTCCATCAAAATTCCTGTGTAGGTGTTGGTCCTTAAGGTGACAGTCATTCCTTCATTCATTCTTCTCTCATATAATACATCCCCCACAGTAGCTTTCCCTCCCTCCACTCCTGCTGGTTCCCCCCACCCCTTTCCCCTGGATCCATTGCTTTTCCATTTCCCTTCAGAAAAGAGAAAGCCTCCCAGTGATATCCACTGAACATGATCCAACAAGATGCAATAAGACGAGACACAAATCCTCATACCAGTGCTGGACAAGGCAACGCAGGAGGAGGAAAAAGGTCCCAAGAGCAGACAAAAGAGTCTGAGACGTAAGATAACAAACAGTCTTGAGAGGTGGGGGTCTCTGAGGAGGGGTTTGGATAATGAGGCAGAACCCCTGGAGATGACCGCTTTTCCTGTGAGAATGGCTTAGCTCTTCCTGGTAGGCCCCCATTTCTCTCTCCCACGCATGCCAGTTTGCCCTTCTGTGTCTTGTCACAAGTTGACTTAGCACAAGACCCTCACTGGATGTGGCAACCCAGCCTTGAGCTTCTCTCCTTCGCTGAAATGTCACTCACACAAACTCCTTCACAGATTATGCAGTTCTAGGATTCTGCTATGACGGCTGAGAACCAACAGAGACACAGGGTTGGTGTTCTTAACACCTGCTGCCCTCCCAGGCATCCAGCACAGTGTCTGTCACTTTAATGTATTACATGTTTCAGCTGACGTCTTCTGAAGGAGCGAGAAGGAAGGAGAAAAATCACTGGAATGCAGAGATGTGAGAGACAGTCTCCAATTCGGAAGCCAACGAGAGAATTTATGGAGTGCACCTAATAAGAAATGACTTTAAAGCCTAGTAGGTTAAAACAGTTCTCCCTTTTGCTTGTTTTCTGGAGTCAGGAGCTGAGGAAGGGCAGGGCGGCATGGTCTTGGAAAAGTGATGGGGTCGCCACCACCCTTACTGGGAGTTATGGAGGAGCCAGACTTTCCACCGGGTGTCTGTGGTCTCTGCCGCATGGGAGGCTTAGAGTATCTGTACTTCTATGGTGCCTACCTTCCCCAGCACAAGCCCTCCAAGAAAAGCAGATGGAAGCTACATGGCCATTGCTGGCACTACTTTAGGATTTACATAACGGCCCTTCTGCTGCATTCTGCTGGGAGAAAGGAAATCCTCACAGCCCACCCAGACTTAAGAAGAGGCCTTTCAAAGTGAGGCATGTCAAAGAATTGAACAACATGGATTTCGGTTAAATTCTTTCAGATTTGTGGGCTTTGGATAACTGTTGAATTTTAATGGTGGAGAGATTGACTAAACAGGATTTTGGTTGAATAAACATTTATGGTATATGGGGCTGGAGCAGAATCTGAGTCACAAACAATGAATAATCCAGTTGGCAAGAATATACCCTTTGCAGAGGGTGGGCTGGGATACCATGCTGGGAAAACAACAGGGTCTTGCATGCTAGGCTAATAAGTCAGCATTTTCTTCTCCTTGGTGTTAGGGACAGAACTCACCCTTGGCTACATGAGAGAGGTGTTCTACTGTTGGCATCCCAGCTTAGGGTCTTTCATGCCAGCAGTGAGTATCTCTTGACACACAGAACAGGAGCATGGTCACAAAACTAATTTTAGAACCTAGCCTGGGGGTTCAGCAGAAACTGGACAGGTTAAACAATATGCAATGAACTCATTGATAAGGCTGTTACAGGGATCTTGGAGAAGCTGGGGTTCTGCGTAAGTCAAAGGGGGTGGCATTTAATATAAAAAGGAAAGAATGGAAAAATTCTGTGGAAAAAAACCCAGCAAGACTGGGGGCCTCTTTATGGTTGTAGGAGGCTCTTGCTGTCTGTAAGGGGCTCTTGCTGGCTGTAGGGGGGTCTTGCAGAGTGCAGGGGGTTCTTGCTGTCTGGAAGGGCTCTTGCTGGATATAGGAGGTGTCTTGCAGACTGCAGGGGGTTCTTGCTGACTGGCGGGGGCTCTTGACAGCTGGAGAGTGATTTGCTTTCTTAGGGCAGCAAGAAACAGCTCAGTGATCCCATGGGGACTGAAGAATCCCTCACCTAGGGAGGAAGCTCCTGTTCCTACCTTAGGCATATGATTGAAATAGGAATAATTAATCTTCATTTAAGCAATATACTATGTAAGGTTGTGCTTTATCACTCAGAATCCAACAGTTGGGATATGACATGAAGGGAAATCTGTTTCTAGTTTTTTTGGGGGGGGGATGAAACTTGAAAAACCTATTTTCCTAATTCCTTTGTCTCTCCTTCCTATCACCTACTTAAAACATATCATATGTTGGACCAATATATGTGCTATCACCATAACTATAAATTTCTTTATAGTTTTCTATATTAAAAACATTTAAGAAAAAACATAATATAACAATAAAATGTAGAATACTTCCTATTCTCTTTTTTACCTTGTTCAAGATGCTTTGGTTCGGCCTCTTGGTAATCCACCTTTCTGTGGGTCTGAGCTGGCAGAACTATGAAAGTCACTTGCTGTTTTTATTTATGGTCCGCTCCACAGCTTTGAAATTAAGTTGACATCCAGTGTTAGCAGATATTCATTACCTTTCTAAAATGCCATTTAGAAAACTGATTGCTTGGGGGACTAGACGGCAAAGAAGGGGACATTTCACACTCAGAGGACCAACTCTGTTCATGAAACGGCACAAAGTTCTCCTGGTAGGCTCCACCAGCGAGTGGGGCCGGCCCTCCTGGGCTGCTTTGCATCTTTCTATTTTAAATCAATTGCAATCTTGTTTTGAATTCTATAAAGTATCATGCATGTTGACATCGAGGCATAAATAACGAAGCCCATCTAAAGCAACATTTCCGCTAGGGAAAGCAATCTGAGAGGTTTATTTATGCTGGAATTTAAAAAAAAGAACCACAACAAATGAGAAGAGAAGAAACGATCCAGAAGGAGTGGAGAAAAGAGAAACAAGTTTTGCTTCATAAAGAATATCCCACACATGGATGCCTGTGAGGCTCTGAAATCACTCAGTCCTGGAAGTTGTGAACCAAGACTTCTCCAAAGTGCTTTTCTTTCCCCCAAAGAAGTCATAACAGGAATATATATAGATCTATAATGCCTTTCTGTTGGGGAAATGAAAGTACTTTCAAAACAATCTCATAACACTCTGATGGAGGAAATGATGGCAGGTTTTATATTACCCCTATCACACAGGTGATGGAGGTCCTGATAAATGGAGCTGGTGGCAAAGTCGCAAATAGATGCCAGGCTTCCTGATGTACAGCTAGGACTTCAGTAGTTAAATGAAAAATATGTTCCCTGTTTGCTCAGCCCTTCTTCATCCATCAGAAAGAACCTTTGGCGTCAGGATTAACCCCCGTTCGTTCCCGCGCAGGAAACGGAGATCCCACTCTCAATTTTAAATTTGCAAAACAGTGTCACAAGAATAAGTGCTCAGATCAAAACCAAAAAATTTACTTGGACAGTTAAACGCTGAGATGCACAAAGTAATATGTTGGTTGCCAGAGGCTGGGAGGAGAGGGAGGCGGAGTTGCTGTTCAATGAACATAAAGTCTGAGCTATAGAGAATGAGAAATGTCTAGCGAGCCGCTGTATGACACCATGCCCGTAGTTAACAGAAGTATACCAAACAATTCTTTGTTAAGAGAACTCACGTTATATGGTTGCTTTTTTGGCACAATGAAAGACTTTAATTTGGAGTGTACCCATGCTCCAGACACTGCTACAACTTTGGGGAGCACAGTGGTTCACCAAAATTGGGGATCATTTGTCTCTCTTGAGATCTGATAGCTGTAAGTGATCTCCCACAAGCCTTCATATTTTCATGGTCTCTAAAGCCATTACCACCGCAACAGCTCCATGGGTTGGTTTTGTTTTGTTTGTTTTCTTAAAAAGTTAATATACTAGGAAAACGATGGGCTTGACACAGAATGTGCATTAGATCCCAACCGTAACTTACTGTGCGCCTTTGAGAAAAATTACGTAATTTCCCAGCTCAGGTTTCTCTATTTGTAAAACAAGAACCATATCCTTGAATTGGGGCTATCAAGGAACACATAGTGTACACAGAACATTTTAGCTCAGAGTCTGGAATGGAGGTAACGTTCAGTATATATGACCACTCTTTCCCTGTATGAGATACTTAGTGAGCTGTTGGGAATAGCCCTCCTGGAGCTGATGCCAGGCCTACACCTACCTGCTGGCTAAAGACACACTGCCAGGAGCTGACAGGTACCATGAATCCAGGACTGGAGTTCTATAAAATCTAAATTCTTCTGGTTCTTCCCTGTTAGCCAAATCTTTTGACACTCTTGCATCGTGATGGTTCCCCATGGTGTGAATCTGTCTTCCCAAGATAGAATGCGAACCCCCCACATTTCTCAGTTTCCTTTGCCTCTGGGATGCAGTCATCTGACTTAGTTCTGCTAATCAGATGCACATGCTAGAGAGAGGATTATGTGCAGAGGCAGGAGGCGTGCAGGGCCCCCATTCTGCAGGCACAGATGGTAGAGAGGCAGCATGGTTCTGGAGTCATCAAAAGCAGCTTCTCCCTGTTTTGCCAGCTCTGCTTTGAGGTTCTGGGGCCTGTTTCTGCAAACTTATTCCAGAGCTTCTGTCTTTGATTCTTCCAGAGACCCCGACTTTCCTGATGCTAAGTATTCTGCCATTTCAGTTTTTCTTCTTGCTTGTCACAGGCCCCTGCATGGATTTTATGATGGGCTAAGTGTAAACAAACAAACAAGCAAACAACACTGTAATATTCCCATACCTGGATGGATTTTCCATAAGCTCCAGACTTTCTACAAATAGAGGGGATAAGCCCATTACAGCCCAACTTGAGTGGCTTCTTGGTTCCCAGCAGGGAGTTCTTACAGCCTTAGGCTCAAGAGGTCCTCAAGGACCCCACCCTATTCTTAACTACCTGCAAGCCACACTTAGAAGGCTGTTTCAAGAGGCAGGCAAATCGTGAAAGGAAACTTCCATAAGAGTGGGTTGAACTGGCATTTATCTTACTGAATAAACAGAAGATTTCCCTTACTAAAAGACTCTGGATTCTTTGTACCAACCTAGATATGCGAGAAATTTTTTTCTTTTCTTTTCTTTCTTTCTTTCTTTCTTTCTTTCTTTCTTGACAGGGTTTCCCTGTATAACAGCCCTTTCTGTCCTGGAACTAGTTCTGTAGATCAGGCTGGCCTCAAATTTACAGAGATCCACCTGCCTCTGCCTACCGAGTGCTGGGATTAAAGGTGTGCGCCACCACTGCCTGGCTGTGGGAAAGTCTAATATTGATTGACTTAGCAGTTTTGATACACATAAATTTTCAGTAAAGCTATTCCATGTCACATGGCAGCAATAATATACATTCACTCAACAACTATTTCTTATGAACTGTCATGTGCCAGGTGTTGAGCTGGGGCTTAGCGCACATGCGATGCTGGGTAGTAAGATCCGCTATCAATTTTCCCTGAAAACTCTCACCACGGAGTAGGAGGACAGACAGACAATGCCAGCATCATGTTGGACTAGGATCTGCTTCTCTCAGGGCTGAGTAAAGTCTTTCTTTTGCCGTTAGATTGTTTTTCTTAATATTTTAATCTCTAGGAAGAAGGATTCTGTCTCATACCTGATGCACTATTTCCTAATATCTGTATAGAATCAGCACCTGGACTGAGGTCAGCAATGTATCTGTAATTTTAGCATCGCAATACACTTTGAATTGCTTATACAGAGCTTATTCCCAACTGGAGAGGTAACCAATGGACTTGAGTCAGTAAACCCATATTTCTTAGGACCCCTTATTTATCAGTCCCAGTACTTTAGCTAACAGAAGGAAGTTCCGTTGGTGTCTGATAGAATCAGAAGCAAAGCTGGAGAGAAGGTCCCCAGAAAGAACTGAGGGTGCCACATTCTCTGGGTGGAGTTGGGAAGAGTGAACCCATACTATTGTTCACAGAATACTATCGCCCACAGATACTTGTCAAGATTTGAAATCCAAGAATAGTTCACTCCTGGAGTCACAAAGCCATGACTGCCCAAGCAGATACAGGAAATTGCTTAAAGATAGTTTGGGACACTGTTATGTTTTAGATACAGTACCACCTCCCGACCAAAGGCTCTTATGTTGGAAGGTTTGGTCTCTAGTGCAATGTTCAGAGGTGGGACTTTAAAGAGGTGATGGGGTCACAGGAAATTGTAAATGGTTCAAGCTGCTGGTGGATTTAAAACTTGAATAGAGAGGAGATGGCAAAAGTATGGAAGGTAGGACATCACTGGGGAAAATGTGCTCTTCCGGTCTCCCTCCTCTTCTCTCTGCTCCCCAGCTTCCCTGAGCTGCAAAGTTTGCTTTGCAACACTCTCTTGTATGCGTGCTCTTTTGCCTCACCAGAGGAGTGCAGCAGTGATACTGGGCAATCATAGACCGAAACCCCTGAAACTTTAGCCAAAGTAAACTCTCTTTCTTTGTAACTGGTTTTGCTCAGATACTTGTCACAGCAATGAAAACTCACAGTAACACAGATACTCTCACAAAAGAAAGCAGAGTTCTACAGCCCATTTCCAAAGACATCTACCATGATGCCGCTGCTCCAATGGTGTGGTTCCCATGGCAACTACCATGCACATCCTCCTGCACAGATGTTGGCTAGGATCATTGATACTGTTTCTTTTATAACTATTCCTGCCCCAAGAAAGGCCTCTTGGTGAGGACAAGACAGGAAAATGCCATTGAAAGGAGGGTATGGGCTACAGAGGGAATATTGCATTTGACTTATGTGTATCTTCAACTAATTTTACACTCAACACAAAGTTTTAAAATGTAGTGTTCCTAATATCCATAACCCTGCCTCCTCTAAGGAGATAATTATACCCACAAATATCAACAATATGAGATTAAATTGTCCCAATATCATTTACTCAAACTTGTATTTGATTAAAATTTCACCACTGCGGTCATTTTCTGTTGTTCCTGGTTCTCCCATCTCTTTGTAGCTTCTGAGTTGGTGTGACCGTTCTTCACACATTTCTTCTCTCCCATGACCTGGAGACCTTTGAAGTACTTCTCTGCAATGCCCTCATTTGGGTTAGTCATGTGTTCAGTTCTCATGATGAAGTGAGGCTATGCGTATTTGTTATGTGTACTAGAGAGATGGTTTTGTCTATCCTAGCAATGGGTCTGGGCGTTTGCATGTCTTATGATTAGTAATACTCATTTAGTTGGTTAAGTTGGTGTCTGCTGGCTTTCTCCACTGTGAAGTCACTAGCCTTCATTTTGTATTGATGACTACCTTGCTACAGAACACTGGGTCTATGTGAATCCTGTTGTCCTCAAACTCCTTCCAGAACAGTTTAGTAGATCTTGTTTTTTGAGTCTTGCCACATTATTGCTATTTTCTTTCTATTTCTCTCATTGCTCTTTTCCCCAGTAAAATTTATTGGAATTCTATTTTAAGAAGTTTCTGTTTCTCTTAATACTACTTTTATTTATTTATTCTTTTAAGAATACAGGTACTGTGTGCCTTAGGCTTATCTTGAATGTGCTGTATAGTGCCTTAGTTAGGATTTTTATTGCTGTGAAGAGACACCATGACCGTGGCAACTCTTGTAAAGAAAACATTTAGTTGAGCTTACAGTTTCAGAGGTTCAGTCCATTATGATCATGAAGGGGAGCATGGCACACGCAGGCAGAAGTGACACTGGAGCTGAGAGCCCTACATCTTGTGGGCAACAGGAAGTTGACTGATAGTCACACTGACAGAAACTTGAGGAAAAGACCTCAAAGCCCATCCTTACAGTGACACACTTCCTTGAACAAGGTCACACCTCCCAATAGTGCCATTGCCTTTGGGGGCCATTTTCTTTTAAACCACCTCACATAGCTAAAGACAACTTTGAAGTACAAATTTTGCTGCCACTACTTGTGGAGTACTGGGATTACAGGCATATACCATAGGGGTGGGATCAAATGTAGGGTCTCATACACACTAGGTAAGAACAGTTCTCACTGAACAATATCCCATGCTTCTAGTTACTTTGTGGTTCATTAATTATTTATGACTTTGGACTTCTGAATATTTATTTTGTCCTGTGGTTTAAAATCCAACAGCATCATTGTTTGGATCCCAAATTCTCCCAGCCTTGGCCACAGAGACCTCCTTTAGGCTAGTACCTGCCACCTTCTGATGCCATCTTTCTTTGAGCAGTTCTTGAATTTGGATACCGAGAGTTGTTCCAGGCTCACCTTTTATTTCCATTACCTCAGCACCCAACACCAATCACTTCCCATTTAGGGAACTCGTTAAATCCTCAAGTCACATCCCAAGCCAGATAAGCATCTCTGGAGTGGCACTCAGCATCAGAATTTGGTCAAGGTACCAGTGAATCTAATGTGCAGTTGTGGTGAGAACCAATGGACCTGAGCACCGTTTTCTAACTCTCCTGTGTCTTTAATACCTTGGGGATCTTGTCTGTCTCTGCAGATTTGTGTGAGAGACTAGATTCTGCTTCTCTATCATGGTTGTTAGGCAGACTCTGCTTTCTGAAAGCAAAGAGGGCTGGATCGCATAGCATCCAGTAGCAAGCACCTTAAAAATCACTCGTGGATCTGCAAAGGCCTTGCAACTTTGAGAAAGCAGGAATTTGTTACGTCACTGCCCCCATCATTTCTTTTCCAATTAGCTGGTGTTCATGCCAAAAGGGGTCTTCATGCTACTCAGTGTAGGCAACGTCAAGATTGATCTAAGAAGCGAAAATAGAAAATGGCAGTGTTTGACTCGGAAAGCAAACCACCACAATGAACAAAAAATAGGAAGATTTTTCCTTGTCTTCTATTGCCCCAGCAGGCAGAGGGTCTTGGATACATCTTTTTGAAACATGGAGCATGACAGTAAAGGAGCATTTTCATGCTGAAAGCCTAACAAAACTCCCAGATGGGGCTATTCATCTTGGAGAAGACGGACACAAAAGGTGGGAGTCTGCTGTGGGAAGTAGGTCATGATGTTGGACTTTGTTTGAACACAACCCTCTGGGGACCTTGTCTTTGGCTTTTTTTTTTCTGCGTTAGCTCAGTTTTCCCAGCTGTTTTTAGCTTGTGCATATTCCAGTCCAGCCACTAAGCTACCCCAAGGTGGCTGGTCTCCAGGAGAGTAACACAAGGTCCATGAAGACCCAACTGCAGTTAGTCACATGTATCCGGATTCTATGGACCCATGCAGTTTGCCCCTTACCAAAGAGCTTTGATTTTCCAAATGGGGGTCACCTGTAGCATCCCTTCAGCTTTCAGATACCCAGTGCATATTCACTGGAGAGTGCTTAGTCCCATGAAGATGCAGAAACCTACATCTTTGGGTGGGAACAAGCATCCCTGTTTCCCTAGTGATCTCTGGCACACATTCTACCTCTAACAGACATGTAAATGCATTAGATAAGATTACAGGCTATTGGTTCATCAACGGTGTGTTTTCATTAGCTAACAGAGCTGGGTTTCCCACCCTTTTCACTTTCTAGGTGAGTGACTCTGATGGCTATAATACTTGTTGCCTTTCCTCCCAGGCCTTGTCCACCAAGATTTTGAAATCCTTCGACTTTCCTTCTGGGACTTTGTACTGTAACCCTTCCTTCCTTAGAGCCTCAGACACAAAACAAAAAAGACGAGATGTGGGCTCCCTCACCCCCACCTGCGGATGGTTGCGCAGAAACTGTCCCGTTTGTGGTGCACTGTGTCGTCAGATGCCTCAGCAGCCGCCTTCTGGTCAGTGCTCACTCTGTCTCAGTCCTGCACAATCTCGGCCCCGATGGAGGAGGCAAGCCCAGCATTAACAGCACGTATAAAACTAACCCAGCAAAGGTAGATAATCTATCACCTTTCATAAGACAAGCTGATACTTAACAGCTTCAGTGCATTAAGTAGTTAGGAATGTATTAACTGGGTTTTGCAAAGGAAAAAAAAAAGGTTCATTCTGAGTTTATGATGATCTCATTTTAAAGAAAAAAAAAAAGAACAAGAACTGATTTCTGTTTTTATTGAGCCCTCAACCTAATGCTTGGAAGAAAGGCCCCAGTGCTGGGAATCAATGAAGCGGGGGATGCCATGTGCTAGGACATCCTTCATCTGCCAGTCAGACGACATTCTCACCCATCCTGCCCACACAACAGGGACAGAGACCATACAGGTGCAGAGGCCATGGCTTCATTGCTGAGGACACACATCTGGCATGCTGGCTGCTCTGACCCTCTTCTCCTGTGGTTGCTCTGGTTCTTCACCTGAAGACGTGTTACTGCCTCACGGGAGTCATAACTATGTCTTCATTTTTTTCTCCCCTGACTTATACCTGCAATGAAAATGCAGAGGTGGGAGGTGGGACCAGGGCTTTCCCTCTTGGGCCTCCAAGTCTCCAACCTTGCCAACATTTTTGAAACATTCTCTTGGAGGAAACACTTGTGGGTAAACAGGGTCAGGGATTTAGACGTTCCTAAGAAAGGAAAGTTGATTTGCAGGATTTAGACTGTAAACTGACTTGGGACTGGTGGTTTAGCCATATCCCGGGATGTACCCATGTGTTTACTTGGGGTAATTTCAGGGACCTGTTCTTTCTGACCATCGTCTGTTTCTACTCATGCTTTGAGTTTGCCCCGCTCTGCTTTGGAAAGTCTTAACCCAAACGGCAGTCATCGTTTTTCCTAGGCAGACACTGTCAGTGTGATGACCAAGCTTGCTTTGAAACTGGAAGTTTGACAACAGAATGGGAACTCCACTTAGTAAATCACAACTAGCTGGCTTATTATCAGAAAAAAAAATAATAAAAATTTCAGGATGCATTGTTTACCCAAAAGGCATTAAATCGTGAACTCTTACTTGGACTTGTGTGTATATATGTGTGCCGTGATTTGCAATGTAAGATGTATTTATTTAGGATCAGGGTTTGAAATATTTAATAAATACTATTTTTGACTTTGAATAGCACAGGTCAGGAGCATGAATACTGTTTGATTTTGAATCTTGGCTCTAACATTTGCTAGCTGTGTGACATTAGGCAAACTGTTTAACTTCACTGTTTTAGATGTCAGTATTTCACATTTGTGAAAGAAGATCAAAAAAAAAAAGTGTAGCTACCTTACTGGATCAACGTGAGGATTAAGTGCAATAGCATTTTTACAGTGCTTTTAAACCTTGCCTGGCACGGGATCTTTTTTTTTTTATTTTTTTTTATTTTTTATTTTTTATTTTTAATAATTTTTTTTATTAAGAAAAGAAGAAAAAAAACATAAACAAAAAACAAGTTTCCACCTCCTCCCAGCCTCCCATTTCCCTCCCCCTCCTCCCACCCTTCTCCCCCTCCTCCCACCCTTCTACCCCTCCCCCCACTCCTCTCCCCCTCCCTCTCCAGTCCACAGAGCAGTCCAGGTTCCCTGCCCTGTGGTAAGTCCTAGGTCCTCCCCCCTCCGTCCATATCTAGGAAGGTGAACATCCAAACTGGCTAGGCTTCCACAAAACCAGCACATTAAGTAGGATCAAAACCCCGCTGGCACGGGATCTTATGAATGTTTGTGGGTTAAAAAAAAAAAAAGTGACCAAAGGGATTTTTTTTTTTTTTTTGCGTAATGAACCAAGGCAACAGGCATTCCTTTTCTATGGCTATTTATAGTCTAATATGCACATATGTGTATTTTTGATTAAAAAACTGTCTGTTCTGAGTGGCATTTTCCCAAGCAGATCTCAGGGTACCAACCACAGTGCTACTGCTCACTTGCTGTGTGACCTTTGACCAGCTCTTTGTCTTTATAGACCCCGTGTCTTCATCCCGAAAGTGCTACCAACAGAATGTGTCCCATTCAGTGTCTGCCAGGACTCCAAGGTCATTCCCTGAAGAAGCTCTGGCTCTATGAACCTCCTGTCTTTGCTGTTAGGATTCAAACCATGTCCTTGCTGCACCCCTTCCCGAACGGAGAGGCAATCCCGCCTCTTCTTTGATGTGAATGGCTTGCTTAAATCTGTATTTCAGTCCCCTGAGCTGAATCAACCACATAGGGGCTCAGATAAAGGCCGGTACTCTGAGGAGGGAAGTCATTGTGAGGCCCAGGAGGTGGATCCAGACCGCCCCACTGCGCTCTCTTCAGCCTCTCCATCACCACTTAGCTAAGTCTCTTGAATGTCCTTTTACCTCAGCAGGCTTTCCCACCCCCTTGGATCATGCCGTCGTGTCACAATGCCACTCTGACAGCTGTCTGCAGCCAGAGGGTCAGTCACATCCTACTGCTTTCCCCTTCAGAGACAGTACCAAAGTGTTCAGGACAAAGCCGCTAGCATGAAAGGGCTCATTAGCCAACGGGGCTTCCAACTCTAGTCCCTTTCTTAAGGACCCTTGGCAAACCTGTTGTGACAGAAATGTAAAATTCTGGAGGACTCCTGGGCTTGAAGATCCGCTATGGCTTCGCCATAATTCTCCCCCTCTTCTCCCACGGCACACTATAGCACTTACCAGAGCTTTTAAACATGAATAATGGGGTGATATTATGCAGTATCAATCTCTCCCCCGACCACAAGCTCCTCAAGGGCAGGGGACCTGCCGTATTCATCTTTGTATCCCCTGCAACCAAGCGGCACACATCTCAATCAACGTCTGCTGAATGGGAGCTGGCTGAATTTATACCCCAGGTCACAGTGTGGAGCTCAGAAGGCTCCGGAGCTGAAGGCAAGTAGGAATCATTTATTAGTCACTGCCTAACTCCGGACTGGCTTCCCAGGAATTCACGACCCTGCAAAGGTTAAGGCGATTGTGTTGGTGCCTTTGGTGGAAGCTTTTTCTCCTTGTTCTTAGAAGGGAGGAAAATGAAGCCAGGTTCGGCGTATCGTGGTTTTGTCATCCAGGGCTAGAGAAACCCGGTCAGAAAGAATGTGTCTTGACCCAGCGGCAGAACCGCAGACAGCTGCCAGGGCCGGTTCTTACCGAGCTCGGTCCTAAACGCAAGGTATCAGCTGTTTTCTTCCTCTGCTACAGGCGCGTGTCTTTGACTTAACTTTAGCTTCTAAGCAGAAATACAGAAAATCATCTTTGGAGACCTTGGCTTGTGCTCAAGCCACGCACTTTGCTGACTATTTTGCTCTAGTCTCATTGCCAGACAACAGCGGCGTCGAAGTTTCCCTTTACAATTGAGGAAACTGAGGCGCAAGAAGTTTAACCAGAAAGGAGGGTGGAGATCAGCCCCGTCCGTAAGCCCACGCTCCATCATAGACTTCACTCTTTGCACACTGGTGGGAGTGTGAGCGCGCGCGTGACAGGCCGTGCGCTTCCGTTTCTTCACGAAGCTTCCTCCTGCTTAGTTTTGCCTGATCCCACTTTTTGGAGACAAAGTCCAGTTCTCCAAGATTTGACCTCACTAGGCCATCTCTCTCGCGCGTCCCAAGGACGGACGGCCACTCCCCCGCCCACTTCAGAGTCCCAACCCAGGTTGAGCCTGCGGGCTCTGTGCCCGTCCCACTGGGTCCGCGCCGTGGGGCTCCCTCGCTTACCCAGAGCTGCCATGGGATCGGGTGGCCCGCGCCTGGCCCCACCTCCCATACCTGACGCCCGCGCGGCCAGCGGATCCGTAGCCTCCGCCCACCGGCGCGCCTGCGCTGCCATTGGCTCCGCGGGCTGCCTGTCTCCTCCGCTCCGTCCCGGAGGCAGGTTTAGCCGGAGAAGCCGCAGTCCCGGCGGCTCGGGCGCAGCGCGGAGCGCCGATCGCGGCGGGCATGGCCCTCCGCGCGGGACTCCCTGGCAGCAGCCGAGCCACTGTGGTCGTGAACTTGGTGACGCGCTCCTGCGGCCCTGCCTCGGTCATGTAGCCGCCGGCAGCGCTCCCCGCAGCACGGGAGCCTCAGCGCGATCCAGACGCAGCCGAGCAGCCGGGGCTTCCCCGGGAGGTGCCAAGCGTCCCGCCACCCTTCGGGCGGCACTTTGGTCCGGAGAGGAACATGGGGGAGAAAGTTTCCGAGGCGCCTGAGCCGGTGCCCCGTGGTTGCAGCGGCAACGGCACCCGAACCCTAGTCCCTCCGGCGGCAGCCGCGTCCTCTGAGGAGTCGTCCTCGGGCTCGGAAACTCTGTCGGAGGAAGGGGAGCCCGGCCGCTTCTCCTGCAGGTCTCAGCCGCCGCGGCCGCCGGGCGGCGCCCTGGGAACCCGGCTGCCCGCCTCGTGGGCTCCCGCGCGCGTGGCACTGGAGCGTGGAGTTCCTGCCCTGCCGCTGCCGCCCCCCGGAGGAGCGGTACTGCCGGTACCCCGGGTCAGCAGCGCATCCCAGGAGGAGCAGGACGAGGAGGTGGGCCCTGCCTGTCCACATCCCGAACCCTCTAGATCCCCCTTGCAGGGACACCTCAGACCCCGTTGCACGCGCAGGTGTCTTGGAGAGGGGAGGGAACTAAAGGCATTCAGTTAACCATCCTGGGATAGTGACAGTCAGGGTCCTTGGTTTCATATGGTTGTCCCCGAGCGCTTTTCTACATGGGCTACCCGACGGTGTGCTTTGGAAATGTCACAGAGCCAATCCCTTCGTATCTGCATCTGCTTGGGTTGCCAACGTCAGGATGTGATCTGAAAGCTTGGCTTGTCCCTGCAACTCAGATCCGATTTCTAGAAGTGGGAGTCGCTAACTACTGAAGTCTTGGGTGGAGCGGGAGACCCGGAGCTTAGGACGCGGGTGGCAGTGGCGGCTACGGGTTGCACTTTTGGGGTGTCAGAGACTAGGGTGTCCTGGGGTCGCCTGTGGATGGTTTTGGGGGATCATTTTACCTTCCGTCTTTGGGCAGAGGAAGCCCAACGTTAAGCCCATTGCACACGCCTGAGCGCCTACAGCTCCCATTCGAACTCAAGTGTTTAAAGGAGCGCTGTTACCATACCGGGT
Organism: Microtus oregoni; assembly: GCF_018167655.1. Taxonomy (NCBI): domain Eukaryota; kingdom Metazoa; phylum Chordata; class Mammalia; order Rodentia; family Cricetidae; genus Microtus; species Microtus oregoni. The sequence goes on from NW_024543073.1 coordinate 12,450,674, forward strand.
ATCCTACCTTCTTCAGAGGACTTTGTTCAACCTCATTTTCTGGAAGGCTGTGCATCCAAAACTCTGGTTCGCTTCTTGACACACTGAGTTTCATGATCCCCTAGGTTGCTGTATCTGGCTTGCTTTTTCCCAGTCCTTCTTGTTTTGGAAGACAGAGAAGAAAGATTCTCCAAGATTGTTTGCTCTGGATGTTTCCTTTGGGAGAAACCATCTTGATCAGACAGAGCCATAAATAAAATATAACCCTAGCATAGTCTCCTTGTGAAATTAATTCTGCAGTGCCAGGCTGGTATTTTCCCGTCTCTGTTGGGGTTAGCGCTAGGAAACAATTGCCTTTATCCCTAGAAGAAGTAAACAGAACCCAGGGTCCTGGTACTAGCCCCCTGGGTGCCTAGCCTGGAAACGGGGGCTGGATCTGGCACAAGGCTAGCAGAGGCAAGTCCCAGCCTGGCAAAGATGGAAGGAGCCTTGACTGGTGGTTGGCCAAGTCTCTGGTGCTAGCCATGACTCCTTCCTGGATGCCTGTGGGACTGCCCGGATCTCAGGCAGGTGTCTCCATGGAGACCTGCTTTCTAGGAGTCTTTTGCTCCTGAATTGTGAGACCTGGCTGCATTTCATTCCTTACGCGTTCAGTTCTGTAGTCAAAAGTGGAGAATTTCTAGGTAAAGTTCACGCTGACGCGAATGCTGTTTCTGATCTGGAATTCTGGATAGCTCTAAATTCCAGATTGAGTTTAGTCATTCCAGGAGTTTGTCGAGTGACACGCCCACCCTAGATGGTGGCAGAGAGCAGTGCTTCCTCCTGGGTACATCTCCCTTTGATTATAGCATGTTGGCTCTGGGTAACTGGCTATCTTAACCTAATGATTCTGTTTTGCCGACATGGTATGCACAAGGTCTTGAAACTGTGGGGATGGGCGTGGGTAACTTCTCATTTTTGATCCTGATTGCATAGTTGATTTATCACCTCCCCTCAGGGTGACAGTGTTTTATTTCCTCCGAAATGGGCATAATGATATCAAAGCAGTGAAGACTAGTGGAGTGAGACATATTTTGTGCTTCAGATGGCTGAATGATTTTGACCACTGTTTGTGGAAGTTCAGGACTGGATGTAAACAGACAACGCTGCAATTCGGGGCATGACTTAGCCTAACAGGGGGTGATGGGGTGAAATCTTGACCTGCCCTGAGGATTTTGAAACAAAACCAAAGTCCTGTGGCTCCTACACTTGAGCAGTAGGAGAAGTGTTAAAAGTTGATGAGGAGCCGATGTGGCACACTGGGTGGAACTGTGGAATTGTGGCTTTGGGAAATTAATAAAAACTCTTTTTTCCATTTCCTTAGAAAAAAACCCCACACGTTTTATATTACTGTTGTAGAAGGTTCAGGAATGCTGGGCTAAAAACACCCCATTTCATGGAAATGCCTGGGTTTGATTTCTTTCTGGTTCTGGAAGTATTTGCTTGTGGACCATTCGACTCTGTCAGCCTCAGTTTTCTCACCTCTTAGATGGGAGCAATATTAATCTACTCTTTTTTTAATTTATTTATTTATTAAAGATTTCTGTCTCTTCCCCACCACCGCTTCCCATTTCCCTCCCCCTCCCCCAATCTTGAGACATTTAATACACACCTGTACCCATCATCTGACTTAATCTCAGCGTAGTAAACTGATATTGAGTGCCAAGTAAAATGTCAGTGAATATTAACTTTTAAGTTTATTGCTCATAAAATGTTGTGAAATTGAACTTCAGAGTTTGGATTGATTTGTTACTCCATTGATGCATAGTTTATGTACGATCTCCTTTGAGAGAATCTGAGGTTTTTTTCACCACTGTTTTTAAAAGATTTGTTATTTTTAAATGATGTGCATGAAGTGTGCACACATGTGTGCAAGCGCTGCTGAGGTCCAGAGGAGGGCATTGCATGTTGGGTCCCCTGGAATTGGAGTTGCAAGCAGTTGTAAGCCACCCGATGTGCTAGAAACTGACCGCTGACCCTCTCTCTGCAAGAGCAGTCCTTGCTCTTAATTGCTGAGCTGTTTCTCCAGGTCTCGGCTCACTCCCCCTTTAAGGGTATAAGTGGGGGGATTCTGTTTATTTCAGGCTGTGTTGTGACAAGGCGCCTGGGTCTCGTGTTAGTTACCCTGTAACAAAGCCCATGCTATAAAACATCAGAAGGCTTAAGAGCGACTCATAGGACGGTAAGGAATTCATTTCAATTTAAAAATTGCTGTGTAACTTGGGAGATTCATTTTTTTTCCCAAAGAATTTTTAAAAATACCAACTCGCTCTACTTGCTTTTAAAATGTGAGGAAATTCTGGTTCCTAGCATACTCCGACAGTGCTGTTTTTTCTGACAACCCTGTTAATGCTGTTTTGAATATATCTAGTAAGGGTCGCGGTGCTCCGTCTGTGTCACAGGCTAGCCCACTGCTAAGACGTGTACACGGACCAAGCCTCACATGCTTCAGTCAGACCTGTGGTCTTTGGACTTCGGTGTCTTACAAACTAGTTGAATGTTGGCGTTGATCGATACCATCCTGTGCTGCGGAGAGAAAATCTCCAGTCTCACATGCACTGGGCAAGCACTTACCTCTGAGCTACCAACACAGTTGTTTTTATACTTAATATTAAACACACAAGAGTCAGAGCAGATGGGTGACCTAATTTTGTTAAAAACAAAAACAAACAGCAAACAAACTCAACATCAGCCTTCTGTCCTGCAAGTCTGAGAATGTGGGGTTCTCTATGTTGAGGGCTTGCACACTGCATTTCTGATTGACGATCTGGGTTGGAGGATTGAACCCCCCATTTATGCAATTTGCCCTAAAACAGTGGTTTTCAACCTGTAGGTCAAATAACCCTTTCACAGGGGTCACCTAAGACCATCCGCATATCAGATATTTACAATATGATTCATACCAGTAGGAAAAATTACAGCTATGAAGTAGCAGCAAGAATAATTTTATGGTTGGGGTCCCCACAACACGAGGAACTGTATCAAAGAGTCTCAACATTAGGAAGGTTAAGAACCATCGTTCCCTCACTCCCTCTGTGGAATGGATAGGGGATGGGAAAGGGGAGGGGGAAGAAGGGGAGGGAAGTGGAACTGGGGTTGGTATGTAAAATGAAAAATAAATATTTTTAATAAAAGATATGAAAAAAGAAAAAGAAACATGGCGCACGCTCGCATACACACACACACACACACACACACACACACACACACACGGGATTGGGGATTTAGCTTCGTGGTAGAGTGCTTACCCAGGAACAGGCCCTGGGTTCGGTCCTCAGCTGGGGGTGTGGGAAGGAGAAGGACCACAGGCCTCTAAGGCAGTCTACCTTGTATTTTCCCCAAAGCACCTCATGATCCCAATGAGGTAACGGTTGGTAGCTGTTTTTGGGAACTCACTGAGAGCAGGAATTTTACCCTGGATGCCTAGTACCTGCCTCTAATACATGAGTGGGAACTTGGTAAGCACATGTCAAATGACGCCTCTGACACTAGTGGTCTGTTTGACTGAAGGGTGGCTGATCACGTGTCTGTTTAGTTTGTTGTGAATGTGGATACACCAGTCTCGTGGCCCCTCTCCCATTAAAACAAGCAAACAAACTAGCAAGCAGACACCTTGTGGCTCAAAGTATTAGGGCATTTTAAAAAATGTGTACAAAGTCAAATCAGTCACACCTGCTTTTCAGGCTGTGTATTAGAACCGGAAGCTTCCAGAGCCACCCAGAATGGCCAGAGGGGACTTTGTAGGTGAAGGACTTGTCAGCTTACTGCATGCCAGCTGGTTGTATTCTGCTGCACCAAGGGGCATATTTTATTGACAGAAGTTGAGAAAATGTCCCTTATTAACGATAGGCACAGTTGGGAAGTGGTTCTAAACTGTTCTATTAAATGGTATCTGAATGGGAGGACGGCCTTAAACATCATTTGGAGGGGGTTTGTGTTTTGGGGTTCCCCACATGACAGTCATATAATAGATAGGTTTTGGATTTTTATTGGTTATGAGAATAAATAACAAAAAGAAACCATGAATTCAGTCATGCTTTTCCATAGACTTTATATTTTATTAATCACAGAAGCTAAATAATTTGAAAAGAGAAGTGCATGAATCTTGGCATATTTATTATTTAGTCTGCTTATTGACTGGATTCTTCAGTGCGAGCCATGAGATTAAAACAGCAGTCAGCCTACCAATATATATGTAATCCCGCCCTGAGGGGTCATCCTGGGCAGAGGTGGGTTTATCATCACGGGGCTTCTCCTGCACTGAGGGGGTAGACATAAACACACAGTTATTAATTAATTGGTGACAAAGGCAGCCGGCTGTGAGGGAGTATGCAATCAGATTCCGGAAATCCATGAGCTGAAACCTGGAAGATGAGCAGATGTTAGATGGAGACTAAGGGAAAGAGCAGAAATGAGCCGTCACTGAGGGCAGCAGAGCTAGGCAGCTTCTGCAGGGACTGTGGGCTTCTTGCTCTGCATGGAGCAAAGGAGAGCATGGAGCAGGTGACTGAGACTTAAGGCACAGCTGAGCCGGACAGGGCCCTGTGGACTTCATCCTAAGGGAGGGCACTGGAAGCCGCTGGAGGATTTGAAGCAAAGTGTGGCCCGATGAGGTTTGTATCCAAAGGAAGTCAGGCATCTCAAAGCCTGTGTTGAGAAGTGAAGGAACAGCCTATCTACAAGTTCCTGAGGTGGAACTGAGAATTCCAGAAAGTGGCCCTGTGATGATGAGTGTGTGGATTAGATGGGGAGGGGAAGAGGGGAGATGGGGAGGGGAAGAGGGGAGATGGGAAGTGGAGGAGAGGAGGGGAAGAGAGGAGATGGGGAGGGGAAGAGGGGAGATGGGAAGTGGAGGAGAGGAGGGGAAGAGAGGAGATGGGGAGGGGAAGAGGGGAGATGGGGAGTAGTGGAGAGGGGAAGAGAGGAGATGAGGAGGAGGAGATGGGGAGGGGAAGAGAGAAGATGGGGAGGGAAAGAGAGAAGATGAGGAGGGGGAGATGGGGAGGGGAAGAGGGAGATGGGGAGGGGAAGGGCAAGAGGGGAGTTAGGGAGGGGAAGAGAGGAGATGGGTAGGGGAAGAGTAGAGATGGGGAGGGGAAGAGGGAGGAGATAGTTCAGGGGCTCCAGGTAAATAGATATGAACGACAGTTGGCAAAGAATTTAAATCTATTTCAGAGAACATGGTATGACTGTTCTGTGTTATATAGTGTTTTAAGAAGAAACTTTTGGAGGAGAGCCTTCCCTTACAAGTGCTAATTTCCATAGTAGGTGTAGAAACAGATTTACCTGAGGAGAACCTGGGGGGCGGGGATGGGCTCTGAGATTGTGCCCACTGTGGGCAGGAACCATGGTGTTAGCTAGCAAGCCAACATATGCACCAGAGTCTGGCTTGTTGGGATGACTTTTCCTATTGAGGGAAGGCCCGGCCTTTTCCTTTGTCACGTCTGGTGTTCCAGAGCATGACGGATCTTTACACCTCACTAATATCATCAAGCAGGTGGGAGTTTATTTGAGGACTCAGAGTTAGTGGGTGCAGAGCGTGAGTTCAGTGGGTTTTGTTTCATTTCATTTGTTCTTGTGTTTTAGTTTGCCCTTCTGAGGGAGAATATGGACGTGGGGGCACAGATATGAATGACTATGGCAAATAATAGGAAGGGTCCATAGTCATGTGGCCTGGACTAGGAGAGAGCTGAGCAGAGGTGACAGTATGTTCTCAGGAAAGAAGATTGTGTTTTTAGATAAAAGACACCCCCTGTCACTTCTCATCATGCTCGTGAGTTCTCTGGCTTTGCTTGGAAAGGCCTTGTGCGCATTTCATCCCTTCAGAGCAAGCAGCCAGTGTTTCAAGGTCTGATTCTTGTCCAGTCACTTAGAAAAGACAACTTCATCTAGGTTTCCTAGTCCTGAGTCCATTTACCTCTTGCTGAGGGTCATTGAGAGGATGTGATGCCTTTGGTTCCCCTCCAACATGATGTATGACATTTGCTTTATTTCTGAGAACGGGGAAGGCTGACTTATGGAGAACATTGGTGCCATCACCGCCATAGAAAGGGATAAGCACTGCCCCAAAGTTGCTCTCTGGATGGGCTATGCTGTGAGGACACTTTGACGGAAGCCTGGCAGACTCTCTCCTTTCTGCGTAGGTAGATATGTGACGTGTACCGCCACTAATTTCATGGGTAGGACATTTTTATGAAATCATAACAGCAAGGTTTATGGTGCATGATTGGTTAGCCCTTCTGTGAAAATGCTGCCTCTCTTTTCCATGGGGAACTTGTTCTTAGTGATCAATTATCAATCAATATCCAGAAGGACTCTATGAATATGTAAATTACCCGGTCACTAGACAGAAACGTGGTGTCAGCTGTGTGGCCGGGCAGGAAAGATGACTGGAACTTCATCCAAGCTTCCAAGTGAAGGTTCATGAGTGGAGAAGAGGGTAAGATGGAGGTTGACTGATGGTTTGAAGGTCATATCCAGTTCTCCTAAGTACTGAGGTGAAGAGGTGAGAAGCCACCCCCGACTTCCCAGAGGCGAAATCTGGACAATCAGTGGAACTTTGGAGAATTCACGAACTCATCTAGGCAAAGTTAATCCAACAAAAAAAAAATCCTCCCCCTCTCCCTTTGAGACAGTATACACACTAGAGCCTGCGGTAACCCAGGAGCTGTTGGCTCCATCTGAATTCTGCTGGATTGGCTAGTGGTGCTCTTCTCCCCTCTGGTGACTGGGCTTCTGCCCTTGCGCTGCTTCAGGCTGGCACCTGCACAGCTTTGTATCATTGGCTTCAAAGTTTTCTGCTGTCTTCTGCGTGCCCCACTGTTTATCTGTGGCTTCGTATTGCTAGTGTTACTTTAGGCTGAAGCCTGGCTTGAAACACAGGATTGAGCAGGGGACTGCTGACCCTGTAGCTCTGGGCACTTGTTTGTCCTCCCGTATTTGTGTTCCTTCACCTGTTCCCAAATTCCTGGGGAGGACTGCACAGGAGTTACCTGGCTCCAGGGTCAGGAGAAACCAGCCTTAAAGTAGCAGAATGTAGGTTCAGGACTGTGGTCAGCAGACTCTACAGGGTGCTGCCTCCTGTGGTGGAAGGGTGTAGAACCTGTCTGAAGCCCCCTGGAATTTCTGGCTCTTCTCTCACTGCAGACTATTCTTGCTTATTTAATGAATTATATTCCTAACTAGACACGTGTCTGAGACAGCTTAGGAATGTGTATCCCAGGCCCGTAGTCTTTTGCTAACCCATCAGTTCTCCGCTCAGACACAGTCGATATAATTTTGATTATGGCGCTCACTTCCGCTGAACCTTTCAGCCCAAATGCTTTGTGATGATATCGGGGGCTTGCAAGGGAGAAGGTGGGCGTGCCGGAAGGAAGATAGAGATGCGGGTACATTTGGCTCCTTTTCCTCACTGATTTCATAGGCTATCATGTGGAAAATGAAATTTTAATTCTAACGTTCGGAACTTGGTCATTTAACACCTTTTGGCACCGAGCAACCTCCCAAGTGAGCCCAATTTGATCTGGGTGGATGAGCATGAATTAACTAACTCGTCATGTGTGGATCGTTGAGCTTTCGCCTTAGAACTCGGTTTCCTTTTTTTTTTTTTTTTTTTTTTTTTAAATCTTCCGGGGAAGTCAAGTATGGTGTTCTTTCCTGGGTGGTGATTTCGTGTGTTTCTGTATTTGTCTGAAGATACCGTTACATCTTGGCCTTCGGATCACTTGCGGTTCCAGGCATTTCTGTACACGGGGATAGCTAGGCAATTCAGGAAGGGCCTCTGTTCTGCCACAGCGGTAGGGAAAGAAAGTCGAGTTGGAATTAGCATTGCCAATCTTGTGTTGCTCTGTTCTTGAGACTTAGATTCTGAGAAGCCATACTTCTAAAACCGGAGTCACGCAAGGATGGCAACCGGACCCCACTCACTGTGACGTGGTATGCAGACTTAGTCAAAGCCAGTCTGTGCATGAAGGTTGGGCGTCAAATATCGCGAGTTCTTGTGGATCTGTTGGTTCCATGGAGACACACACCACATTGACTCAGCGGATCTGCCTTTCCACTCACGCCGCGTTAACGCCCCTGGCTTCATTGAAATCATCTGAGCCCTCGGCCAGGTTTTAGGTTTTAAGAAGCACCTCTCGGGCTTCTCACAGGAGTTTCTGCAGAGCGCTCCACAGCCCCGGACGCTAGTCTTGAGAAAGAAGTGCAGGAAGGTCAAATGAGTCAAGTTTACGTGGTGGAAGAACCCAAGGGATACATGGACCTTCACGTCCTCATGGCCTTTATCAGAGCAGTAAGTTGAGGCACATCATTAAGTTAGAGAAGAAAAAATACTGCATGCTGGTGAATGAGAGTTACTGGTTATGTATCAGAAGCCTGTCTTATTGTACTAAGCTCCAGTACCTTGAATTATTTATCTACTGTTTGAAAAATAGCCTTGATAGTGGCATTTGGGATAACAATGCCTTTCTTGGAAAATCTTTTTTTTTTCTTTTCTTTTTTTTTTTCCTCAGCAGATAACTTACCCTCAGAAGCTGTCTTCTTTCTCTATTGTCTAGTGAGGAGATAGTCCACAAAGTACCTTTAAGACCTTTTAGAATTGAGCTTTAGCCCATTGTGATGCATAGGTCCTAGCTATGATGCTAATTCTGTGGATGTAGGACAAGAGAGTCACCAGAAATGAGACCTCTGGGGGCTCCTGATTTTCCTTCTCAAAATGTCCTTAGCATCTTGGTTTTACACATTGCCACTTTTGAAATCGAAAAGAGTTCAGATGGGAGGAACTTGGCTTAGATATGTGAGCAGCCTGAAGGTAAGACATTCAGAGTGAGCTGGCTCTGGGGAGTGGTACAGGTTTTGGGTCACTCCACCCAAGGAGCAGAGCTCTGTTGGGTGAGTAGAACTGGCTAAGGAGTTAGTCCACTGGCTATCCTCTGTGCTTCTGGAACCTGCGGAGTTCTTACTGTCTTACGTTCTGTTTTAATTATTTCTGCTGTCTTCTGGATATGACCTGGCTGTTAAGCTCACGAATCTGCAGCAGCTGTAGTTACACGCGCAAGACCTGCATGGGCTGAAGTCAGTAACAGTCCTCCAAATCCCGGCAGGACTAAGGCAGGGGCTCAGGAAGGCCCATCTGTGACTGAGGAGCTGTGGGCAGTTGAAGCTGCTGGGGTCGTGAAAGCCGTTCCTCTTTGAGCGTGGGTCACTGATACGTTGCCACGCTCCATGGCTGGCCCCACTCACGTAGGCAGCACTAATTGTACCCTGTGGGACTTTTAGAAAACATGGTGTTGGGAGGAGTATTTGGGGGGGGGGCATGGGAGTCTGAAGAACCTAGAAACAGAAAATGTGTGGGTCCAGGGAGAGTTGGAAGTGGAAAACGGGGCATGAATATGATCAATACACACCGTATGTGTGTGTGAAATTTTCAAGGAATGAATATAATATTTCTGAGTCATCATTTTCTTTCTGTCACTCCTAATTCTTCCCTTTCACATTCCTGACTTGGTCATAAGAATCTTCTGTAGAACATGGTCTCCTTGTCTGTGACAAATAACTTGACTACAAGACAGTAGTACAACCCTTGTCAAACGGGATACTCTGGGAAGAAAGCCCCTTTTTGGCTACTGACTGCAGTGAGTCATTAAGGATGAGTTTGAAAGCTCTGTTTGCGCTTATCTTTTTTCCCCCCCTTCTCTGTGATGTCGCTGTGTATTTTCTTGCCTTGTCATTCTGTGCTGAACAAGCTTTTTCGTTGCTGCTGCTGTCCGTTCATTTAATGATTGGTCATCTCACAGGGCTTTGGGGCTTTCGCCCCGGGTGTCAGTCATCCCTGAGAACTGTTGAGGTTGTGAACACGGAGTAAGATTATGCGTGCCGATCATACAACTGAAGCTTTTCATTTCTCCTCCTCCGACGTTCTGCGCTGCAGTTCTGTGTTCTGAGGGTTGTTCCTGGGTCATTTTGGGTATTGGATGAGTCATAGGGTGCTTACAGTTTGCACAACTCCCTTTATATTGTTTCAGTTGCCTTCTCACGCCTGCTGTGTACAATTTAGCCACAGAGGTTAGCGTTGATCATTGTTCCCTCCTGTTAGGTTCTGACATCTTCAGGATGGGAACAATGCCATATCAACCCATATTCCCGTAGAGAGGAGAACCCATGGCTTCTAGTGGATGATGGTAATTACACATCGTACAAGTCGCAATCAGTACCATTCTGAATTAATTGATTGGTTGATTGATTTAAGGCAGGGTTTCTTGGCCTGGATTTGAACTTGTGTGTGATCCCTCTACCTCAGCCTCTAGAACTCAGGAGATTACTTATATCCGCCTGCAAACTTGACCTATCCTGAAGGTTTTTCATGCCTTACCCATTTAGTTTTCACAAAAGTCTTTGAAATTGAATGTATAATGAAACTGGTTCACTTTCTACCCTGGATGGCATACAAATGAGGAGGACGTGGACCATGGAGGGCAGAGGTGGGAAAGGGGCAGGTACGAGGAGACATAGAGGGATACTACGGTCCTCCCGTCCTCATCACTATCTCTGTGGCCTGGATGTATGACGCGGTGCACAATGAATGCTGGCTGAATGGTCGAATGCTGGCTGTGGCTGGCGAGTGTGAATGGATGCTTACTGAGAAAAATGAGTGCTTGTGTTAACAAACTACTACGTAAGCAGGCGTGGGCCCCCGCCAGGTGACAAAAGAGTGTGCAGTCTGGAGAACCTTCCTTAGATTCCTGGAGCTTAGGTCATCAGAGAAGGGCTTGGAGTGCGTGTCTGCAAATGAAGGAAGTTGACTAGAAACTAGTTATCCTCCAGTTGGCCTTGGGAGGTTGTCTTTTGGGAGGCTAATTCTTGGTTATTTGTTACAATTACACATAGTAAAAAGTCATTTTCAGCCATAATCTTAAACACTTTAACTTCTGGTGGCATTCATGACTGACAGTGATCCTCAGCTGTGCCCACTAGTCTGGGGACAAGCAAACATGTTTGCAGGACCGCTGGGTGTTCTGTCCTCAGTGTATGGGTGCCTTTTGCCTTGGCTCCTCGCTGGGCAGTTGGTTAGACTCTTCATCCTCACCTATGATGAAACCAGAATCCGTTTAGCTCCGCTCCATTTTCTTTTTGTTTTTGGTGTGGTAGTCTTTCTGTGAAAATTCTAAAATTCACTGTTTTATCAGCATGTGATGAGTTCTAGAAATGATTAGTAACATTTTCCTTTTGACAAACTTGACACTTGGTTGTTGCTGTTCCTGGTCTGTGAACGTGAGCATACGATCATTCCCCACAGACTTTGCCAGGATGCGACTGATAAGACCATGTGTTTGTGGTGGTCATCTTCTGATTCCTGCATGCATCGTGACACGATCTGAGTTGATTGGCTGCTGGTGTGTGTGTGTAGACATTTAAGATTTGTACATATATTCTAGCAGAAATAATCAGTAGATTTATTCATGATTCTTTTAGGTTAGGCTGATTTAAGCCCACAAAGCATGGTTTGTTTATAAGCTTCAAATTGATTCATCATACCCAGTAAACCTATTCAATGGGAGGTGTCTTCCTCTTCCTTCCCAGCGCCTGCCAGTTTTAGCTGTTTTTGAGGTAGGACAGTTCTTAGGCAGTGTTATGATGCAGTTATCTGTTGAGACACTTTTAAAATGGAGACATACATCTCGATACTAAAAATTACTATTCTCAGTGGGATCTGAAAGGGTAGTTTTTAGTATTAGCCCCAAGAACCTGTAATTGAAGAATTGGTTCTTTCTATTGGATTTTTCTCTGTATATTCTTGAATTGTAGTAGGATCTTCAGGTCCAAACCAACAAAACCAGTGTGGACTTTGCCTTCTTCCTGCAGTTATTCTTCATAGGCTTCATGTCACAAGCCTATTTAGGCCTAAATCCTATAGTAATAGCTTCTGATCGCTCATGTTTAAAAGATTTGTGTGTCCTCCATCTCCAAGGTACCTACTGCCTCTCTGCCCTTTTCAGGATCCCAGAGTTTTCCTGCCCTCATCGTGGACACATTGTTTGCTAACATATATCAGAACTCACTAGTCTTTGCCTTTTACTGATGTGCAAGACAGAGGCTTGCAGTTCTTGCCTACGCTATAAACGGGTTCTTTCCTAATGATGATAAACTGTGGGGAATCCGGGCAGTGCATTTCCAGTCTGGATTTTGTTCGTAACATGAGTGGTGAGTTCTTTTTGGGATGCTGTTTCAGAGGCTTCAGGGGTCAGGTGGTTGTGTTGCAGGTAGATTGCAATCTTTATCCCCCTCCCCCACCCAGGAGAACAGCCTCGTGTTCCAGGTGCTCTCAGATGAGGAACAGGTGAGCTAGGACCAAGAATCCACACAGTCAACCTCCAGTCTCAGCCGTGTGGTGACTCTGTGTTGGCTAGTTTTCCATCAGCTTGACACAAGCTAAAGTCATCTAAGGGGAGGGAGCCTCAGTTAGGAAAATGCTTCCACAAGATTGGGCTTTATGCATCTATAGTGCATTTTCTTAATTAGTGATTGATGTGGGAGGGCCCAGCCCATTGTGGGTGGGGCCATCCATGGTGGTCCTGGGTTCTATGAGAAAGCAGGCTGAGCAAACCACGGGGAGCAAGCCAGTAAGCAGCATCCTCCATGGCTTCTGCATCAGTTCCTGCCTTTAGGTTCTAGCCCTGTTTGAGTTCCTGTCCTGATTTCCTTCAGTGATGGACTATGATGTGGAAGTTTAAGCCAAAGAAACCGGTTCCTTCCCAACTTACTTTTGGTGTTTCATCATAGCAATAGTAACCCTAACTAAGACAGATCCCAAGGAGCCTTCTGGAGATGTGACAGTGGCTTTCTTCTGTCTTTGGGTCATCTTTATGAATGCTTAAGAGTTTATCCCATCTATGGTGGACAAATAATTTTAACACAGAGAAAAATATTTTCTGCCACAATTAGAATTACTTCTAAGAAGGGAGAACAGCAAAGTCCCCATGTTGGTGGGATGGAATTGTCCCTTTAGAGACCCCTTCAGAATTCCTTTTTAATGTGGCAACTACCATTACTAGAAATAAAACTAAGGGACATTAGTGCCCAGTATTTTCTTTGTGAATGAAATGCCTTTTTACAACCAATATTCTAATTTGTGTGCCTGACTCCCCAGCGCTAGCAGCCATTAAATTGTCTCATGCCCTTAGGTAGTGGGATGTAGTTCCCACAGAGGAAGCTTAAAATAACTGTGTAAGAGCCTCATTCCAGAGGGGACCAAACATTTAAGTGTGTGTGTGTGTGTGTGTATGTATGTGTGTGTGTGTGATGTGTGTGGTGTGCGTGATGTGTGTGCATGTGGTGTGTGTGTGTTTCTAGGGGGCTTTTTGTGCTTAGAACTATACTCAGTTTTCCAAGTATGGCTAGCCAGTCTCTGTCCTTCTCTCATGAGGAAGTTACAAATGAGTCGTGAATTAGTGCATTTGTTCTCTTAAAAGTGATAGCCAGACTTTGTCCGAATTGCTTTAGCCAGGCTGTAGTGAGTGATCCTGTAGCCTCTCCCCCAGGTCCCTCAGAGATCTTTGGTGGTAATTAAGAGCAAAGGGAAACACAGATTTTCTTAAACGATGAGTACGGCTTTATCAAATGAATTGTGATGACAGGTGTGGGCCCTGCTGAGAAGCTGAATGTTCACGGTGCCCCGGAAAACCTGTCGTCAGATGGAGACGTTTCAGGTGGCTATGATAACACTATCCATGGGTTTGGACACTTATTTTGCTATTTCAGAATACCCAGTGATGTACATTTAGTGACTGCTGCTTTCTAAATTTTCCTTGGCTTGGGCATGAACTAGGAGATTGTATTAGGGAATAGCTAAGTATGTTTTGTTAAACTTTTGCTCTAGGTGAATTCTTGAGGAATTCACCACTGGTCTCAGTCAAAATAATCTGGATTTTCCAGGTAGCTCTAAGGTTTTTGTGGTTCAAATAGTTGCTTAGGAACTGAGAAAATAAGGGCTTGATTGGAGTGAGGTTTTGGGTCTTCGGTTCATTTTAATCCTAACTCAGTGGTGCAGTTCCCTTGTGTTCAGTGATGGTGTGATGAGCTGGCTGGGGCCAGACAACTGCTTGGGCTCAATCTTGTTCTGGGAACTCCCTTCTTCTCTTTGCCTGTTGGTTTTCACTTTTTAATAGACTTTCCCCTCTCATGTGCATGTGTGTGTGCCTAGGGATGTGTGTGCTATACTTCTGCAGGTGGGTGCCTGAGGACACCAGAAGAGGGCATCAGATTCTCCAAATTTGGAGTTATCAGCAGCTGTGAGTTGCCTGACATGGATCCTGGCAACTGTACTCAGGTCCGGTGTAAGAGCAACAGGCACTGTTAACAGCCAAGCCGTTTCTCCAGCCCAGTGGTTCTCAATTTTCCTAAAACTGCGACCCTTTAATATAGTTAGTTTCTCATGCTTTGCTGACCCCAACCATAAAGTTATTTTGTTGCTACTTCATAACGGCCATTTGCTACTGTTTTGAATCATACTGTAAATATCTGGTATGCAGCATATCTGATATGCGACCCCCAAAGGGGTAAAGACCCACAGGTTGAGAATCACTGCTCCAGCCCCTGGCTTACACCTTTGAGGGCAGAAAGGAAGCATTGGAGTTAAGGCTAGGCCCTCAGAGGCTCTGGCAGAGCTAGGGTGCTCATTTACAGTGTTTCACGCAGCAGATGCTAGTGAAGAGCCACTTAGAGGACATGAGGTTTGGTATTCCTCCCACACCACTTTGACTGTGAACCTTCCTTGGGGGTAGAGCTGCTGTGAAAAGTATGCTTCTCCCCCTCTGCCTGTGTATCAGGGCACAAAGGATGCCCCTCCCCCCATGTGTGTGTCAGGGCACAAAGGATGCCCCTCCCCCCATGTGTGTGTCAGGACAGAAAGTATGCCCCCCCCCCCGCGTGTGTGTCAGGGCAGAAAGTATGCCCCCCCCCCGCGTGTGTGTCAGGGCAGAAAGGATGCCCCCCCCGCGTGTGTGTCAGGGCAGAAAGGATGCCCCTCCCCCCACGTGTGTGTCAGGGAAGAAAGGATGCCCCTCCCCCCACGTGTGTGTCAGGGCAGAAGGTATGCCCCTCCCCCCACGTGTGTGTCAGGGCAGAAAGGATGGTTTTCCCCCGCGTGTGTGTCAGGGCAGAAAGGATGCCCCCACCTCCATGTGTGTGTCAGGGCACAAAGGACTTGTTGGCTTTCACTGCTTGCATCGCTGTGTAGAAGTGGGCAGCTGGGGAAGGAAGGGAACAAGAAGCACATGAAAAAGGGATCTGTCGTGTGCCCAGAGCAGTCCAGTACTGGTGGAGTACTTAATCCCGATGTGCACAGTGCAGCATCTGCAGGTGAAAACGTGATACAAATCAAAGATAACTATGGGGAAGAGGACTGGGGTGGGGAGAGGACCATGGGGAGGAAGGAGAGGATGAGAATGTAGAAGAGTAGGTTGAGGGGTAGAGGGTGATTGGGGGAGCAGGAGGACTGTGGGGAGGAGGGCTATAGGGAGGGGGACTGAAAGGAAGAAGAAGAGGAAGGAGGAGGAGGAGGAGGAGGAAGAGGAGGAGGAGGAGGAAGAGGAGGAGGAGGTGGGGAATGGGAAGGAAGACCTAGGAGGAGAAGTAGGTCTGTTGAGAAAGGATGAGGGAGAAGGGGGAAGATGAGGAAGAGCAGTGGGATGGGGATGGGTGATGGGAGGAGGGGTAGCTGTAGGAGGAAGGCCAGAGGTAGGAAAAAGTCCAGAAAGAGGATCATAATGGAGAGAGGGTCAGGAGCAGGTGAGCTAAGGGGAGGAAGCCCTGGGCAGGAGCCAGACACAGAATAATAGACCTAACAACTTACTCTAGAAGCAGATTGTCCATGGTGAGTTGGCCATTTTAAGCATTAGAAAGATCAAAGGAAGTTTTCTATGATTAACTCATTGGTCCGCGAGGTATGCTCCTGAAAAAACCCATGAAAATAGCTCATAGATGAGTTCTAGTAATAGGAATCCCCAAAGCCTCCCCCAGGGTCCCATAGGTTCTTAGGGTTATCTTCCAATTTTCTCTCTAAGCATAGTAATTGGCAGTTTGGTTTGCCCATGTTTCTGGGTGATTCTTTGTGCCTGTGCAATTTAAAATTCCTGGTATGAAGCTAACCAGCTGCTTATTTATGGCTTCCTAGTTTTCTCATCAGACTTACTGTGTATGCCTTCTATAGGGATCTGTATGTCCTAAGGTTCTTATGCAATCTTTGCACCAGTACTTTTTTTTTCATCTGTGTGATAGTTTTATTTTCATTTTTTTATTTTTTTAATTTATTTATTTATTAAAGATTTCTGTCTCTTCCCCGCCACCGCCTCCCATTTCCCTCCCCCTCTCCCAATTAAGTCCCCCCCCCTCCTCAGCCCGAAGAGCACTCAGGGTTCCCTGCCCTGTGGGAAGTCCAAGGAACCCCCACCTCCATCCAAGTCTAGTAAGTTGAGCATCCAAACTGCCTAGGCTCCCACAAAGCCAGTAAGTGCAGTAGGATCAGAAACCCATTGCCATTGTTCTTGAGTTCTCAGTAGTCCACTATGTTCAGAGAGTCCGGTTTTATCCCAGGCTTTTTCAGACCCAGGCCAGCTGGCCTTGGTAAGTTCCCAATAGAACATCCCCATTGTCTCAGTGTGTGGGTGTGCCCCTTGCGGTCCTGAGTTCCTTGCTCGTGCTCTCTCTCCTTCTGCTCCTGATTTGGACCTTGAGATTTATGTCTGGTGCTCCAATGTGGGTCTCTGTCTCTGTCTCCTTTCATCGCCTGATGAAGGTTAATATCCAGGAGGATGTCTATATGTTTTTCTTTTGCACCAGTACTTTTTAAAAATAATTATCTTGAACTTTTTGTTAATTGTGAGGCCAGAGTTGAGTTGGTAAGAATTTACCAGACGATCTCTTTTTTGAAAGATTTACTTAGGATTCATTTTCTGTTCTGGCTCTGAAGAGAAATTTTAGTTTCTCGGGGTTTCCAGTTCTTCCCAGTTTAGAGTAATGCTTTCTTTTTTTCCAAGTTGGAATTTCAAAGACCACTTTAGTCACCCAATACCCTCACCCCATCACCTCTCTTAAGGAGTCTCCCCTTAACCCCCACAAGTCTTTGGTAAGAATAGCCCTCACCCGTGAAGACCCACATGGATTCTGTCTTGATGTAGTTGTGGCTGTGGTCGTTGATGGCCCTGAGCTTCCTGAGGTTTCTAAGACCACAGAGTCCTGTGACTTTATTTCCAGTCCTCTAGCCTCAGATCTCTCACAACCCGCTTTTTGCAGTTGCAGATAGGAAGGGAGACGAGCCTTCTGGGGAGTCTCATCCCTAAGAAGTTCTACCCACTCTGTCTCCAGTTGAAGATTACAGTATGGGAGCCACATGGGACATGGTGACTGCTGTACCCACGATTAAAACTTGGCTTCCAGAGATGCCTTGAAATCTGGTTCGGCTACCATGTGCAGTTTTGTTACTAGTTAAATTATTGAAACCTAGACATTGGAGAGGGCTCCCAGAGCTAGTGGGTCTTATCTGAGAGGCCACCTGTCAGCTCTTTTCTTTCCTGCTTTCCCTTTGCTTGTCCCAACACAGGAGCAGCTCCTTACATTGGGCATAACCATGGATCCGCTAACACACTGTATCTGTGGGTTGTGATGTCATAGACACATGAGTGGCCTCTCACCGTGCCACACATCTCTGTTGTGTACTTTGTAGGCCAAGGGACGTGGCAGTCCTGAAAGGAGTACTGGCCACCAGAAGACCAATAGGAGGCTGTCAGGTCAGGGTCCCCTCACTGGGCCTTGGGGACTGTGGATACGTGTGGAGCACAAGTTTTTCACATTGTAGCTGATGTCTTCAGGTCAACATGAGCAACTCAGGGTCGGAGATGGTTTCCACTCCCTGAGGTCTGGAGTTCTGGTTGACCAGTGGTCACCCATTAGGGAGAGCTTCCTGGAATTGGGCCAGCTGGACCAGTAAGTGTCTATGGACTGGGGCACACAGATGTCTGAAAGAATTTTGGTTGTCTTCAAGAGAGTGCTGGTAGAGACGATGAAAGCCAATCAATAGCCCCCATGAAGGTGAGAGTTCCTTTTCTGTATTCTAGAAAGCCTACCGAAGCAGGGTTTTTTCTTCTCAAGCTCCTGGTGAGTGGCCGGCCGTGGGCTTTGTGTGAAAGGGACATTCTGAAGAGGGCATGGGCACTGGGCACTCTAGTCTCTGAGCAGACAGGCTTTTAGACATGTTTGCAAAATCTTGGGCAAGAAGACGGACTCTGTCTTGTATAAACAGTTAAGAACTGCCCTTTCTTTCCCCAGACTAATTAATTTCCTTGACAGCGTTGCTTGCTGGCAGCTCCTTCCCACAATTGGTTGCTGAATTGCAATGCTCAACAATCTGTGTAATAATGTACTATAAAAACATAGAAAGCCAGGGGGAAAAAAATGTTCTTTTACCATTGTGGCTGAGCCTTTGGAAATGCTCATTCACATATGGCTGGAAAGGAAGGCTTTAAATCTATCAACAAAGGGCCAGTGAGTTGGCTCAGCAGCTAAAAGTGATCGCTCTAGAGGTCTGGGAGAGCCTGCTCACAGGGAATGGTGGCTCTCAGCCTTGGGTCTTCTTGGTTCTCCTGCACGCTTGTTCACACCCTTGCCTCAGTGTGTCGCTCCCCACAGTGTGCCTGGATGGAGCTCTTCCCATGACAGAGGCTTGATAAGGTCAATGGCCATTCATGAACTAAAAGTCAAACTAAGAAAGACAGGACGACAAGGTTTGGAACACAGTAAACCAAATATTTAGCTTGTGTTCTTGGCAGTTAGAGCTGGACAGGGACCTGGTGCTGGGGAGTGACTCTGGGCCCTTTGGCTACATTGGTGTTGCCTGTGGCCTTTGGTTGTGTCAGGAATTGACTGGGTGACCCTGATACTGCATGTCTGCACATAGTTTAGACGGACTGGAGTTCTTTGGAGGGCCAGGTTGTAGACTTGCTCTCTGTTGTGTGGAGAGAGATGCTCACTGCCCAGTGTCGTGGACTGGGCCTGTGAGGAGCAGGTGCTGTTCAAGGTGCTCGTGTGCGTCGGCCATTCCCTTCCTCACAGGAGGTCTGTGAGAGGATGGGTTGCCCTGCCTCACAGATGAGGACATGGAGGTTTCAGAGAACTCACGGCATTGCTGTTCTTGGTTAGAGAGGGGCTGGGCTTCGAACTTGAACTTGACTTTCCAATAGTTCACTTTGTGTCCTACAGTTACTCAGCAATTGACACTTCCCCAATGACAACCACAGATTCTGGCTCATTTACTCTGTCTGCATTGTTTTTCATGTTTCTATACACTGTGCTGCGTACGAGTTCTTTTGTATGTGAAAGTTCCTCATGTGTTTGTACCCTCACCCCAACCTAACTTTTAGAGGAGTAAGACCCCATCATCATAGAACAAAACACCTTTTCCTGTGATGAAGGGTGACCAACACATTGCTTTAAAAGGTTACCAAGGGCTGGAGAGGTGGCTCAGTGGTTAAGAGCACTGATTGCTCTTCCAGAGGATCCAGGTTCAATCCCCAGCATCTACATGGCAACTCACAACTGCCTGTAACCCTAGTTCCAGGGGATCAAACACCCTCACAGACAGACATGCAGGCAAAATAATAATGCACATAAAATAAAAATAAGTAAAAAAATAAAAATAAAAGGTCACTGATGAACAGGACGCTGTTTTTTGGATGTCTACCCTTATCATTTTGTGAACGAATTGTTAGACGGCAAGATGTCTGTCCATACCATTCTCATCAGGAGGGTGGCGCTTTTTATTTCCTTGAGTAGCCTGAGATTTCCAAGTTCACATTTTGTAAAAGGAGGACTTTGTTACTCAGGTTTAATTTTGCTGGACCCATGGTTGTTTGGTGATGTGAGGAGAGACCTCTCTCAAGGCATCCACGTCTAAACCCGCAGAAGGGGACTTTCTGTCAGAAGGGCCGTGCACAGATGCAATGTTCTTTTCACAGCTAGCTCTCATGCTGGCCTGCCACCCCATGGCAAGGCTACCCCTTGTGGAGGAGGATGGGGGGACGAAAACTAAGCCAGAAGCCTGCAGTTGGAGAGACAGGTGCTCACACAATTCTTTGGTTGTTATTAGTGTATTGAGTCACAGAAAGTCTGAGCCTTATCATAAACAGTTTAGTGCCAGGGGCCTGTTAGGGTTCCAACTCCCGAGGCCCTCAGTCCTAAACACAGCGAAGACCAGCTGAGCACTGGATTACACCTGTGCCACCCATGAAGCAGGGCCGTGGTGAGTGCGAGCCCAGGGCGTAAGTTCCATTTGCTGGAAGCTGTCAGGTCTTATCAGCCTTGCGTTAGAGCATATTTTTTTTCCTCCTTGGAAACTCATGAAAATTCAGGTTGTGGTATTAATGCCCGCAGGGTCCTGTAGAATTCTACGAATTGTGTCTACCCTCCCCTCGTCATTCATACATTGTCCTCAGATATGTGGGCACAGACGAGCGCTGGTGAATCTATACTGGAGGCTCATGTGTCTGCCTAAGTGAGTTTGCCAAGAGAAATGAAATAAACTCATTTTCTTCCCAATGCTTCCGTGTAACCAAGATATTCCTATGCATATTCTCAGAAGGCTTCATTTTGGGGGAATATTTTATATTTCAATAAACTTGTGCATGTGTTACTAGGTGACTACTTTGCATACCCGTTTATTACCACAGCGATATTCTGTTTATCTGTGTAGTCTGAAAGAAAATGTTATCCAGCGGATCTGTTTTCTGTGCTTTGTGTGTGTGTGGGCACATGTGTATGCGTGAGTGTGTTTGTGTGTGTGGGTGTGTGTATAGAGGGCAAAGGGTGACCTGGGATGTTATCTCACCCGCCTGTTTGAGACATGGTCCCTCGTTGGCCTAGCCGTCACAAGTTATGAGAGACTATTTTGCCAGTGAGCCCCCAGTCTCTGTGGATCCCCATGTCTCTCACCCTAACCTGTAATCCCAAATGCAGGGGTTACAGACACCTGCAGCCATGTTGTTTTTTTTTTAAATGCACACTTCTTATGTCCTTATTTGAACTCAGGCATCCAGCATTTTATTGATGGAGTCATTTTTTCAGGCCCCCAGTTTGTAAATTTACCCCTGTAGTATATGCTCTTACACCTTAAAAATAGAAAAAAAAATGTATGAAGTCAGGCTACTGTATTACAGCAGAATTTCAGCACTTTAAAGGTGTTGAAAGTACTTTAAATTCTAATACTTTAAAGACTGAGTGAAATGTTTAAGTATTTACTTTTTCTTTCTGATGAACTGAACACAGGAGTAATATTTAACAATAACTGTTGTTCAGTAATTATAGTACAGTGTTCTCAAGATGTTGTGCAGGACAGATTGAGGCCCATTATGCTTACCCGTGTAAGCTGATGCAGTAGGAGGGTGGGCCCTTTGGCCCTTGGTAGCATTCTTATAGTAGAACAATTACACTGTGTTGTGCTACATCTTTGTGAGCCAGGGAAATACATGGACCTCTGCCTTGCTAGCTGCTGAGCTTCCGCATTTAAAACTGCTTGGAATCATGCCTGCAAATTAATACATCTCAAAAGCTCAGCCCAGTGATGAATTCTGAACAAAGTTGTGTAGTGTTTGCCTCCGATTATGAATGGGGAAGTCATGATTGTGTGAAATTGGTGTGAGCAGATGGCCCGTAACACTGGGTGTTACAGCAGCCAACCTTAACTGATGGCCTTGAGTGTGTCAACCCCTGGGGAGCGTTTCTGATGGAGGAGACCTGAGCTCCTCCACGGGCACTAGCCTCCTGGAGCCTCCTGGATGGAGTGCTAATTGTCTGTGACTTGTGCCTTAACGTCTCTGCGAATTTCTGGAGGAAATATTTGCTAGAAGTTGTTCTCTGGTCTTCTCCTATCCCCGCCCCTTGTCTGCTCCACTCTTCCCCATCCTCGTATCCAGGCAGTTCCATTTTTCACACTTCTGATTTTTGTTTCCTCTGTTCTCACAGCGTGATAACTCATTTTATTAGAGGGGCGGTGGTTTCAAAAGTGGAGGATTATGACTTCAGTTGGGCTTAATCAGTTTGAGCAGGTGCATTCTAAGTAAGAGAGATACTGTTTTAATGCATATGTCTCCCCTAATTCAGAGCAGGGGAGACATGGATGGGAGATGGCACTGCAGTTAGGTCAGAATTGTCTCTAAATAGATTGTTTTCCCCCCACCTTGGATTCTCTGGGTACTGCCAGCAGTGCCCTGTTAATAAAGTCGGAGAGCTATACAGGAGGAGCTGAGGGTGACTGTCTTAATTTTGTGCTCCAAGAGTTCAGGCATGCTTAAGGAAAATGAGATCAGATTTACACAGAACTTTGCAGGGTGGAATTCAGTCTTGAGGACCTCAAGTGATAGGAGATTGTTACACAATTCTAAGGCAATTTCACTTAAGTGGCATTCGTCTCCACATAGTGGCTTCATGGTGAGGTTCTGGGGTTGTCCTTCGCTTTGAAATACTCTAGTGTATGAGAAAAAGGGACGAGATGACTAAGTGTTGTGTCCAGAAAACCAGGACCTTTTAAAAGTAAGTAATATCTTTCTGCAGATTTAATTCCACCTTGCATTTTGGTTAATTTCCCCTGTGAAAGCAACATACTGAGTAACCCGACTGGAAAGATGTTGGCCACATTCTAGGTCTAGGTAGTTATGCTGCAGTTACTAAGTGTTTATACTGATTTCTTTCCCTCACTTTTTATAGTTTGAGCATTTTCTTATATGTTTCATGATAAAAATTAATGCAAGGTCACTAGCCCATGCATTCCAATTCATCACTCATTTATTTCTCCACTGAAACAAACTTTTAGGTACCTATAAGACACCAGGCACTAAGGGTAATGGTAGAAAAAAAACAGAAACAAACAAAAAAAGACCCAACAAAACCCCCAAGATGTTCAGATTATAATCTCCAGTGAGCATAGATGCAGAAATTCTCATCTAAATACTATCAAACTGGATTTACAGCATGTAAAAAGGATTATGTAGTATGGCCATGCAATGAAAAGATGAGACCACACACATCAATCAATCAATTTATATACTCCATGAGCAGATGAAAAGGTGAAACCACATGTTTGTTTTAACTGATGGAGGGAAAACATCCAAAACATTCAAAAAAATATTCAACATTCTTCATGAATGAAACTCAACAAGGTTTAGAAGGTACTTACTTCAAATCAGTAAAGACCATATATGAAGACAACAAAAACTAACATCATATTTACTGGGATTAACATAAAAAAACTTAAGATATTGTCTTCTTGAAATGTAGCATAAATAAGGGAAGGATGCCCTCTCTCTTAGTTCTGCTTACATAATGTTAAGTCTTAAGCAGAACAATCAGGCAAGAAAAAATGCACAAAAAATTTCCTTTATTTGCTGATTCCATATCATGATCATATGGAAAGCCTTAGATGATACAAAAACAATTGTAACCCTACTGATGTTATTTTTAAGAGAACCCTGTTTTTCATATGTTAATATCTGTATCTATATATTAATGACAAACAATATGAAAGGGAGGTTAAGAAAATTGAGTTGTAGCAGCAACAAAAAGAATGAACACTTAGAAATTTTAGAGATAGAGATGCACGCATTAAGCATTCATAAGGTACCAGAGGAGATTTACACCAGGAAAAGATGGCTCAAATTCTTGGATTGCACAGAAATCCCAGCACTTGGGAGGCAGAGGCAGGTGGATCACTGTGAGTTTGAGGCCAGTCTGGACTACAGAGTGAGTTTCAGGACAGCCAGGGCTACACAGAAAAATCCTCTCTCAAAAACAAAACAAAACAATGAAAGAATCTAGATTCAAAACATGTAAGATTGGAAACTATGAGGCTATCAGAAGTCATTATTGAAATCTAGAAAAGAGACAAGAGATGACAATGGCTTGGAAAATGACAGGGTGAAGATTGCTAGATGGCCACACTAAAAGCAAACATATTTTTATTTAGAATATAATATTAATATATAACATTTAGTTCTTATCAAAGTAATTTCTTTACATAAATAGAAAAATCCTAAAGTTCAGAATGAACCACAAAGACCCCAAACAGCCAAAGCACTCTCGAATAAGAAAACCACGACACCAGGCAGTCATGCTTTCTGCCTTCAGATTCCATTATCATTATAACCTTTTGCTAATGCCATAAAACTTTCAGAATGGTCTGTCAGAATGGAGGGTCTGGAAGAAATCTCTACATTTGTCATGAACTCATTCTGAACAGAGGTCCAACACAAAGGGCTGCTTGGTGGTGGTGGCACATGCCTTTAATCCCAACATTTGGGAGACAGAGGCAGGTGGATGTCTGTGAGTCCGAGGCCAGACTGGTCTACAAGAGGTTGTTCCAGGACAGCTAGGGATGTTACACAGGGAAACTCTGTCTCAAAACAAAACAGCAACAACAAAAAGAACACAAAAGGAAAGAGAAGCCTCCAGCAAATGGTGCTTAGAACGCCATCTACGTGTAAAACAATGTAATCGGCCCAGTTTTGGTTGACTTTGTATGTAGTGTGTGAAGGGTGTTCAGAGTCTTAAATATGAGGCTCAAAATTGTAACCCCCCCAAAAATATAAGGAAAAACTTCTCAACTCTAAGCACACATTTTCTGAAAATGACACCAGAAGCATAGACAGAAAAGCAGAAACAGTCAAGGGGAATTATAACAGACTAAATATTTCCTGTACAGTTGAGGAAACATGGAAACATGTTATCAGAGGTTTATTGTATAAGCATGGCACTCTCTTCTCATAGAAACCAGACCATGAATCTTTGTATTTTCTCCTGTAATTCTGGTCTCTCATCTGGTCTTTCTGTGGCTTCTGTTCATGGGTGTATGATTGATTTTTTACCTCCTTTACCAATCACATCCTGTAGTCTGTAATTGATTGAAATAAGTGGGGAGGATCCAGACTATAGAAAGACCTGGAAGGTTATG
The DNA here is from genome assembly GCF_018167655.1 of Microtus oregoni. Lineage (NCBI taxonomy): Eukaryota > Metazoa > Chordata > Mammalia > Rodentia > Cricetidae > Microtus > Microtus oregoni. The sequence goes on from NW_024543073.1 coordinate 12,475,680, forward strand.
GTTCTTTTGTTTCCCTTATGCTTTAAAGGGTCTGTGTTTCTGTATTTAGCAAAAATATGTTTCAAACAAGTGTTCTATTTATAAATTTAAGTATATTGTCACAGAAACACTCTTAGGTACTAGCCTATTACCCCATGCTATCCTGTTAGGCAGGATTATAACCTGTGTAGAAGACAGTATAGCCAGCGAGAATATTTGTGAATATCTGAGGAGATACTCAAGGATTAATGCAATTTATACCAGAAATACAAATGATCCAGTTTTGAAAAGGGCAAAGGATCTAAAAAGACTCTGTGAAAGAAATCAAACAGTTAGAAAGTAGACAAGAAGGTGCCCAGTATCACTAGTCATCAGGCAAAAATTAAGTGAAATTCATGAAACAATAAAAGATGGCAGATGTTGGCAAAGATGTGGAGAAAGGGAACATCATACGTTATTAGCAGAATATACGTCCGTGCAACCATTGTGGAAAAAAGCATCATTGGTCAAAAATTAAAAGGAGACCTATCATGTGATCAATAATTGTGCTTTTGGGAATGTGTGTGTGTGTTCATGTGCACATGTGCGTGCTTGCATTTGTAAATTTGTTCACAAACTCACACACAAATCTATACATATACATACAAAGGAAGCAAAATTTGAATCACAGAGAGATAGCTGCCTCTTGTGTTCATTGTATAAACAACATCATGCACAAGGGCTAAGATATGGAAACAATCCAAATGTCGTTGAGCAGATGATTGGGTAGAGAAAGTGGATATGCTGTTTTCAGGATTAACGAAGGACATCCTATTTGTAGTAGCATGGTAGAGCTAGAGGGCAATTTGCAGGAAAACCCATCTCATGGGTGTGTGGAATTTAGAACAGAGAATGATTATCAGAGTTTGGGGAGAGGGATGTTGGCTAAGGGGTCTAAATTTTGTCTTCAGCGCGATGGATAAGTCCTGAAGATTTGGCAACAGCCTGCTGAGAATTTTCAATACTTGATTGTATGCTTGATATCTGCTAATTTAGGTCTTCAGTCTCTCATCACACACACATGATAACACCATGGAGGCAATAGTGATAGATGTATTGATTAGCTATACTTGATAATCATTTTACTGTGTGTATAAATTCCAAGTGGCACAGCTCCTGACTATATACAATATCTAGGTTATCAATGATATTTAGATTGTCACTGATATCCCAATAAATTTAAGAATCATGGGTTCCTCTGTCATTGTGTGTATAAATAACATGTAAAGTTCCATTCAGAGCTATGATAGTCACGTCAGTTTATAGTGTCCTGTAAAGTGTCTACAAACACATCTGCAGAGTGTTTCAAAAAGTATGGTGGTTTGTGGGCAATCATATGTGTATATAGTACTTGCATAAGCATGATTTGTTTCTAGTAGAACTAATGCTTTCAAGTGTTAGAGAAGTGTTTAAGATGCTGTGCTGTATACAGTCCTTACAAGGTGTTGGGGCAGAGCTGTCAGTTAGATAATAAAGCCATGAAGAAGGAAGTCGGATAAATGAATATGAACGCCGTTGAGGACGCCTACGTCTGTAATAAGTATGAACATTCTTCAGGTGTCCACATGTTAAAGGATGGTGTTATTCAGTCTGTGGTACCTTTAGGAGGTGGAGACTAGATGAGGGTCCTTATTCTTTGGGGGTGTGCCTTCAAGGAGGACTGTGGGATTCCAGCCTTTCCTTTGTTTTCTAGCTCATGAGGTAAGCAGTTGGTCTTACTAGGTGTTTGTACCATTATGTGCATAGGAGAAGCCCAAAACAATAGGGCCACGTGACCTTGGACTAGAAGCTTCCAAACCCTGAGACGTAACGACTGCTTTCCTTTAATTACCCCTGGTACTTCATTATAATCATCTGAAGTGGACTCTGAGGCTAAAGAGATACTCCCTGAGAGGGAATAACACAGAGGAACAATGCCTTTTCAGTTAAAGGGGTAGCCATATTCTTTGTGAGTATTAAAGAAGACCACGTTGAATGCTCAAGATCTGTGGTCTGGCAAAAGCAAGCAAAGGTGGACTTTTGAGGAGGGAGATGCGATGTTCAACTTGTTCAGTACTGCTGAGAGGTTAAGGGAAGTGAGAGTCAGAACTGAGTCTTTACTATGGGGGGAAGTCCTCTCTTACGGATGTTATGATAGTGTAGAAGCAAAATGTTTGTGAAGAGGACTTTTTGTGCTTATTTAGTTGGGTGTCTGTGAAGTATATTAATCCCTGACATCTTTTCTTTGGTCTAAACCATGTATCATTATTTTAGTACTAAAGAATCAGCTACTTTTCTATAGCTGTGGTTTTCAACCTGTGGGTCAAGACCCCTTTGGGGGTTTTATATCAGCTATCCTACATATCAGATATTAGCAGTACAATTCATAGCAGTAGTAAAGTTACAGTTATGACGTAGCAATGAAATAACACACGAGGAACTGTATTATAAGGTCGGAGCATCAGGAAGGTTGAGAAACCCTGATCTATAGTAAAAGTCGGGGCCTTTAAATAAGCAAAACCAAAGGCCAACAGTACTCTTACAGCATTTACAGTGGCCTTTCATGGTTAATCTCTGTGATGTAGGGGTCTTGCTTATTTGAAACATAGCATTGGTGTGTTCACATGTCTCTTTCAGACTTTCTGGGAGTTTGAACAGTCTTTATACACATATTTCTGTTCCTTTGGATATAATGCCATTGGTGTATCCCATCTTTTAGTGTTTTGAAATTAAAAGTGTCTCTTTTTTTAATTTTCGGAAGGAGGAAATGATTGTCAATTCTATTTTGTCGAAATTGCAAGTTGATTATGTGTAGTCATTTTACCTGACATGTTTAGATTGAATTCCATCCTGCAGATCGTAGAAGAGATCTCTACATACATGCAGATGATATAATAGATCAAGGAGCTCGAGCAAAGGGGAGCTTTTCAAGTGGAGTAGAAAATAAAACTTGGTTGAGATTAGTGTGTAAAAATGTTCAAGACTGGTTCTGTGTGCTTATTTGAAGAGCCTCATACCTGGTTCTGAATTTCAGCGCACTTCAGCAGCCCTGGGCAGGTTTTTAGCGCTATGTCACAGTACCTACTATAAAGTGGAAGGCTTTCTGGGGCGAGTTCACAGTTGAGGATTTCAGTCCAGGGTCTGTTGGTTCTGTTACTTTGGGCTTATGGTTTGGCAAAATTTCATGGCAGGGAGCAGGCTGTTGCTAGGCAGGAGGCGGAGACAGATAGGGTGCTTGAGCCAGCTGCTCCCTCTCCAACCTTTAATGCTCCCAGGCCTGCAGCTTACAGACCAGTGCCATGCACACACAGGACATAATTTCCCTCCTTGGCTAATCTCTCTGGAGACATCCTCACAGACACAGCCAGCCAGAGCAGTGCAGTGCTGTTCTCCAGCTGCTTCTTGATCCAACCAAGGTCACAAGATGAATCGTCACAGTAGCCAAGGAAGAAAACAGGATTTTTATTTGACTCTGTGTTCTGAGGGAAGCTATGGCTTGGGAGAAGCCTTTCTTGTTATTGAAGACTGAGAAGTTTCCCACATTGACCAAAGAGAAACGTTGAGTGTTAGCATAGAAATGTCCTAATTGCTTTGAGAGTCCATCACCCCAGTCAGAATGACTGTCATCAGGAATGGAAATGACAGCATGTGCAGGCAAGGACTGAGAAGGAAAAGCCCTTACTCACTGCTGGTGGGAATGTAAGCTTGGGCATTCATCATGGGAGTCAGTGTGGCAGATCCTTAAAAACTTAAAAATATCCTGGTGGTGGTAGCGCACACCTTTAATGCCAGCACTCAAGAGGTGGAGGCAGGTGTATCTCTGAGTTCAAAGACAGCCTGGTCTAAAAAATGAGTTCCAGGGCAGCCAGGGTTACACAGAGAAACCCAGACTCAAAAACCAAAAATAAAATAATAAAAAAGGTTAAAAAATAGACCTACCATATGTCACAGTTGGGGTTTGGGTATATACCCAAAGGACTCAATTCATCGTACCATAGAGAAACTTGCACAGCCACATCTGGTGTTGCCTCATGGACAAGTGATGTAGAAGGATCTTTATCTATCTGTTGTTTCATTGGTTGATTAATAAAGAAAACTGCTTGGCCTGATAGGTCAGAACATAGGTAGGCGGGGAAAACAGAACGGAATGCTGGGAGGAAGTGAGGCAGATGCCATGCCTCTCCTCTCCAGGGCAGACGTGCTGACTCTTTCCCGGTTAGACTGGTGCTACACAGATTACTAAATATGGGATAGGCAAGATGTGAGAATTAGCCCTTAAGAGGCTAGAACTAATGAGCCAAGCAGTGTTTAAAAGAATACAGTTTCCGTGTAATTATTTCGGGGCATAAGCTAGCCAGGCGGCCGGGAGCCGGGTGGCAGGAACGCAGCCTGCCGCTCATTCTACAGACAAGAGTCAGGAAACAGGACCAGCATAGGTGTCTTCAGAAGATGAATGAATCATAACGAGGAAAATGTGGTATATATTCACAATGGAATTTCATGTAGACGTTTGAATTTTTGTCCATGTAAAATTAAATTTTCTAGAGACAGTTAAAAAGAATGAAGTCGTGACTTCTGCAGGAAACTAGATGGAACCTGAAATTATCATGTGACGCGAAATCAGTCAGACTCAGAAAGACGATCATGCTGTGTTTTCTCTTCCACATAGAATGCAGATCTAAGATTGTGTGTGCATGGGTACCACAGTATGTGCATTTATAGATCACGAAATTAGAAGAGGTTGGAAAGTGGAATCCATGCACTGGGAAAGCAGAAGAGAAGGCTATGAAGGGCAGAGGGAAAGCAGCTCCTGTGCAGAGCAGGCACAGGTAGGACAGGTTGGGATACAAGAACAATTGAGAACAAAGTCTAGTGACACAGGCATGAAGATGCCCTGGATTTATTACTCTGTGTGCTAACCTAAACAATCCGTTAGAGGATAATGAAGAGTGTCCTCAGGGACAATCCCTAATAACGTGTTTCAGAATTACAGGGAATTTTGCTTGACGTTTAAGGGTCATGATCAAAGTACAGTTACATTAGCTGCTCAGTCAGTGCTACCATTTGGGAGAGAACATCTACATGACACTTCTGGCAATTTGGTCTGAGTGCATCCTGAGCCCCTTAGGAATTTAAGAAGCTCGGTAGGGTTTTGTGCTCCTGTGGATGCTGATCAGTACCAGGGAGGGGTAACAAGAGAGGGCTTAACCGCCTTTATGTGCTCCTTTAGATTAAAGGAAACACACGCAGCACATGCAACTGTGTACAAGAGCACCTGTTGTCAGTGTTGACTTCAGCACTGATGACTACTGAACACTGGAGAACGAGCCAGTGAGCCTATGTCCTCTAGGATCCTTATCCCATCCTGGAGTGGCTGGCGCTGCCCTCATCTTACCTGGGCAAGCTTCGGATGGAATCCTGACTTCTTTCTCTGTTTCCAGTTGTCTGACTTGTTCACTGTAGCAAACTGATGAGCATCTCATAGTTAACATTAGGAACTGTTTCTGCCTGGACCCATCCACCTGTAGCTCTGTGAAGGTCTCCAGTAAGCTTAGTCGTGCTCTTGAGCCTTTGAAGGGGCATCCATCTGCTGCCTCCCATCTGTGTCTTTAATATAGCTCAGTGTCTTGGGGAACACTTTGAGATGGTGTCAGATCATGACTTTGTTCGTTGTCTCTGGCTGTTGGGAACTGTTAGAAAAATGAATAAGGATGTCCTGGCTAATATCCAAACAACTTAGGTAAAGCCAGTGTTTAACAGTTTTAATCATCTGTGAAGACTGCCTAGGAGTAGTTAGTGTTCATGTTTAAATGGTTAAGATGCATCTTTGTTTTGAAACTTTGAATGAAACGTTCAAGTTAGTTATTAACCTTCTAGGAGCAAGGATGGAATAGTGGGCTTTAGGATGGGGTGGAGGCTCCAACACTCATGTAACACCTGACCTTTCGTGGTGAGAAAAGACCCCATCAGAATAGTAGTTTTCTCCCTGTTTACATATTAAAGTCATTTGAGAATTTTAGGAAAAATGAAACATCACTACCACCCTCACCGAAAATAGGACCTAACTCCAGACTAAATAAATGTGGCTTCTGTGTTGCTGTGCACTCCCTGGGGACATGCTGATTTCAGCAGGGTGGGAATGGCTGCTCAGAATTGTTGCAAACCAGCCATCAGGATGCAGGGAGACCAAATCCAGTCCATAGTTCTGCCTGAAAAGGGTTGCAAAACTCTTCAAACTCGATCATGTGTACTGTCCCACAGCCTCATGGGAAGGTGGCTGCATGGCTTCAGAGTGCCTAGAAACAGAGAAGCAACTTAGGAAAACAGACAGACGGGGAGGGCTGTGTTGGGGATTCTACCATGGGAGTGGCATCGTGACTAAAGTTCTTCCCTGCTCTTACTTTCAGGCTTTGTTGAAACAGTGTAAACAAAGGTGTCAGGGAAACTCAGTGAAGAGGTAAAAAAAATTGACAAGCTCTTGAGAGCACACATTGAAAAAACTTTATCATTTTCTCCAAAGGTTCTTTAAGATTCTACCTGGAAAGCCTTCATTGGTTTTTCTTATCTCAGTATGTGTAGTTAAACTTTGACTATCTGGGACCGTTTGAGGAGAGATTATCCTAGTACTTGTTTTTTTTCATACCCCAGAGTTCATTCCAGAAGAGAGTACCAGAACTTTACAGTATTTCCATGGTGTCTGACTCTGTGCTGCCATATAGGTTGCTGGGTACTGAGTTGATTCATACTAGTACCCTGCTGGCACTAGAGGAGCTGGTGTTCGGCCCTATAAATGATACACTTGGGAGCACTGTGCAAGGATGCTCTGTCCTTTGTCTGTCTGTCCTCTGACTTGGATGCTTTCAATCTTGTCGTTTCAAAAATAGTTTTCCCACAGTAGTTTATTCCTTTTTACAAATCTAAATTCTTTTGGTCTCAATCTCATGGAATTAAAAAGTAGGTAATCTAGTTAGTTGGATTCTGGGTCTAATAATGAACATGTTGTCACTAAGAACTTTATGACTTAGGAATGACGTCAGTGAATTGCAGTACGTGGACTTGATAATTTCATTTATGTTCTGGTAACGGGGGCTGGGTGGTGATTTCTAAACCAAGGCCAGGAGTTGTATACGAAGCTGTTATGCGGAGCCATAAGTTAAAAGAAATCCTGGAAGTTGGAGTTTTCATGTATAGTATGTCTGCTTTGGTCTCTCAACTTTAATATTACATTTTGCTTATGATGTTTGCCTGCGTGAAAGAGAGGAAGCCTGATAGGTTCGGTGTGGCAGTGAGCTATGGGTGAGAGGGAGAGATTTATTTAATACCTTTTGTGTGCTAGGCAACACTGTGGAGGCTTTGTGTTGGTGGCACACTCTCCAGTAACACGCCTACACATAATACAGATTTGGATACAAAGCCGTTAGTGACCGTTGGGCATTGCGGAGCTAATAACAGAAGTTTGCTCCACATGTAACTTGACAATAGCAAGGCTATTTAGTATAACTTAGCACTTGAGCCCTTTGTATCATTATCATAGTGAGATTCTATTGAATCCTCAATAAAATCCCTGTGAAGAAAGAGTTTTCCCTAGTTTACAGATGAGGAAACTCCACCAAGAGCATTTAGGTGTTTTGGCCAGGGCTGTTTAGCTAGCCAGGGCAGATCCAGATTTGAACTATATGTAGGAAGTAAAACTGAGACCCTCAATCATCACAGGCTGTGCTCTGCTGTCTTGAGGGATGTCTGAGAGTCTTTCCTGGCTGCTGGCTCCTGGGTGGTCATTATCAACAATAGCTCACTAAACCTTTCCGTTTGTAAAATGTTCTCCTTTGGATTATTTTCCTGTCAAAATATCCATACAAAGAATGTGGGCATTGTGGGTTATAATTGCTTAGAATTTATAGTTTGAAGTCCTCACTGCCAGTATCTCAGCGTGTTGCCTTATTTGGAGAGAATTATTGCTGATAGAATTAAGATGAGCTCATGCTGGTGTAGGGCACAGGTCTGACCTGATGGGAAAGCGTCTTTGTAAGAAGCAGAAAGTTGGATGTCCACAGTCAGACCAGTGCTGGTATAAGCCCTCCAATAGAGAGAAAGCTCTCAGAAGCAGAATCCTAGGCTGAAGGGTTGCAAAGAAGCCATTGTTAACTGGGAACTGGGAGGTTAGCTAGCAGATTCTTCTGTGGGTTTGCAAGGGCTCCGGAGCCTTACCCCTCTACATTGCCCTGCAGTTCAGGCTAGGGAGCAGCACCCAGAGTTCAGATGCTCCTGCAGAGTGGCCTGGCTCGGCCACCCAGAGCCCTGCAGAGCACATTCTTTCCCTTCCTGATTGTGGTTTGCAGTCCCTGCTGCTATCCAGTGGCAGAAGAGAAGATGGGATCACACATTAGCCCAGGACAAGAGTTCAGGCTGTCAGCAAGGACTTTGTTTGGATTTGGGGGGAGAGCTTGGTTGAGAGGCCATGGTAACTTGGCATTAAGGACATCTTTTGGACCTGGCCTCAGGGGGTCACTTGCAGGCAGCTGAGTGAGCAGAGTGATCAAGGAGAGGCTGAAGTGGGGAAAATACAGCCGGGCCTCGTGAGTGTGCAGGAGAAACTACAGAGCTGATGTCATGATTCCTACAGTGTACTGTTTGTGGTTTGAATTCCTCCCAAAGCCCAGTTGTCCTTCCTGTGTTTGGACTTAGAGATGCCTCTATTTATGAGTTTGTTCCTACGGAGGCTTATGTGGTTACAATTCTTATATCCAGATGAACTCTGACGGGAGGGAAATGATGTGTGGAGCCTTGCCTGGATGGCAAGCACAAAGGTCTCTCCAAAACCGTGAGAGTTTATTTCACACGCTCAGTCTCCACGAGCTATACACCTGGACCACATCATAGTGGACCATTTAGAACTTTACCCATGGGCTTGGCTTTTGTTACAATGCCATTAGTTAAGGATCCTGTTCTTTTGGCATGTGTGCGCACACACACTCACACGCACATATACACACCACACATGCACACACACAAACACACACAGTTAAGCTGATTTTCAAAAAAGACCATCAGTCCACTCTAGACAGTGCATGACAAATTTCCAGCAAGGTGTTATGTCACTTTTGAAAGTCATTGGCGATTTCAAGTTTGGCACGGAGTGCATTTTCTCGCTATATTATTTATTTCCGTACAGGCACTTCCTTTTCCTTTCTGTCTAGTAACCAGTCATTTATATTAATTTTCCTTTGTAGCCCACTAACCAGTTGTTATTGCTTGGTATTTATCTTCCCCAGTTGTGGGGTTGATTTGGTACGACTGCAGAATCATTTCCCCAGTGCTATAATCTTGTCTATCCAGAGAGGACACAGAGCTTTTGGCTACCTCACATGACAGATTATTTTAAGAACGCATGGCCACTGTCACCATAACTGTAGGCTAAGCAAGCGACACATGGGGTAAGGGGTGGGGAGGGGTATATTTATATATATCAAACTTAGAGTGTTTTATAGAAGCCTGGCCTTGGGAGCCCAGTGGGGATTTTGACTATCCCAATGAACAAGTCCTTTTTGAAGAAGTGGTGCTGACTTGAAACATTGCTAGAAGGAAGAACGCACACACCCATTTTTCCCACCCCATCCTCAGGCTCAGACTGTGGGTGTGGGTGTGTGGTTTCTACACTAGACTGAGGTAGGTGTTTGATGATTCTCAGTAACCCTAGAAAAGTTCAGTTCTGCCTGGAGGAGGCTCTGTGCTCTGCCTGACTGGAGTTGGAGTTTTAATTTTGATCTCGCACTCCTTGCTATGAAGGTCTACTTCATAGACGGTGACAGCGACACAGGCTCATTGGCTCCCCACTTGGTGGGTGCCATGGGGCATGCTTTATTTTCATTAATACTATAAATAATATTCTATAATATCATAGGGCAAACTTGTGAAATTTGTCAGTTTGATCAGTGTGTGGGAGGTCGCCCTTCAGAGACCGTGGGTCAGCGGCATCGGCATGCAGTACCAGGGTGCACTTGTGGCTCGTGTCCATCTTGCTGGTGGAGCTTCCTCCACATCACACGGGGGTCTCGGAGATGATGTGAAGTGGGGAACTTGCATATCCACAGTCCTGGGGTGGGTGGGGAAGTGCTCCAGTCTAGGCTTTTAGGGAGTTTCACTTCTCTTTCCCTGCTCAGTGCTCTCTTTGGTCGGCACAGTGATCTCCTGCATCTGAGTTTTCTTCAGCTCGGCCTTATGGGAGCTGGAGTTGTCCCTCATCTCCAACTTGTCTGCAATCTGATTGGACCTTTCCATCCTGCTAGAGTTCCTTGCGTTCGCCTTTGGCTGTGTGTGACAGCTGGGGAACCAGGACTTGGCTCCTTTATTCTGAGAATTCGGGCACATTACCGAATTATTTTCTAGGTTGGTTGGTGCATTTTCCAAACAAGCTGCCTGACTGATATTAGTTTGTTTCTAGTAGATGCCTGTCATCTAGCTGTGTAGACATCCTGATCCTGCAGGATTGCCTCAGCCCCTGGCCACTGAGCTCTGATACCTACCGTTAGCCCTTTGCTCGGGGTTCTTTTGGTTCTTTGATGCCAAGTTGCCTGCAGCTTCTGGGGATGCACACCCAGGAGGAAAACCCCTGTGAGACTCTTCATTCGAGGGAGGGTCATGTGATAGGTCCCTCCAATGAGCATGCTCCCAGAAGCCTCTGGGCTGGCTCACTGAGGAGTGAAGTCTGTTGTCCTAGGGTTACTTGTTTTTTGCTACTTGCTTTTTGTTTCTTTATGAACCTTGTTTTCCATTTAATGGATCTTGTTTCTTCCTCAAGCTATCTACAGTCATGCTTACAAGCCCCATTTGTGGCTTAACTGTTGTGTGTGGGCCCTCAGACCGTGTGTGTAATCAGCTTTCTGATGCTGTTGTTTGACTTTTTCTTTTTAAAGAGTTAAAATCAGCCTTGGTTCCATCATTTTTTATGTTTTGAAAAATTCAGGTCGGTTTTTCCCCCTGACTTCTTTACTCACAGCGGTGGTGGTGGGGGAGTGGGGGGGGGAAGGAGGAGGGGAGAGGGGAGGGGGAGGGGAGGGGGACAGGAAGGAGGGAGAGGGAAGGAGGAGGGGAGTGGGGAGTGCTCACATCTTTGTGTACTGCTCTCTATAGCACTTCAGTGAGGGAGGAGAGAGAATCTCCATAGACTGTCTGTGGAGGCAAAGCAGTGGCGGCCTTCTCTGTGACAAACCTTGGTGGGTTCAGAGCAAGAACAGATCATATGATCCAAGTATGTTGTATGCATGCATGCATGAACATGCCAAAGTAAAATCCATTATTTTTATAATTAATATATGCTAACAGAAATTAATTAAACAAACAAACCAGCCTTGAAGCCCAAATTGCTTCTCCAGTGGCCTAAAGTTGACGCAGATGACAGAAGGAAGGGGGGTTTCGTGTCATGTCAGCCACAGTCCCTCAACCCAGATCTGTGAGCCATTGGTAAAGGGACCCTGGGATTGTCTGCCTGTATGTAGCACACAGGTTGCGGTGTTCTTTTGCTGTATCTTTCGCGTGGCACACACAGCCATGTTGAGTCCTGAAGAGACTGTTTTTGTGAGGTGAGGAGCTGAGGGCCCTGTGGGAAGCACTCTTTGCCCTTGAACTCTCTTGTTATTCTCCTTGTTCTAGAATATTCGGAACATGGAAATGCTACCTTTTCAAATAGTATAAGAATACATTGTTACTATTCTAGACAATTAAAATATAAACATAAATGATACCCCGGCCTAAGAGGTAGCATCGCTGTGAACACGTTGGCCCTACTTTATGTGCATATGTGGACCTTTTGTAACGCCAAGATGTGATTCATGAAAGGCATGTGATCTTGTAGTCTAGTTTTTTTCTCACTTCATATATAAGTATTTTTCCATACGAGTGAAAACAAGACTGTTAGAAAGGGATTTCATGTTGAATAGATACATCACGATTTCATTTCCTGTTGGACACTGGATGGTTCCTGCTCCGTCTCTGAGCCTGCTGCTGTAAAGCACACTTGGGTGACACTTTCTCATCAGTCTATGCACACTTGTTTGCCTTTCCTCCTGGGGGAAACTCATGGAAGTCCAATTGGCGGGACAAAGAATGGGAACCTCTGTGAGATGCTGGATCAGCATTTCCGTATTGTCCTCGAGAGAAGCAATGCCACAGATGGCCATTTTTCTCATACTGCTAACCCAATTTCAGAGGTGTTATTTTTTAAACACATTGTTACCCTGAAATATGGTAAGGTGACAAATCACAGTCTTTAACTATTTAATTATTGTTAGAAACGAAATATCCTCTTATTTCCATTTGATGACTAACTAAGCTGGAAAGAATGTCTGTGGTCGTTTGTCCTTCTCTAACTTGCTGTGTTTTATTTCTCATTTTTTTCTGCTGGGCAATCATCCCTTCTCACGGACATGTAAGAGCTTTGTATATTTTTAGACTATTGATCCCTTTCCAAGAAAGTTAGCAATATATTGTGGACGAAAATTAAAACTTAAAAGTTTTTTTTAGTCTTTTTTTTTCTTATTTTAAAACATTATCTTTTTGAAATACTGCATTAGGTATATTTCTCTGTTTCCTTTTGGTTTTGATGGTTTGTTTCTGTATCATCAACACCATTAGGAATCTGCCAGTGCTCCCTGCTCTTAAATTTGGTGCAAGCCTTAGCTCAATAGCTACCCAGCTTCCTTGTGCTGTTATGTCCTCTGGCAGTGTGGGTGCAGCGTGTTCTCGGGAAGGAGCCAGCGGGGTTTCTTCATTTCAGCACAGGCAGAACAAGGTGTCTGGCTGCCAGAAAGCGGAAGGCCAACATTAAAATTAGCAACAAGGTGGTTTTGTTTTCTCTATGGTCACGTGTTGGCGTGAGTTTAAGCCAGTCAAAGCTAGGCTTCTTCTCCCTCCCTTGGGTCTTTTCCGCCTCTCTTGTCCCAGTTCAGCATCAGCGTGTAGTCCCTGGCAAAATGTAGAATACAGAAAATAAACAAGAATTCCAAGGGAAGCTAATTAGGACTAGCCGTGTGGCTCAGTGGTAAAGTGCATGTCTAGCGTGTGTGAGGTCCTTAGATACCCAGCACTGCAAAAAACAAAAAGCCCCAATACAACCCCGACAAAGAAACCAATTATCCTGAAATATAGTTATCATCAAAATGCTGAAAAGAATCTACTAGAAATTTAAAGGTCTAATACCTATCCTTTTCAATTTCTTTCAAAAAACTAACGAAGAAGAAATACTTTGAAACTCAGTTTGTAAAATAGTTATCAAAATATTAAAAGATCTGTGTCTAGAAAAATATCTGCTTTTTGATTAAAGCGTTGGCTGACAAGGTCTTTAGCAGCTCTAATAATTGCTGTCATTTCTGAGATGTTGTAAGGATAGATGATGGTTGGAGATTTCTACACTATAGCGCGATGAGGAAGCCTCAGGTTTGTGTGCACTTTTAGCCTGACCCTGTGAGTGGGGATGCTAGGTGTTAGGTCGAGGAAAACAGAGGTGTCATTGCTGTCCCAGCTCGTGGTTCCTGAATTCACTCTTGCTGCTGCTTGGTCTTCCCTCTGCTAATTCTTCCTTTCTATTAATAAGCGGAATAATCATGTGACCTTCAAATGGGGACTGCAAAGTAAAATTAGAACTTGGGATGTATGTTTCTTTGCTTCTAGAGGAAATAAAAAGACTCTGCTACCATATAAACTAGAAAAAGAGGGCCAATGAATCCGGAGAGAGGCTGGGGTTGATATTTTGTGAGTAATTTTTGTGAGATTGGTTACTAGTGGGTAATATAGTGCGTATGGTTTAGTTTCCCACTGAAGCAGGAGAGGACATGGGACCCTTTCTATAAAATAAGGTATTATGATAGATGGGTCATAACCACATGAAAGTCAGAATAATAGAGGTAAGTTCAGTTAGCAGGGTTTTTGGGAAAAGATTCTTGGAGGGGAGGATGCTGAGGCACAGACCTAGAAGGATGAGAGACTGGGAGGGGTCAGGATGGGAGTAGCGTTCTGTAAAGCAGTCATGGGTAAAGGAGCCATGTGCATTAAGGTTGAGAGACAAAGAGTTGGTCACATTGGATGGCTGGGTGGCAGCCACTAAGATTCAGTGTAGAGAGCAGGGAATTCAGTGGCTTAATTAAAGAGCCAGGGAGGAAGCAGGAAAAAAAATCTCTGCATATTGGCAAGGGTTTGGAAGTTCATTCAGTGTGCAAAAGAAAGACTTTCAGCTCGAGGATGGCAGGATCCAATTAGTACCTACAAGGACCACATGAAAGGATGTTGAGCCGGGAATCATGTAGAGCGAGGTATGTGAGGAGGCCATTCAAGTTGCTGGCATGCTAGAGAAGGTAGCATCAGAGAGGGAGATGAGAGCCCTGAAAGCAGGGGAGAAGCAGGGCTTTCTGACAACAGAACTGGAGGACTGAGCAGAGGCAGAGGCCAAGGGCAACACTCGGGCTTTGTTTTGAGTAACAGTGGCATTTACCAACATGGGTTAGGGCAAAGAGGGAGATTTGTATTATTTCACGGGTAAGGATTCTCTTTGGCCATGTTAAGTTTGGGATGCCTATTAGACCTCCAAATGCTAAAATTGTAAATATCCCTGGGTATCTGAGTCAAGAGCTTGGAACCTTTAGCACTGGATGTCAGGTTGTGGCTACCCACATAAAGACAGTTAGTGGTATAGCCATTGATGAGTTGCATAGGAGCGGGTGCAGAGAGGAGAAACGGAGTCCTGGCTTGAACCCTAGGCGCTCCGATAGATGGGTTTTGGGAAAGAAAGAAGTGAACTTGAGACAAAGCAAGTTAATAGCTGTTCTGTTGCCATTCTGAACTGGGACCTTTGGGATGCCTGTGCAAAGGGATATTGATGTTGGATTTTGCATTGATGGAGAACCCATTACTCTTAAATTGAAGTCAATGTTAGTAAGAATCCATGTTTTAAAAACTATGTATTGAAGGTATAAACCGTGATCTGATATACATTTGCACACTGAAAGATCAGTACGGTGAAGCTAATCAACATAGCCCCCATCCCATGTGCTTTTTGTCGTTAGACATTTGAACTCCACTCTCAGTGAGGTTCCCGTTCACAGGGTGAACCGCTGTCCTCACACTGTGCCTTCTTCACTCTAGATAGATTTATTGTCCATAGCTGCCATCTTATATTCTTTGACCTACATCTCCCCTTCAGCTCTTTCTTTTTCTATGTACTTCTTTTCTTTGAATTCTACAGATAAGAGAAATTATGCAGTTTTTTAAAAAAACAATTATGTGCCTGTCTTATTTCACTCAGTATAATGTCTTTCTGTTTAGTCATGTTGGCAAAAATTGTCACAAAACAATCTCCTTTTAAAGTTAATTTTCTTTTCAGTCAGGGTCTTATATAGTCTATGCCGGTCTTGGTCTCAACGTGTAGCCAAGTATAATCTTAATTATGGGGATTGTAGGAATGAAGCCATCACATCTGGTTCACCGGTCCCATCCATCCTTGGCAAACGCTCTACTTTCTGAGCCACATCCCCATCCTAGGGTCTCCTATTTAAAGGCTTAATAGTATCACATTTTTTCTGCCTTTGTATTTCTTCATAGGTTCATTTATATATTATATATAAATGGTATATATAATTATAATTATATATAACAAATTGTATTTATAAATTACATATAATGTATGAATAATTAAAATACATGTTATATATAATACACACCTTCCTACTTTGTCATTTGGGAATTCAGTGGTGGTGGTCATTTAGGCTCCTTTTCTTGGCTATTATGGATAAACTGAGTAAAGACGGTATGCAGACATCTGTGGTGTGTTGTTTTGGCTGTTGGCTTCATGTCTTGACATGAAGTTCCTGGCTTTCTAGATTGCAGGGTATTTTTGTTTTCCGTGATTTAAGGAATCTCCACACTGTCTTCTGTCATAGCTGTGCTAACTTACATTCCTGCCAACCAGTATATCGAGGTTCCCTTTTTTCTCCACCCTCACCAGCACTAGGCTCTTGTTTCTTGATAAGAGATGTCCTGACAGATGTGAGATGGTATCACATAGGGGTTTGATTTGCCTGTCACTGATGGCTACAGACACGGAGCATCTTTCATAAGTCTTCTTGCTAGTTGAATTTCTTCTATTGAGAATTGTCTCTTGTGCAATATATACACATATGTATGCACACACACACACACACTTGCACGCATGCACACACACATACACACACACACACTGACTTCCTTGGGTCCTTAAACTCACTCTGCAGACTGACCTTGAACTCCCAGAGATCCACCTGTCTCTGCTTCCTGAGTGCTGGGATTAAAGGCATGCACCACCATAGAAATACATAGAAAAGGTAATTTTAAGCGTTGCTCATTTTTTTTTTTTTGGTGTTAAGTTTGATGAGCTGCCTTTATTTTTGAAATATTAGCCCTTTATTAGATGTATAGTGTAGTTTACTCGTTGTTTATTTTGAAAATATGTTTGTTTGCTCACCCACTATGAATGCCTGAAAATGGCAATCCAGCTTTAACGAGCATTTCTGTAGCCAAATTGTCTCTAATTACTAATTCCTTCTAAAGGATTTCGGGCTGCTGGGAAGTGTAGCAGACTCTAGGTCTGGAGATGGAAATGGGAATCATGAATGAGAAACAGCTTGTTACTCCAGAGAGCAAGGAGGTAACCCTGGTCTACAAGGAGCTGTCAGAAGGATTCAGGAGTCTCTCACTGTTGTCCATGTACAAGTCTGAGGGTCAATAAAAATAATCCCACTGAACTGAAAAACATCAAATGTATTTAAATCTGTGGCTTCATAATGGTATAAAAACAACTATTAGTCAAGCTTTGAAAGAAGAAATTAACTTGTTACTATGAAAGTGATAAATGGGGGGGGGGGGACAACAGAATCATTTATCCCGCCTTTCCAATTGGATTTGCACTTCAGTATGATGACATAATTGATCAGAGTTTCTGTTTGTTTAGCTAACAAATGAAGATCTGATAGATGGAATATTACAGTTTTGTGAACTCTAGTGAAATAATGGACCATTAATTGCCACTAATATCACACACTGACAACATGTAGGCATAATATACCTATCGATGGAAATATCCAACACCAAGTAGGATCACTATCTTTGTGTTCTGTTATACTGTGTATGCATGCACCACTGTGTAAAGGTCAGAGGACAACTTGTTGGAACCAGTTCTCTTCCTTCACCGTGTATGTTCTGGAAACCAAACTGGCTCTCTGGTTTGGTGGCAAGTGCCCTTACCCACTGAGCCATCTTATTGGCCTGATTTATTTTATTTTACAAATGAAAAGAACCAGATGCTGTTCAAATCTTGGATCTAATTGCCATGTGGCCATGGAGGTTCTGTCAGCAAAATCTGAACGAAGGTCAAGTCAAATAAATTACAGGGAATAAGACCATGGAAGAGAAACCTCAGAATTGAAAAAAAAAGACTTAGAAATATTCCAGTATTTGAATCAGTTGTAGCGTGTAGACATTATTTTTGTCTTGGTCTGAGCATATCAAAGCTATTTTGAAGCAATTGGGAAAAAAAACCTGTGGTTGGATATGTGCTCTGAAGGAATTATTGTTGAATTTTAGCTGCGACAACCATATTGCAGTTACATTTCAAAAGAGCTGTCATCTTGGAGAGACATATCCTGAAATTTATTGGTGTAGTGAAATGATGTCTGGGAAGGTGGGCAAGTGGGTGGGACAGAGAAGGAACAAGAACGATAACAAATTCCGAGCAGAGGCAGCACTGCTTCTCCACTCTGTCTAGATATGACATTTTTCACATCTTGTAAAATTATCCCTATTCTTCTTTCCACTGAGGATTATTAGATACAATTATATTACTGTCCATAATTATACATCCTGAGAATTCTCAATTCTGGGAACATTCAAACAAAATCAGGCACTTCATCGTTTATAGGTTGTGAGTTGGGCTACGTTGCCTCTACCATTGGGTGTTGCTCTTCTGGGGTTGAGAATGGGCACATTCTCTTTGCTGTGAAGATCCATTCAGTGTGGATGTCAGAATATGGATCATTTGAGTTTTCTTTCAGTGGACTGAATGATACTTCAAACAGATAGATGGCTGACATCTGAATCCCAGGACAGAAATGTTTTTTTTCCCTTCCTCCCTTCCACCTTCCCTCTCTCCCACTCCTTCTCTCTGTGTGGTTAAGTCAATTATCTAACATTATAGAATTAAATATTAAAAAGTCATGTGTGGTAGACTTGGAAGATACTCAATCTGTTTCTGTTGTCAGGGGAGCGTATTTCTTAAGAGGAAGGGGACTCCTTGGATTTGCAGGAGTGCTGACAATGGGAAACCTGTGTGCTACTCCCTTTCTTATTGATGGATCGTATCATGAAGCGGTTACCTGTGTGCTGTGATCTCTAGTATTATGATGCCTACACAGATCTATGCTTCCAGTATTACAGCCCCATGTGTGATGTTCAAGAAAGCCATTGAACTAACAGAGTGAGACTCTAAAACAGGCAGTGATAGGTCAGTGGGGAAGGGCACTTGCTGTCAAGCCTGGCAGTTTGAGTGATTCCTGGAACCTACATGGGGGGAAGGAGAGGACCCGTTGCTGCAAGCTTTCCTCTGACCCCGGCATACACATGATATGCATGCATGTGCATGTTTTCACATGCACACGCACACACACACACACACAAGCATGCACATACTCACAAGCATACACACACATAAATAAATGTAAAACAAAACCCAGTGGATAGTTGAGGGATTTGGAAGGAGATGTCTTCTTAGGGATTGTGATATTGAGTGTAACATATCCGTGTCCCGTCACCTTCACAGCAGGACTGCATTTTTCAATTCCCTTCTGACTTCAGCTGCTTTTTCTATGCCAAATTTCCCCCCATTGACATCTTTTTCTTTTGCTAGTCAAAATAACGTTTTTTGAGCAACATAATTCCTGTGAGTTCAATCTCCCTCCAAATATTAAATTTCTAAATTGCTTTCTTTCTGTGTAAGCCATGATTAAGTTTAAATGCAAATGGAAAATTCACATGCTCTCTCATTGTTGCTGTTGGTCCTGATTCTAAGGGACTTGTTTGGAAAGAGAATCCTGACATGATTTTTATCACCTTCAAGTGACCCAAAAAGCTTTCAGAGGAGATGATGATAAAATGAGTTTTGAGCAAAGGCTATAGTGATATCTATTGGCTCCTTGAATTACCAAGTCTGGTAATGCCAAATCCTTGGTTTTCAGTAAATGTTCATTTTCAAGTTGATTTTTTTTTCCTTTGGATGTTGAATCTATGGCATTTTAGCAGTGGAGGGGAAGTTCAGTTTGACAGGGTTCTTCTTTTCTTCAGATTGAGTGGAAACTTTAGATTCTTTGAGGTAGATGTATGAATAATACCAGTAGCTTGCCAAATCTTAAATTCTTGGAATCGAGCAAACAACTTTATGTGAAAGAGATTAGTGATCAGGCCTTCATTTCCCCAGAGTTTAGAGTTGAGGACTATCTAGCACATTCCTGGCTTTGGGGCCAGTTTGCAATAGACAAAGCAAAGGATGAAAATGTTTATTACGAACTCTCGCAGTGTGAACCGGAGTCTTCACTCAGGGCAGCAATCGAAGCTCTCACACGCCCACCATCTTACTGGAGTTCATTTGTTAATTCAGATTATTGAGAGAGAAATCTTATTGGTTCACCACAGCTTCTATGGAGGTCTAGGAAAGAAGCAACCACAGCTTTAAGAATTCTACTCCATGGGGGGAGAGAGAGAATTCATTTGTGCTGCCTAGTTTTATGTCAACTCGACACAAGCTAGAGTCATTGGAGAGTTGTGAGCTACTTGAGAAGATTCCTCCATAAGATGGGCTGTAGGCAAGCCTGCAGGACATTTTCTTTGGGTCCAGTTCATTGTGGGTGGCGCCACCCTAGGGCGAGTGGTCCTGATTCTTTAAGAAAGCAAGTTGAGCAAGCCATATGGAACAAGCCAGTTAACTATACTCCCCCACAGTCTCTGTCAGCTCCTGTCCCCAGGATCCTGCCCTGTTTGAGTAACTGTCCTGACTTCCTTTGATGGCGAACAGCGATGACTGATAAAGGAGAAGCTAAATGCCCCCCCCTCCCGTCGCTTTGATCATGCTGTTTCATCACAGCAACAGTGACCCTCGCCAGGACATCCTTCATTTACACTGGCTTCCAAGGGCGACAGATTGGAATGGTCAGGCCCCAAAGGAGCTGGGGTCCACACTGCCATCTCCCAGGCCGTGCTATGGAGGAGACAAGCACAGGACACCTTTCTAACGAGTGACAGCTGAGTTACAAGAAGTAGATGTTACCAGGCATGGCGGTACACATCTGCAGTCCTAGCTGTTGGAAAGCTGGAGCGGGAATATAACGAGCTCGGGGCGAGCCTGGGCTACACAGTGAGACCATGTTAAAAAAAAAAAAGTCAAGAAACCCCAAAAGTATAATCAAACTGAAAAAGCTGGTTTTTAAAAATGAAATTGGCTATGTTTAGGTGGTTTCTTAGCTCTCTGAAGTGTCTTTGACCATCACTGTTGCCATGCTGGGATGTGGTGGGGATGGTGGTCCTCTAATTTGGGGAGGGAGTGTTCAGGTAAACTGTGCGTGATATTAGACTTGAGTGGGGTCTTAGGAACCTCCCAGGAAAGGATTGGAGGTGAGGCTAGTGATGGCTTCAGGGAGCAGGTGATATCTGCCTCCCTAGAGCCACAGAGGAAACGTTGGACACATGTCTGTTTTGAGGGTCGAGGGTGGGGTGAGAATCACAAGGCTTTCAACAGGTGTCCCAGAGCATGTGAGCAGGGGGGGAGGATTTGAACCATCACCTAGCTCTGTTGCCTTACATCCGATGAATCCAAGGAACTAAGGCTCAGGGCTCTGGGGAACTGCACTTAGAATCGTTTCTTAGAGGCACCATGGAAAGCTATATTAGGATCTGAGGACACAAGCTGTAGTTTCCCTGTTCCTGTTTTTTTTTTTGTCTATTATTTTTGTATCTGCAATGATTTTATAGACAGCTATTTAAAACACAGCATCCTAAATTTAGTTATTTCCCCCAGACTGAAAGGGATGGAGAATTTTATCCTAGTCAGTTTGTTAAAATGATGAGGAAAATGGTGGCCAAGTTTAATAGGTAAGAACTCCGCTGACAGCAGGCGGTGGCGTATTTGGTTATTCAGTTACAGAATATTTATTTTCAGTTTTGCTTTAACTGACCACCGAGTAGAACATTGTAGTGTTTTCACTGTAGTTAATGAAGCAGATAGCTGCACATAGAGAGACTTGAGAGCATATGTGTGCGCCAATGGTGTGGTGTCTCTGTGTGTTACTTAGGCAGGTGCATGTGTCTGCGTGCATGTGGAGACCACAAGTTCAAAATCATGTGTCTTCCAGTTGCTCTACCTTTATTTATTTATTTATTTGTTTGTTTGTTTGTTTGTTTATTTGTGGTGGGGTCTCTCAGTGACCCGGAGCTTACCGACTTGACTAGACTGGTTGGCCAGCGAGCTCCAGGGATCTGTCAGTCTCTATCCCCTCAGCAGTGGGGTAACCCACACTGGTATGGCTGACATTCACATGGGGTTCCTGGCGATGCAAACCCAAGTACATAGGTTTGTGTAGCAGGTACCTTACCAGTCGAGCCATTCCCCCAGCCCTGAGAAAAACTTTTCAACACATTTTTTTCTAAAAAAAAAAAAAAAAAAAAAAAAAAAGTTTGAAATCACTCAAGGTCGTTCCACTGTCCTTGCTGGCCAACCCCCATACAACCAGAAGGTGACATGGAGGTTACTTGAGAAGAACTCAGCTGGGGACCCTGACCACTACTGACTAGCCAGCCAAGACAGGATCCTGGGCACCTTCTCAGTGCCTACAGTACTGAAGGACATGTCTCTTTTTCCCCCATCCAGCATTAATTTCAAATAAATTCTCAGAGAAAGACGGGGCCTTGTGAGCACCTCCTCCCCCGTGATGGGATTGTGCATGTCCGTTGTGCAGATGATCATGAGGACTGTGTATCAGTGCCCAGTGCCAAGTCTGCTGTTGGGGTAACCAAGAGCTTTTTGATTGGATTTAAAATGTCTCTGGCAGAGGGAACGGATGTCTGACACTATAAACCCAGGCCAAGTGTCATGGTTGGGGAAGCTACTGATCATGGCCTTGCTAAATGGATGTGATGTGCCGGTCAAATGGTCTTCTAAGTAACTGTTTATGTGCACAGATGAGCGCTGCTGTCTGGTTTGGTCACAGAAGCATCTTCTTTGGGGGCAGTGCTAGCTACAGAGAATCAGAGATGGTTAAGTTGATGAGAATAAATGATGGTCTACTGCTGAGCTATAAATGGAGCATCTCTATCACCCTGGCCAAGGTGCTATAAATGGAGCATATGTATCACCCTCTCCAAGGTGCTGTGTATGGAGCATCTCTATCACCCCGCCAAGGCGCTATGAATGGAGCATCTCTATCACCCCCGCCAAGGCGCTATGAATGGAGCATCTCTATCACCCTCGCCAAGGCTCTATGAATGGAGCATCTCTATCACCCTCACCAAGGCGCTGTGAATGGAGCATCTCTATCACCCTCACCAAGGCGCTATGAATGGAGCATCTCTATCACCCTTGCCAAGGCACTATGAATGGAGCATCTCTGTCACCCTCGCCAAGGTGCTATTAATGGAGCATCTCTATCACCCCCGCCAAGGTGCTGTGAATGGAGCATCTCTGTCACCCTTGCCAAGGTGCTATGAATGGAGCATCTGTCACCCTCGCCAAGGTGCTATGAATGGAGCATCTTTATCATCCTCTCCAAGGTGCTATGAATGGAGCATCTCTGTCACCCTCGCCAAGGCTCAAGGAGTTTTCTGGAAGAACACCAGAGCTAGAGCAAGTGTGAGAATGGTGTGTGGTGTGTGGAATGCTTTGTCTGGGCATGGCGTGGTTGTTGCACTCCTGAATTCGCGGCACCTGTAGTTACTTGCACACCAGACACACACACCCATCAGGGAGGGAGGAGGTGTTCACCGAAGTCCCATCCTCACCCGAGAGTTTATCTGAAGTTAGTGATTGATGGGGGAGGGAGAGACATGTCCTTCAGGACTGTGGCCACTGCTAAAGGGGTCTGTGGTGCTCTACACAACCCCTCACATATGGTTCTGTAAACAGTGGTGGTTCAACTCATTGGCTCACTAAAAAATAGAAGGGCGTGAGGGGAGACTAGAGGAGAATTCACTCATGAAGAGAATCCATGAGTGCAGAGAGAGGACAAGAGCAGGCAATGGGGATGAATGTGGGGATAATATGAACAAACTGCATCTGTGTATATGTGATGTCATCAGGCCCAATGTGTATAACAATATAAAGCATTTTAGAGCAGAGATAAGTTCAGTATAAAGCTATATGTATTTATAACAAGCCCCTTTGGACTGCTTAGGTTTTCTTGCACCATTTAGAATTGCCATGTGAAATTTGACTTTTCAGATGTTCACATTTTGGGAGGTGGTTCATTGGCTGGCACTTGTTGCACAAGTTGGGTGATCTGAGTTTGCATCCTCAGATATCCCAGAAAAGCCTGGTGCAGTAATGTCTCCAATCCCAGTGTCTCCCTAAAGGCAGATGGAAGGGAAGAGAAGAAAAACCCCAGAAGCCCAGAACCTGCTGAGCTGGCTTCTGCAGTGACGAAAGGACATGACTCAATCAAGGTGGACAGGCACGGACCGACACCTAAAGGTTGCTCTTCCATCTCCACACATGAACCACACGGTGTAGCATGTATGTGTTTGTGCTCACACATGCTGACACGAACGCCCCATCCATGTTTTCCTTCAAAATCTAGTCCCTTCCACCTTTCTCTTCTCCCTTCTTCCTCCTTTCACAAGTTGTTTCTCTCGGTTCATTATCCTCCCTCACATCTTGGATTGTAGAGCATTTCAGAGAAAAATATCTTCTTTATTCACATAAGATTTAGATAGTCAGATCTTTTATCTGACGTTGCTTATTATGTCTTGACTTAACTCGAACATATAGAAATGTCCTGGAATTGAGCTTGATGGCGTAGGATGTGGCAGAGTTTAGACGACAGCTGAGACAATGTCCTGTGTTAAGTTTCACCCTCTCCTCCTGCTTGCTTCGCTGCCAGCCTGTACTGGTTTAGTCTTTAAACCTTTCTTCCTGCCATTTAGTCTGTTATGTGGAAGAGAGAACTTTCTGGTCATTAATCGCGATTGAAGGTTACGCTTTAAACATATTTTGTGCTAAATTATTTTGATTGGCTCTAGAGAAAGGACGCCCCTGGTTACAGGCAGACATCAGATATTGAATTGTGACACAACACAGATCTTAAGTGCCAGTTATAGACTCTGATTTGAATGCTTCTTGCGGAAGCCTTGCACTTCTTGAAGTGCTAAAAATGGCCTTCAATTGCTAGCTTTAAAAAGTGACATTCTGTCATTGCTTAACTTGTCATTTTAGCTTATGTAGGAATAACAAAAACACGCTATAAGGTATAACTCTAATGCGATTTTTCCAGAAAGCTAGTGTTGTTATGGTGAGCAAGGATAGGA
This sequence comes from Microtus oregoni, assembly GCF_018167655.1. Lineage (NCBI taxonomy): Eukaryota > Metazoa > Chordata > Mammalia > Rodentia > Cricetidae > Microtus > Microtus oregoni. The sequence goes on from NW_024543073.1 coordinate 12,500,256, forward strand.
CCCTCATTATCTAGGTTCCTAGGGATGTTATTAATTTATTTAGTGTCTTTAACACCAAGCATTTGAAGATCTGTGTGCCCTTTGTTTTCCACTTAGCTCCAGTCTGTGCTTAGCTTATTCTTCAGTTCTGTGGATGATGTCAGATGTGTCACAAGTACTTTATGAAATCATTTATCACAATTGTAGGAGCAGATCTAGTAAGTCATGATGCTAGTGCCCTAAGTAAAGACTTTACCCAGGACCATTCCATGCTTTTTAGCCTAGGCTCAAAGGCTATAATCTATAGAGCTTGTTGTCAGTGTGAGCAAGAATTTGTGACTTTTAAAAATCATTATTTTCATATTTTATGTGTCCGGATATTTTGTATATGTGTATGTCTGTGCACTCCATGTGCCTGATGACTGAGGAGGCCGGAAGAGGGTATCTGATCCCTTGGAACTGGGGTTACAGATGGCTGTGAGCTGCTGTGTGGGTGCTGGGAATCGGGAGAGCAGCCAGTGCTCTTGACATAGGAAGCATTTCTGAAGCACCTTGCATGCCTTTTGAAGTCACTTTAAACCACGCTATTGCTGTGTCTTCAAGCCGTTCCTGTTGGTTTCCAACGGGAACTCTTTGTTTCTAAATATAACTGGGATTGGTATTCCCAGTGCGCTTAACTGCTGAAGTTAAGGGATTGGAAATGTCCCCGCCTCAGAAACAAGCTCTAGTGACCTTTACCTCCCGAGTCCTGACAGCCTTTTCATAGCCGATGTCCTCGTCCTCTTTGGAGAAACTTGGCCTGCTTTTCAGCAGCTTGGCTCCAGGGTTGTCAGCTGGGACATCACTTAAATGTTTGTACTAACCCAGTAACTCTTCAGATGTTTAAAGAAATGCTTGGTTGGAAGAGCCCTTTCCAGGAGAAAGTTACTTCACCCTCTGAGACCCCCTCCTCTCCTGCTCCCCTGCGGCTGCCCTGTGTCCTTAAGCACAGCATCTAAATATGTCTTCTCTGTAGTTTTAAAATACCCAGGAAGCTGTTTTTAGCAAGTGACATTGGTGTTCAGTATGATCAGAGCAAAGGTATATGTGTTTGCTGGATATGGAAGGTGCAAAGTTAACTTATGTAATGCTTTATATAGCAAAAACAAAGAATTACTTAGAATTGATTTATTTCCACGAATGGTTAAGTAAAAGTATCTAACTGTAGCCCAAGAGGTTATATCATAACCTAAGATGATATTTAGAATCAAAATTCCTTTGACAGGAAAGTGATGTGCAATAGCTCGGGGAGGGGGGAAGACTTGTTTAGGCTCTGCCTGGCTCCTCCCTCTGGCGGCCTGTGTTACCATAATTGCTTTGTCCCGTTCTGCTGCATGCTTTCACCTCTGCCGTCTTTTGCATGTAAGACAAAATCTGGTTCTTTTCTTTTTAGCTGAACTCTAGAGTGGAGACAGCTTGGGGATTAGATCTAGCTCTAATAACCTATACTTTAATTACATCTGATAAGTAATTTATATTATTGATATTCTATAACTTGAGGGAAATGACTTCATTTGCATGGTGTGTGTGTGTGTGTGTGTGTGTGTGTGTGTGTTTCTTTATTTCCATGCTATTTCAGGTTCTGTGGTGATGTGGTAAACTGTGGACATAACATGAAAAAATATAATCTTAGTTCTGAACTTCGTTTTGCTCTAGTCATTTTGGGGAGGCTTTACTCGGTTATTTTTACTGGAGTTCTGTGTGCTATGATTAGAACAAGAAGACTTAGGAGAGTTTAACTTGGCATGAAAGAGAGGCGACTGAGCTGAAAAATGTTTGCTGGGAAAAAAATCAAATATTCAGGATACTCAAGATGGATATCTAGGAGAAGCAGGGAAATAAAGCAGGGCACTGAGTTATGTCACTTCCACAGTTTGTATTTTGGGTTTCATATCAAAAATGCCTTAGGTGTGTATTTAATGGTAACAGAGAAAGACAGTAATGGCTCAATAATTTAACTTACTTTTCTCTTTGTTAAATTAAACTCTTCTGTCTTGTCTGTGGCATCTCTATTGAGTTTTTACCCGTGTCTCCTAAGAAAATGGCCTTATTAATTTTAATATTTCATTGCAGGCTAACAATCTCAGAAGAATAGATTTGTGCCTGATTGAACTGGATCCTGAGATGTTTCTAAATGAAAGCCTTGTCAAATATTCTATTTTCCTCCCGTGTTTCAATATTTGAATTGTCATCTAGCAGAATGACTTTACTGGGCCCGGTTTACCCATGTGGCTAAAATGAAGTTGGTTTTTTATTATTTTTTTTTACATTATTTGCCGAGTAGTCATACTTGCTAAATTAATTTTTGAAGCAGCATTCTTGTGTCAGACTTGCTGTTTTGTGATGACTTGCCACTCAATATGTATTGAAGTTGTTTAAATAAGAAAGGTCAAATTTAAGAGAAAGCTTCAAGTTGAGTTTTTCTATTTAAAATTGCTCATTTTAGCTTGGCAGTTTGGACATTATACTTATAGCATAAGTAATAGGTTCATGCTTTGGAAACTTAAAAAGACCTATTAAAACTGGGTGATGTTTCCTATGTCGGCCTTCTACCCATGGTTGGAGCACACGGCTCTCCTATTTTTGTGATGTAGTGTTTCCTGCAACCCATGGGCAAATACTGGGTCCTTTAGTGCAGAGGTCTTGGCATTTGTAAACCATGCTGATGTATGGATGCTCATCTGAAATGCTGATCACATTTGAACTGCTGAGTCTTGTTCCAAGGATGTGTTTACGGTTGTGCGGCAGGAAAATGGACAAAACGTCAAGTATGAAGAACAAGAGTGACCATCCATGCCTGAGTGTGTGCACATCTCTGGGGTCATGTGGATGAATGGGACCTCTTCCAGCCTCTCACCCTGGCAGCGGTCCAAGGCCATCTGTGAGGCATTTCCACCTAGTGTTACTTCCCACATGTTGCCCAGTTTCCTTGTAGGAGCTCTACCTCTTTCCACTCTAGAAATGTACTTAGTATTTATTGTTTCTGGCTGGGCCCGCTAGCACATTCTCAGCACAGGGATCGCTTCCACTGGAGAAGTCTCTCCTGGTCCCATGAAGCTATTCCAGGGATACAGGAGTGCGCATCCATGCTCACCTGTCTTTGTCCTGCCTCTGCATCCCGAGTTTACATTCCTTTCACATGCCCCTCTTTGCCTTTCTCGGTAAGCACGTGTCTGATTCCTGCCATCCCTCCCCAGATTGAAGCAGGCTTTACAGTCTTTTCTCCTCCTTCAGCAGTCCAAGTACTCAGCCAACAGGTATACATCACAGTGCTCTGCTTGCTCACTCTTGGAATCCAAAGTGCCTGGTAATGAGTGTAGCACATAAGGGGACTGAATTTCCTTCTTAAATACCCATTGTATCCTTCATGCTGTATATCTGTCCACTTATCTGTTTGTAATAATACTTTAGAAAGTATCCATCTGGGTCTGGGATATAGCCCACCAGTGTACCACATGGCCCTTAATTCAAGCCCCAGGATGGTGAACAAATGAGAGTACCCACATATGAATTATGGCCTTTGGCTTCTTATTGCTCTTTCAGTGAGGGGGATATTTTGACTATTATTAATTATTATTATTTTGCAGATTAGAAGATGAGGAACTGGAGAGGCCTTGTTTCAAGGCCAGGGTGCTAGAATGCAATGTAGTATGTTCTTCAACAGTTGGGCCTGTTGGGGTCCGAGTGAGTGCCAAAGTGTAAGCTGTACAAAAGGGGTTCACTGAGGCTCCACCAGGTTACATGGTGCCAGACGTTTGTAAGGATGGTCCTTGGCATCTGCAGTTCTGCATCAGCAGATTGGACCACTTCCTGGCAGAGAAATAGTGTTCACAAAGAGAATGGCCTCTGCGCTGGGTATGTACAGAGCGCTTGTTTATCTTGTCATCGCCCCTAAACAATGCAGTGTAACTGTGTTTATGTAGCATTTACACGTTGTTCCTTGTTGTGAGGAGCCTCGAGGTGATCTAAAAGTATGCAGGAGGGGAATGTAGCCCAGCGGTACTTGGGTAACAAGAGTGTGGTTCTAGGTTGGATCCTCAACATTGCCACAATGAATAATGTATGCAAGAGGCCATGGGGAGGCTGTGTAAATACTTGATTTTACCAAAGGGACTTGAGCAGTTGCAGATTTGGGGATCTAAGTGAGATTCTGGACCAACCCCTATTGATAACCCTACAGGGCTAATTGCATTCCATTTGTGCTTATAGAGAATAACTGACTAAAGCCAATGGTGGGGTGCCTTTGTCGATTATTCCTGTCCCTCTGGCTTTCTTTGTGTTTATTTCCTTGGCAACAAAGAGGTGGCGAAGCACAATATAGCAAACATTTAAATGCTTTTTAAGCTCCAAAAGACCATCAGCTCGGATTATTTATATTATTCCAGCCTGTTTAAAATAATTGCTTTCTATTACCTACATCTTAAGACTACAGTAATATAGTTTGTCAGCAAAGCAGTCATAATTAGAATCTTTCCCTTACTTCAGGAAACATTGTAAAGAGTATTATGATAATATCCACTTATCGTCCTAAATACTATGGAACCCAACAATCTTCAGCGTTTAACACAAGCTGAAAGATAACCAACATAGTTTTTCTTTATTATTATTATTTTAAATGATAGTTAATTTAGCCATGTTGCCTGCTTTTCTTTTAACAATATGTTTGGCTTTGGGAATTACCTTTGGGAATTTGGGCATGAGCAAACACCATCTTGAACTCTGTTTTT